>NW_025954989.1:0-420011 GCF_022376445.1 Fomitopsis serialis | reverse complement strand
TGCCTGGTCGCGGGCACTAAAGACATCGCACTGAGACGTGCAAGTGCACGTTATGCGGGCCCTGTGGAGTGAGCCTGCGAGTCGTTCTATCAATAGATCAGGGCGCCGTACCTCGTTCGACACTATTCTTATCGCACCGCGATCCCTCGACGCCCCGCCCAGTCAAGATTCTATTACAGGCTCCAGCGACCATGACAGTGGGAGGCTGAGAACGGGGGTGAGGCGTTGGCGAGGGCCCGCCAGAGGATCGGGTTGAACGTTGAGAGGTTGAAACAAGGTCGCCGCACGAAGCGCGGTGCACAGAGTGATCCGAGCCGCCTGCCGCGACGCGCTTCTAGGCTTGTGCCGCTGCCCAGAGGACCAGCGGGCGCACCCCTTGGTGTGCGCGACGCGATAGCAGCTCGTAGAGGAGAGGGAGCGCGGCAAGTCCCCGTTGGAATATATAAGGATGTACGGCGGGAGGCCGCCGATCACCCTCGCGGCGCGCCAACCCCGACATCCCACCGACACGCGGCATCTGCCAGCGGCGGACCCGGCGCCCTCGCCTCGCGCTTCTTCTCGCACGCGCGAGCCCATGACGCCATGCCTGACCCGCTCCTGCGCGCTCGCTGCCTATCTCCGCCACGTGCATGCGATCGACTGCCCTCAAGAACGCGCGCGCATCCAGCCCACTCCAGTGCGCTCCTCAGCCTGCTGCTGAGCTGCTCCCCTCCGTCCGACACGGCGCCCCCCGCGATGTCCTCTGAGTCCTCCGGCCTCGCGCCGCCCCCGCCCGTCACCGCGCCCGGCGACCGCGCCTCCCTCGGGCGCGCCGACTCCTTCGCCGACTCCGCCACCGCAGGCCCCTACGTCCCCCGAGCACCGCCGCCCTCGAGCCCTCCGTGCCCTCCACCCCCGTCGGCGCCTACGCCAGCCCCGCCGCCGCAGAGACCAGCCCGTTCGTCCCCCAGAGCACGAACCCGGACCCGGACCCCGAGGCCGCGCATCGCAAGGAAGCGTCGACCGGCTCGAAGGAGGCGTTGGCGGGGGAGGCGCGCACGGCGGGCGCAGCGGCGCGCCCGTGGTACCACTATCGCCGGCCGTGGATCTGGCTCGTCGGCGGCCTCGCGCTCGCGCGCTCGTCCTCGTCGTCGTCCTCCCCGTCTGGTTCGTCGCCGTCAAGCCGCACCGCGACGGCGCGAGCGGCGCTGCGGGCAAGGGTGGTGAGGCGGCGTGGGCGGCGGCGCGGTGACGGGCGGGAACGGGAGCACGGTGACGATGGCGAATGGGAGCACGTTCACGTACACGAACAGCTTTGGTGGATATTGTGAGTAGCGTCGTTTCCCCGCGGTCGCCCGCCCCGCGCCATGTGCTGACCGCGCGCTCTCCACGCAGGGGTGTACGACCCCGCGGACCCGTTCAACAACTCCGCGCGGGCGAACGCGTGGACGCCGCCGCTGTCGGAGCCGTGGAACTTCAGCACGCACCGCATCAACGGCGTGAACCTCGGCGGGCTGTTCGTCCTCGAGCCGTTCATCACGCCCAAGTACTACCAGCAGTACGCCGCGGCGGGCGCGATCGACGAGTGGACGCTCGACACCGCGCTCCGCGCGCAGGCGAACATCACCGCGGTCATGCAGGCGCACTACGGCGCGTTCGTCTCGGAGCAGGACATCGCTGAGATCGCCGGTGAGCAGTCTGCCTGCCTGTCTCTCGCACGTCGTGCGCGCGCGCTGGGGATGCTGACGGGCGTGGGGGTTCGTGCGTAGGTGCGGGCCTGACCTGGGTGCGGATGCCGATCCCGTTCTGGGCGATCGAGGCGTGGAGCGACGTGGGCGTTGCGGACGGGACGACGGTCGCGGAGCCGTTCGTCGCGCGCATGTGCTGGAGCTACATCCTGCAGGTGTTCCAGTGGGCGCGCAAGTACGGCCTCCGCGTCAACCTCGACTTGCACACCATCCCTGGGAGCCAGAACGGTCGGTCTTCGTGATCCTTTCGCTGTATTCTACTGAGGCGCTGATCGCGGGCGCAGGGTACAACCACTCGGGCAAGCTGGGCACGGTGAACTTTTTGAACGGGATGATGGGCATCGCGAATGCGGAGAGGGCGCTGGAGTATATACGTGTTATCGCGGAGTTTATCACCCAGGTGCGTGCTCTGCTGTGTCGCATCTCGTCGCGGACATTCACGAACTGCTCTGCAGCCGGAGTACCAGCCTGTCATCCCGATCTTTAGCATCGTGAACGAGGCGCTCCTGCAGACGATCACGCTGCCTGTGCTCACCACCTTGTGCGTCGCTGTGGATCCATCATCGCTGTCTCATGCTCACTCTGGACTGCACAGCTATCTGAACGCACACTGGATGATCCGGAACATCACGGGCGTCGGCGAGGGCAGCGGGCCGTACATCGCGATCCACGACGGCTTCATGGGCACCGCGTACTGGGCGGGCTTCCTCGAGGGGAGCGACCGTGTCATCCTCGGTGCGTCGCGCTCTCGTGCCGGTCGGGAAGTGTTGCTGACGGACTCTGCTTCCCCTCACTGCTCTCGCCTCCGGCAACTGCCGCTCTCCCGTGCCTGCTCCTCTCGTGTGCCCCTGACGCGGACTGCCGCGACGCGCTCTTCGCCGCCCGCTCGCCGCCTGTCGACGCCCGGTCCGCTCGTGCCCGCCCCGATCCACGCGCCCCGCTTGACGTGTGCTCGTCGCTGCGGCCCCGCGATCGGGTTCTCCGCGCGCCTCGGACCACCGCGCCTTCTGCTTCTGCGCTGTGCTGGACGATGACGTGCGCTGCGCCTGCTGCGACGTTCTGTCTCGCGGATCCGCTGCGCGTCGGTCCCGAACGACGCCCACCCTCGGCCCCGCCGACGCCTGCACCGCCTTCTCCCTTCTCTTCCGCCGCGTGGTCGTCGCGCTGTGTTCCCTGCGCCTCCCTGCGCACGTGGACGCTGCACCTGGCCCTCGTTTCTCGCGCGACGGGCGACAGACACGCACCCGTACTTCGCGTTCGACAATGAGCCGAACAACGAGCCGGTGAACGTGACCGCGAACGGCACGGCGGACGCGTCCGTGTATGGCGGGCAGTGGCCCCAGATGGCGTGCAGCGCGTGGGGCCCGGGCATGAACGCGAGGTGCGTCGCGCGCTCGCGCCTGTCTTCCTTTGCGGCGTGACGGCTTGCTGACGATTCTGTTTGGGGTTTCTGTGCGGGGCTGGACGTTGGGTGCAGTCGGAGCGCTTTCGGTGTGACCATTGCGGGCGAGTTCAGCAATGGGATCAATGACTGCGGGTTGTGGGTCCGCGGCGTCAACATCAGCGCGGCGTACGTCGGGAACTGCGATTACTGGGCGAACTGGGAGTCGTGGAGCGACGAGACCAAGGCGGGTCTCAAGACGTACGCACTCGCGAGCATGGACGCCCTCGGCGACTGGTTCTTCTGGACGTGGAAGGTGTGTCGTGGCCGTTGAGGTTCCCGCAGTCCGAACGGCAACTGACGGGGACACATCGATATCATCGCAGATCGACGCGTCGTCGACGAGCGGCACCGTCGAGTCCCCACTCTGGTCGTACAAGCTCGGGCTCGAGCAGGGGTGGATGCCGACGGACCCGCGCGCGGCGAGCGGGACGTGCGAGGCGCTCAAGGTCGCGCCGGCGCCGTGGAACCAGTCGTTCGCCGCGTATGCGACGGGCGGCGCGGGCGCGGGCGCGATCGCGGCGTCGTCCGTCGCGCAGTACGCCGCGTGGCCGCCGGCCTCGATCAACAACGTCCCCTCGGCGAGCATGCGCCTCCTCCCGCAGTACACCGCGACGGCGAGCGTCGTGAGTCTCCCCGCGGCGAGCACGTACTCCGCGCGACGGTGAGCACGGGGAGCGGGTGGGCGGACGGGGGCGATGCGAGGGGCGCGCCGACGCCGATTGCGGGGTGTGCGTACCCGGATGCGTGGGACGCGGTGAACGCGGCGGTGCCGACGAGTGGGTGCGGCGCGGGCGGGCGCGGCGGAGGTGAGGAGGGAGCTGGTGCGCCCGCTCGTGGTGACGAGCGTTTGAGGCGTGGAGCCCGTGCGCGCTGATCGCTGGCTTGTTGGGCTGGCGGTGGGTGGATGGACGGGGGTCTCCCTGGACTCGCCGTGCTCTTGACCGGGACTGGGACTGGGACTGGCTTTGCTTATATAGATACGTAAGTACATATCCGCGGCCCGCTCGCCACGCTCCTCCCTGGCTTTCTCCACGCATCCCTATAGTGTGCTCGGGATCCGAGACGCCACGCCTCCTCCTCTTGCACCCGACACCCATGCCTACCCGTCCTACCTTACTGACGTGCGCATTTATACCCGATCACCCCGCGAGCACGAATCACACGCACCGCTTGCTTACCTCTGTACATGACGACTTCGACGATTCTTGCATGTGGCGCTTGCCGGCCACCACACATCCGCGTCTACATCCACATCCACATCTACGCTCGTGTCCGTGTAGACGTTCCGCGTCCCTCGCTCTATCTCTCACCTCTCACCTCTCCTCTCGACGCTTGACTTACACTTCCCTTCCCTCTGTGCCCGCCTTGAAGCTTGGGTTAGCTCTCTCTCAGTCTGCTCTGCCGCGCTCTCGTACGTACCGCACGCGTACTTGGTCCTTCTTCACTGGCGAGTTCTGCCTGCGCCCCGGACCCCTATATACCTTTTTTACTCGCTGGATAGATGGAGACGGGTTTAGATTTGGATGCTTGCCTACTTATGTGCGATAGTTGGCACGACGCGTTTGTTGCGAGAGTTATGCGTACGTACTGATATACGAATGATGCGAAGACTCGGAGGAGACATTGTGGATCTGCCTTGGTCTCCTGAACACGTCGACCTGCATGCATGGACTGCGCATTCAAGTTGGCGGGCCCGCGACGGCCAGTGGACGGTGCGGACTCGCAGAAACCACTGTGCATGCATCGGCCTGACTCGGACGGTACGCATACTCGGCAATGCTTTTATACTATGACTGACAGCATACGATGACTTGCGTCAGACACAGTCCGGCGAATCTAGGTGTCAACTGAAAACAGCCCAAGTAGGGAGCGTTGAAACGTTGAGGGTTGGACTCGGACGTTGGACGTTGGACTCCAAGCCGGACGTCTGGACGTTTAACGTTTGGTCCAAGCCGGACGTCTGGACGTTTAACGTTTGGACATCAATGTTTGAACGTTGTGAGCTTCCCTGGAAGAGTTTGAGAGTCTGAGGGTTACATTGTTCACGAATATAGCCAGAGCAATCACTGATCGACCGGAGTGGCAGGCAGGACCATGACGGCACTGATAACATTATCGCTATCAGTGCCAGTGCGGGCCTGCTGAGGCCTGAAGTCATGAGTGCCAGTGCTGGGGCCACATCATGGTCACGGTTTTGTCTTTTGCATCTTCATTGCTGAGCGCTGAATGCACAGTATGCCCGATTGCCTTAACGATTGGCAGGAAGGTCACAGCTGCAGAAGATTTGGTCTAGTACCTGCAGTACCATGACGATTCCTCAGGATCGCACTCGCTAAGTACACTGCTCGATCTCGATCGACGAGTGCCAACTAGTAACCCGAGACACTACAGTGTCTACCGCCGTCTCAATAATATGCCCTTCAAGTTGGCACTGGCAGGACTGATCATGATCCGTCTCATCGGGTCAGTCATTGCTCGACGGGCGCCAGCATTAATATTATGTTTCTCTCATGATAAAGCACCACAGCACTCCGGGACGCCCGGATATCCGCAGAGCAGACCCCGGGGCATTACAGCTTCAATGAAGCGGCCCGCGGGTCCGACACGGGATGCCACCGCGAGGAGACAGGCCGACTCGGAAACGCGACGGTTGTACTTACGAGTAGGCTACTATAGTACATATTCTCCCTGTACTATCAACTAGTGCACTCCTTAGCTTCAGCTTCATTCTTGAGCTTCATTCTTGAGCCGTCAGACTTTGCAAGTTCCAAAGACATGACCGTTTAAATACCAGTATCCAAGACCTAAGTTAGCTTCCAATGACCGGAACAGTACGCCCTTTGGCACCGTCATCCCTCCAGAACAACCTTGTCACATAGTATGACCGCTCCGTCATTCGCTGACACTACAGTAATGATACACCGTACACGAGCTCTCGTACAGCGTTACATCAACATGGAACCGTGACAGCAACAGCAGCGGACTCTCCCAATCACCCACCGACGACTAGCTCGACTCACACCATCACCCAGAGATCGTGATGCTGACCTGGTACTCCTTCTTCGCCGGGTCCTCGTCGGTGTACACCACATTGACCTCGGTTCCCTTGGAGCTCCTCTTCGTAACCTTCGGGAGATGGACTCTCGCGCGTTCACATAGATGCCGCTGCTGTCGTAGTACTCGGGCTCGATCTTCATCGCCGTGTCGCCCGGACCGAGGTTCGTGACGAGGTCGCACCAGCGTACGTCGCTGTCGATCCCGAGCGGGACAAAGAACTCCTCGCCATCTTGGGGTTTCGGAAGCGCAGCGCACCCGAGGTGCCGCTCCCGTTGATGGTCAACGTGCGGGTGTCGCTGGTGTTGGTCCAGATGCCCCCGTTGGCGTTGTACCACACGACTTGCTCGACGACCTCAAAAAGCGCATTGCGGTGCGTATTGAGGATAACAACGTGGATGTTGTAGGCCATCGTGACTGTGGTGTGAAATACGCTCAATACCATGGCGGGCTATGTGGGATTCCGGATTAGTGCTCACCTGCTGTGTTGTTGAATTGAACTGCGATGAACAAATTGAGTGCGACAACCGATAATGTAGCTGTGATGAGCTTGTGAGTTAGATAGTATGCACTGTGTTGACCTATACACTCACCGAGGAGACACGAGGGCTCTTCACTGGGGACCAACACCTCGTTGAGGCAGCATTATATAGGTTTCCTGAGAGTCATTGTCGGTGCTTTCAAGACGAAGTTTAGTTCAGGGGTGTCACCCCCTGATGAGTTCAGTTTCTTCCAGACCCACCATGTGTTCTTGCCGTGGACGCGGCAGGACGACCATACTGGCAGGCCGACCACACTGACATGCCGCCGACGCTGGAAGGGACCTGAATCGTAAAGATGCGCTGAACATTCTGGAGGTGAGACCTTGAGCAGCCCCGGCTGTACATTTGTCCATGAATAGCTGTCAATATGTCAATAATCAGCGGGAAGCATCATCATGGTCAGACTGCATACCATGCAGGCCGATGGTAGTGGGCTCGCGCTGCCCCGCGCCATTAGGATTCACGACCATGAGTGAGATGTAGAATCACGCCGATGCGGCAACACATACCACAAGTTTGATGTGAGTCCTCGGCGCCGGGGAAGTAAAGTTGCGAAGAGTCAAGAATGTCGTGGCCGTAGTTTGCCATTCAATACGGAAACCCGGGAAAGCCATGGACCGGAACCTTGTGTCGTTGGTCTACGCTTCCATCTTGCCTCTTGTCAAGGGAGGGAGGTCCAGTCCGGTCGCGAAGCAAGCAAGGGCTAGCATGAAGTACATTGTGCCCAGATACTACAGGAGATCGTACAACACCGGTGGCCCGGGGTGGTACCAGGTGTCCTCAGCGGGCCTCCTCCTCGGTCGGTCGGTAGGCCTTCTTTGTGAAAGCGCCCCATGGATTCGGGTTTGTAGTGATCCAATGCACCGTACAGTTTGACAGTTGAACCACCGTTGAAAGCACGATGTTGACCACCTGTCGAATATACGTCAAGCATCCACGCAGCGAGTCCCTCCGAGCCCTTTGCTCTGTAAAAAGCTGTAAGTCCAGGCTCATCGTTGATCTGCGAGCACTAGCTTACCACCCTCCTATGGTCCCCTGCCAGTGCGATACCAAAGGCGCGGTTCAGATCCATAAGACATAGCCCAGCACCGAGTTCACGCAGCTGCACGACGATCTGTGCCTGTGCGTTTGAAGATCAATTCCGTCAGTGAACGAGACTCTGGAAAGACGGACGACTCGCCGGTCTGAGTCGTGTGGTAACCTGCCATGGCCTGCCCTGAAGAGAGCAGCCAATTGGCAGCCCGTTCGAACAATAGGCGGGTAGCAGACGCTTAAGTCGAATGGATGCAAGGCATCGCAGATTTGTTACGCCGGAGACGAATGCCACAATCGCTCACATACCTGTTGATGCGGTAGTGAATTGGTGTCGACTACTTCAATCTTGTCCCGACGGCAGTAGTTCGAAAGAAGATAACCTGTTGGCCTGTTATGGTTAAAACACTGGCACATTAAGCTGCGGAAGTCTTCACTCATCCGGTACTAGTAGACGGTCGCCGGTGTGCGCAACACGCAATTCCGCGCCGTTTCAGCATACCTTCAATAGTGAGGCGAGCCCTCAGGAGCCCGCTATCGGGCTTTCGCGCCTCACGAACTGCGACTGAATATGTATGGGTGTTGAAGTGAAAGAGGTTTAGAAGGGCTTGTTAGGCCAGTGGAAGTGAAGGACAGTAGAGTGGAGTGAACAGACCTATCCCAGAGGGAAGACTCTGATGCTAGGCAGGCAGAAGAGAGGAGAGATCGTTATCCATTAGGGGGGAATCACCCTAGTATATATACATGTCTGGGACTGATCACATGCTACATCAGTAAGCAGATCAGTAATCACTAAGTCCGAGTTTTAGGGAAATGAGTAAGCCTTAACTCCAGAGATAGGGATATGCATAAGCGTCCATGTGATCAAGGAATGTACTGGAAGGTCATGGAACATGCCGGAAGGGAGTGGAATGATCCAGAATAAGTCTGGAACAGTGTAGATCGGTCTGGAGCGAGTCACAAGATGAGTCCAGACAGAGTCCATCAAAAGAATGTATGTAATACTACATCGCAGAACACAAGTCCATATATGTACGTAACTGATAAGATAAGATAACACTGGAAAGTCGGAAGTTCAACACTCCCACTTGTTCAAGATGTCAAGTATCTCATCATGCCAACTGAAGACCTGAATTTCTCAATTCCACTGAATGGAACATTCTTGGTCAAGGCATCAGCAAGTTGGTCTTCACTTGCGACGTAGTAGATCTCCATTTCTCCACGTTCGTAGAACTCCCGAATATAGTGATAACGGATTTCTATATGCTTGGTGCGGCGATCCACAGCAGGGTTCACCGCAAGGAAAATGTTGCCTTGGTTGTCAAGACAAAGCGGAGTTGGATGAGACATATTATCTCCCAGTTCTTCTCCAAAATGACGTAGCCAGGCCATCTGACGACAGCAGTCAGAGCTGGCCTTATACTCTGCTTCAGTTGAAGACAAAGATACCGTCGGTTGACGTCTTGACACCCAAGAAACGACACAATTGGCCATAAGGAAAGTAAAGCCACTTGTAGAGTGCCTATCATCGTGATCTTCACCCCAGTCAGAGTCTGAATAGGCAATCAGACCAGAATTCGAGCCTCCGTCATAACAGAGAGCGAGTTCCTTAGTCCCTTGAAGATATCTTAGGACATAGTAGGCTAACCGCATATGCTCTTTGGATGGGTTTGAAGAATACTTTGCCAGACGTGTGACCGCGAAAGAAATGTCTGGACGAGTACCGAGCATAGCATACATGATGCTGCCAATAATGCTCTGGTAGCGGGTACGGAAACCTCAGATGCTGTGTCTGGATTCTTCTCTAGGTCTGCTCCAGCGGGAAGAGGTGTCCGTGCAGGCTTGCAGTTGGACATCTGAACCTCTCCAAAACTGACTCAATATAGTTTCCTGATCAACGTAGATGAGACGTGTAGTACGCTCTCGACGTATTCTAAGACAAGGATCGCTGAACAGCACCCAGATCTGTCATCTGATACTCTAAGGACAACTTCTGCTTGATGTTGTCGATAAACATTTCGAGTCACCCATGATGAGCAAGTCGTCGACATACAATATGATTAGGCAGGTGTGTCCGTCAGAGTCCGGGAGAAGACATAAATTCCAGCATCCGAATAAGTCGTTTAACCCTAGTCTAGGAGAGACTTGTGGATCTTAGCATTCCATTGACGAGAAGCTTGCTTTAATCCATAAATTGCCTTCTTGAGAAGACAGACAAAGTTCTCCTTGCCAGGTACAACCATCCTTCGGGTTGTTCATGTAGATTTCCTCGTCAGGTCACCGTTAGGAATGCCGTTTTGACATCCATAGACTCTATTCCAATCTTCAAGGGCTGCATGTGCAACAAGTAGCGTACAGATTCAAACCGTGCAACCGGAGAGAAGTCTCAGTATAATCTTGACCCATACTTGGGTAAATCCTTTGCGACAACACGTGCTTTATAGGACCATCGTGCTTAATCGCATAAACCAACGCACTTGACAACTTCCGGTTTTTAGGCCGTGGAATAGAACCAAGTCTTATTGTCCATGAGTGACTTGTACTCAGAACCTTCAGCAGCGAGCCATTTATCATGGTCGTGAGATTCCATGGTTCCTTATGACTTTGGGGAAGACCATGGTTTGCTTCCGCCAGCATCCGTATAATTGAGCAGTTTCAGCCTCAGGTTGTTGACGGCCTTGACTATCAGTACGACGGTCAATACTTGTGGTGGTCGTCACATAGCATTGTCTCTATTCCTCTGAGGGTTTGTCCAGCACTTGACGGCGAGGACGCTCATACTGAGGTTGCGGAGGAGCTACTGGATCAGGTTTGCTGTTGCGGATTATCTCCCACTGGCTCCTGATGTTCTTCAGGTTCATGTTCCGGCGGGACAGGAACAGGGATAGGATATCCTCAAATCTAAATCTCTGAGTTGGCATCCTCAGGAGGTTCATCAAACGGCTCATCCAGGGATTTCGATTATTGCTAAGTCCTTTCGTGCAGGAAATGTTCTTCATCGAAGGTCACATCACGAGACACAACAATACTTCGAGTAGCCGGGTTCCAGAAACGATACCCTTTGGAACAACTTCATAGCCTACAAAATCATCTCAAAGCCTTCTTGTCGAGCTTCCCAGATCTCTGTTCTTTTGCACATGCACAAATGCCTTGCACCCAAAAATCCTAAAGTATGAAATGTCCGGAATTGTGCCATTCCAGAGTAATGGGGCATGCCAGTTAAGGCGTCGCATAGGTTGCCGATTATAAATATGAACCGCAGTGTCACAGCCAATTGCCAAAACCATGGCTTAGTCAGCATGATGCAGCATAGACATAGCTTCTCAACAATGGTCCGATTCCAGCGCTCAGCTTCCATTCTGTTGAGGAGAGTACGGCATTGTGAACTGATGTTCAATACCAATTTGCGCAAATGTTCGGTAAAAGCAGCAGACGTATATCCCCCCCACGATCCGAGCGTACAGCCTTGATTTTTTCATCTGTTTGGTTCTCAGCCCATGCTTGAAGTCATCGAACGCTTGGATCGAATCGTTCTTGTGTTGAGATAATAGGCACGACCAGACCAGTATAGTCGTCAAGAAAGCTGATGAAATACGCCATCCACCTATTGCAGTGGTACGCATAGGACGTCTCATCAGTATGAATGAGCTCAAGGGGCTTGTAGCACGTTTAGCGATGGGGGAATGGAGCGCGATGAGACTGCCCACTGACACCTGCACAAGGAAAGAAGTATCTTGGCCAATGGAATCCACACCCTTAGTGTGTTGGAATCTGACGATAACATCTTCAGACGAATGTCCGAAGCGTTCATGCCAGAGACGAAATTCGACTTGTCTGTAGACTTTGCCGATTGCGGTGTCAAAATGTCTAGGTACAACATATAGAGATTATTGAAGGGCTTATGGTGTGCCTCCATGATCATGTTACCACAGACTCGACCTTGCGAAATAGGTTGGTCATAGATGACCATACGACTCTCCCTGACTAGGGTAAACCTGATTGCTCAATACACAGTAGAAAATAGGCGACCAGATGCGGCAGGGATGTAAGCACATTTGTATAGTTGCTTTAACATGTTTCCCTTCACGTGCACAACACCTTTGATGGTCCTTCTCCATAAGCTGCAATCTTAGACTTGCGGCGTACAAAATATGGGTTCCTCGTAAGGAGTATAGTCCAAAAATCAGCCATGTCGTTGGTGATTGTCTTCGACGCCCAGAATCCATAATCAGTCAGTCATTCTTCCAGAAGCGGAGTGACCGCAGTATACAGGAAGCAGTCATAGTATTAGCTGAAGACGACACGGAGGATTCTACAGTTACAACATTTGTGGAGTCTGAGTGTAGCAGCGTTGGAGGAACCAGAACAGATTGTCCGTTACCATTGCCCTTGCCTTATTCTTCCCTTTGCCTTTGCCCTTGTTGTCCTTTTTCCCCTTGCGCCACCCTTATTTTGGGGGCGCAAATGCGGGTACTTTGTCCAACAATTCTCACTGCCGTGATTTCCACCGCAGTGACCACAGGGACCCGATGACTTGTGCTTGACCTGGGATGTCTTGGACGCAGACTGTCCCATACCAGACCGGCGGAGAGATTCTTCGGCAAGAATCTTCGACTGAACAGAGTCGACCTTGAGATCCTTGATGTTCTGCGTCGCCATGAGCGCAGAGATCATCGATTGATAGGATTCAGGCACCTTCGACAGAAGGAGAAGAGCCTGGGTCGATTCACCGAGAGTTATGCCACCAGCCGTAATCTCCTTAAGCCGAGTAACCAGCTTGTTGATCTGATCCTGCAGAGGTTTGGAATCAGACATCTCCGGAGACTTGATCACCGACTGGAAGAGACTCCAGACGAATGCCGTGTCGGGTGTACCAAAGGCTGTCTTAAGGGCCGCCCACATTTCCTTAGCGGTCTTGAGTTCACCACTAGATCCCTCGAGCAAATGATGCATCGAGCGATCAGTCCGCATAAATAGAACACCCTGAGCACGGGCATTCTGTTTCTTGTACTCTGTGTCGGTAGTTACTGTTGCAATAACAGCGGGCCAGGCCTCTATGAATATTAAATAACCGCGCATAGCGGCAGACCAGTCAGCGTATTGAGACGCTGAAGAGAGCTTAGGGATATTGTCTGGCTTGACGTCACCCATGGTTGCGGATAAGAGGATAAATTCGCCTTGTGTGTCGGGCGAAGAAGGAGGTTCTGGTGTAAATAACTCGAAGGGTAATTCCTCCGGTTCAGGTGTTTGAGATCTCGACTCAGGGAGCGAGATTAAATGTTCAGGTTTTGGAGGTGACTCCGAAAATTCGTTGGCGAATAGGAAATTGTCTTGCCAAGCTTCGACAGCGATACCAGCTTTGAAGCCTCGAGGAAAATCACCAGATGGTGTGTGGTAACGGTTTGGACAATGAGTGTTATCACAGTTCCACCAGGTTTGATCGTCGTCTCTATAATGAGCGTCGCAAACCTCCTCGTAGTCGTATAGATGGTAGTGGTTTGAACAATCGTATGAGTCGTCTGACTCTTCGCCTGAAGAGACCTGAGTCTCTGCAAATGTCTCCTCTTGAGACGTTGCCACAGTTGTGATGCTTCACTGAAAAATATTCCAGGAACAAAGATAAAATTTGTGACGCGACTACAAATACTTGTCTACCCAAGCCAAGTGATTGCCCTTGTGCAAGTCCCCAACTTCCCTAGTAACCTTAGAAAGGTTCTTGCTAAGCTCCTTGAAGGAGATCTTCCCAATCAGCTCGCAGACAAGCTTGACGTCGTTGAGCGCGTCGTGCGACCACGAATGACCCTCTGTCTCAAAGTGAGAACAGACCCAATTGAACCGACGTCCAAAAGCGTTGAGGTTGTCGGTGAGTGACCAGCGAACAGTGTCGCGCAGCTTGTGGGTGAAGAGAGGGTGAAGGCGCTTCTGAACGGCGAAGAGACGCTTCGTGAGGATGGCGGCCTTCTCCGTCTGAGACTTCTTCTTGAAGTCGGCGTCAAACGGCTTAAGGGCTGTGATAGGAAGGGGAAGAGGTACGCCTTCGATGCGTGCGATAAGGGAAGCCTTGGCAGCTTCTTTGGCGGCGGTTTCAGCGGCAAGCGTAGCAGCGTACTCCGCACGTCGAGCTTCAAGGAGTGCCCTAGAGTCGTCTGCCTTCAACTGGAGCTCCTCAAGCTGCTGCTCAAGGGTCTTGCGACAGGACGCCTTCGGGGGACGAGAGGTGTCAGGGCGACGATAGGTGGGACGGCGAGGGCGCGGGGTAGGAGTGAGGATGATATCGATCTGGCGATCGATGGGTAGATGACCGTATAAACGCTGATGACGCTCAGCAACAGCGCTAGTGTCGGCGTCGCCTACGTCGTATCTCTCACGACGAGACGGTGGAAAAACTTCGTAATTGCTCTTGCGAGCTACCCTGGAAATGCGCTTGGACAAGGCTTTGGGCACTTGTCACAGAGCGGCTAAACAGTAGTCCAAATAAGGACAAAATATGCCAACTCACTCTTTCAAGAGTTGGGCTTTGGTTGCGCAAAAGGTACAGGTGATATAAACGATCAGAGCGCGGGGCTCATAACCTGTTGAAGTGAAAGAGGTTTAGAAGGGCTTGTTAGGCCAGTGGAAGTGAAGGACAGTAGAGTGGAGTGAACAGACCTATCCCAGAGGGAAGACTCTGATGCTAGGCAGGCAGAAGAGAGGAGAGATCGTTATCCATTAGGGGGGAATCACCCTAGTATATATACATGTCTGGGACTGATCACATGCTACATCAGTAAGCAGATCAGTAATCACTAAGTCCGAGTTTTAGGGAAATGAGTAAGCCTTAACTCCAGAGATAGGGATATGCATAAGCGTCCATGTGATCAAGGAATGTACTGGAAGGTCATGGAACATGCCGGAAGGGAGTGGAATGATCCAGAATAAGTCTGGAACAGTGTAGATCGGTCTGGAGCGAGTCACAAGATGAGTCCAGACAGAGTCCATCAAAAGAATGTATGTAATACTACATCGCAGAACACAAGTCCATATATGTACGTAACTGATAAGATAAGATAACACTGGAAAGTCGGAAGTTCAACAGGTGAACCCGCGTAGGGTATGGGTAGTAGTAGCCTACTTGTTGGCCCATTTGCCGACTCGTTATCATTGCCAGACTTACCCGCCGACTTGCCTGGTTTCTGGCTGGCTGTATGTTCCATAGCTAGTGCACTGTGATGGTGCCGGCTCTCGTGTATCTGTGTGACAATAATTCATTGTATAGTAAAAATGCGTACAATGATAGCGAAGATATGACTTCACACTGTGATAGTCGAGACAGGCCGTCAGACCCAATAGGTAAAATAGACAAGGTTAGACAGTGATTAGATTGCTCAGACACCTTAGTACGCATCAGACAAATCACCGCTTTGCTGATGCTGCCGCACCACGTAGCTCAGCCGAGCATAGAGCATCCTCAACCAGTCAAACAGAGGGCCACTGAAACCCGCGTCCTGCAGCTTCGCCCACAGTGTCGGTTGGTCCACCGAGGGGAACGCATTCGATAGGTCTACGAACGCAACATACAGCGTACGGCCACACGATCGCGCCTTCTCGATCGCAGCCCTGAGGACAAACGCGTTGTTGTTTGTACGGCAACCTGTGCGGAAGCCGTTCTGCGAGGGGGGAATCTTGGCTGTTGCCTCCGCCCACGCCCTCATGCGAAGTCAGTGAGTAGTCGACAGCGTCAAGGTCAGAACACGACGCGCCGGGAACTCGACGTGACGCGTCTGTGGCGTGGAAATGTGAGCCACTGCCAGTGCGCTAATCGTCCTTGACCTATCTCATGATCAGTGGCAGTTTGCTGCGAAACTGATTACTGGAATCGTAAGATAGGCTGCTCGAGTGAGTGCGAGAACGACGGCGTCGACCGCTCAATAGCATCCATGCTCGAGATGAGAGGGCGAGGAGGAGGCGGTGCCGGTTCTGACGGTCCAGTCACGAGACTCAAGAGTCAGAGCCTGACGGAATTGGCGCTCGTGCCCGGCGGCCACGCGCTCCCCAAGCCAGGTCCGTCCTTCTCGCTCGGTGTCCACGACGCAGACACTTTCTAACCTCACAGTATCAGACGCGTTGGACAACTTCGTCGGCTTTCCTCAATGGTCTAGAAGAACCTATGCAACCCAGCTGGTCAATATCGCTGAAGGCATACTGGATTGAATTGTAGCATACCGTGACAGTCATTGTCGTCGCGTCTATGTTCGACGCCCGCGATTTGATAGCAAGTCGATCGTACGTCCGGGACAAAGTATCGCCCAGGTCTCGCCTGACATATGTTTGATGCAGTATGTGGTCCAGCTCGAGTGTATAGCCGTTCTACGATTGTGATGACTCTACGAGGTTGGTCCCTGCCTCGCAGTTCATGCTAGTCATCATCTGCCCTCCATTCTTCGGTCATATACCCGTGAGTACTGTAGAGCCTGCAAGGACAGCGCGGTGTTCGATGCCAACTGAGCCTCGGCTTGCCATCCAGTCGTTTTGAGTTTCGTGGTGTGCAACCTGTACTGGTTTGGTGCGTCCATCCTTACTGTGTAGCACAGAGCCGACTGACGTGTGTTCCAACAGCTGCTCGTGACTTGGGTGCCTAAAATATACATAGGAAATCAAGATATACGTGTCACGTAAGAATAGAGTTCTATGGCTCCGCGCGATTCACATATGTACTCAACGTAAGTACTCAAACCTTCACTCGACCTGTTCAGCATGTCTGTCACATTCCCTTCTTGTCACCACATCCCCACCATTGTCTGATCCCGAGCAGAAAGGATCCAGCTGTCTAGCAACACAAAGGTGCGCAAATCCCCATCTTGATGCTCGGTAGCTGGCCGCTCATCTGCTGTGATGCAGGTTCAATACAACATGGACGGCGGTGAATGGGAGGATGTCCCAGAAACAAACTTTGCGCCGTTGCCGCGGACTCGGTCGGCATCGCCGTGCCCTATCGCCGTGCCAATGGCCACCCGCAGACGCAAGACTCACAAAACGGCGGACCGCACGCCTTCCGTATCGTCTCGACGATCCGCGGCGCCCGTGGTGCCGCTGCAAGAGATATCTACTCTAGTGGATCACGAACAAATGCAGCGTGCTGACGTTTCTGGTGCATCGTCCACAACATCCCACATCGTGGACGTTCTGGCGACCGCCTTCTGGCTTCTGAAGAAGCTATTCGGGGTCCTCGCCTTTGTTGTGACCCTGGTTTCTGGGTTCACCTATATGCCATCCCCGGGATCGGATCCAGCACGTTCTGCACCCGTGCCGCATCCGGTTCGTCTACCACGGACAAGAAGCTGAAGTCAGAGAACTTCGCCCAGTTTGTCAAGCTGCAGGACAGCTTCGAGGGCATCATGATTGCGAACGTGCGCATGGGCGTGATAGATCTTAAGCTTAAGGGATCGCAGATGGTCATGCGCGACCTGGTCACACGCGTGCGCGAGAGCGACCTCAGGAGCCGCAACATTTTCGCGGAAGCCCTCATGCAGGTCGTCAAGGATGCGAAGAAGACGGGAGAAGGACTACACCGGCTTAGTACGAAGATCAACGGGGCCGTGGATCGGTGAGTCCTGTTCAGCGTGTCTTGCACCCACACGCTAACCACGCGTATTCAGCATCACAGCCGTGAACGGCTACGTAATGCACATCATCGAGGCAGCCACGAACAGGGGCAGATTCTCGCTGTCGCGTATCATGTCCCACACTGACACCGAAGCGGTCATCCTCCGCGTCTTCGAAGACGCGATGGACACGCTCACTAAGGAGGCCCATCGCGCAGTGCTCGAAGCCTTTGCCAGCGCTGCAAACCTCGAGCGGCTCGAGGAGCGCCTGATCACCATCCACGAGATCCGCACCTGGAGGACATTGCGCTGAATCATATGCACGCGGAGCTGCTCTCCGAGCTGCGGACGATCCTTGGCGGGAACGGCAGCGCACGCCGCAAGAGCGAGATGGACCTCACGGTTCTGAAGGAGATTGGCCACTACTGCAACGAGGCCCTCAAGCATGTCCTCTCTACGCGCGACGTGCTCCAGGCGGTGGCGGCGGACACGGAGGAGCTCAGAGACCGCGCGGCCGCGCCGGCGATTGTGGGCGATCGCGTACCTTCGGCGGTGTTGGTTCGGAGCATTGGTGACGGGATTGAGAGATTGAAAGAGGGGCGCCAGAGTGCAGCTGAAGGCGGAAGGTCTGGATCATGCCGCGTAGTAAGGGAACTGTATCAGCAGCAGCAGAAGCGGCGGCGAGCTCCCCCGGCTACCTTGAACCTTTCCTTCGTTCCGTCTATGACTGCCCGGCATTGTGTTTGCCGTATCTCCAGTGTGGAGCATTGTGACAGCCCGACCTCACCATAGCATCGTGTTCTGTTGTATTCAACCAGGAACGCGATGCATTGACGGTCAGTATTTTTACCTATTCTACATCAGCCGGCGTCCATCTCTGAGTCTGAGTTGTATTAGGCACGTCGCAGTGAGCTCGAGTTCCGCGAGAATGCGGTGATTCGTGTTAACCGTCGGATAAGCACCAAGGTTGACTCGTCAGGCTGGTGGCAGGTGTGTGAAGAAGGCGTGGTCTTCAAGCTTCAAGCACCTGCCCTACTTTTACGTATCGGTGAAGGAGTGCTTGAGAAGACTCGGATAGGAAGGACGGCCACGCGGGCGCCGCAGTGACTACAAGATGACAACTCTCCTTGCAGCAGGACCTCGTCCGCTCTCCTCCTCACACCCAAGACCTCCACTTTGACCGCGATGTGGAAGACAACTCTATGCAATATGGCGCAGTGGTTTAAAAGGTATGCTGCATCAAGTCTGGTCGAGAATTTGACTCACTGTGGATACACAGCCTGTGTCGGACGGCTCGGTACACCATCATTGGCACCGTTGCAGGCTTGATACTGTCGATCATCCTATTCTGCGCTCTCCTCCGTACTGTGCTCAACGCGATTGGTTTTACGGCTGCGGGCGTACGGCCAGGTACGCATCACTCGGCGGCTGAACCCGCGCTGACCAGACACTAACTTCACTCACTGTCATCTGCAGGGTCTAAAGCAGCCGCCATACAATCCAAGATCGGCTCCGTCGATGGAGACTCAGACTTTTCGTATGCTCAGTCAGTAGGAACGGGCCGCGGTGCTATTCCAGCCTGTTGGGTGTTGGAAGCTGCACTTGTTGGAGCATTGCTGGGAGGGATGTTGGGTGCATCAGTTACTCTAGTATCGGCATGCATTACGAAGCGACGTAGGACTCAACCGGCCGGCGAAGATGACCAGGATGGGAATAAGAAGGGATCATCTAGCTACCAGCTGATCCCGACCCTTGGCGGCGACAGCGCTCACTAGACCACATCCCACAGGATGACATAGTCAACGAACCCTATGCTGTTACATTTGTAAACTACTGTTGTCTTCGTCCTCGTCTTTACTCTCTAGTTGACACTTGAAGTAGTGTAATAACCTGCACTTGCGAGCTTGCGTTTGGCTTTCATACGGTGACCTTCGACTTGGGTTTCCGGCCGACCAATTGCTTTCCCATTTCTGACATATACGAAGATCCCTCGCAGTTGACACGACTGCTGCAAGCTTAAGAGTCGACGAGGCGGCAGACGCTACTAACTTAGGCATAGCTAACATCGCCGTATCGCCGGGACGGATGCCGACAAGACAGCACGGAGCCTGAATTGGTCGTGTTAGGATTCCAAACGCTACAAGGACCTTCAGACGGACGACTTGACGGAGAGCAGTCTAGTAAGTTGTGCCTCCAACCCTGTTGGTATACACCTTGGGTTCACTGCTGTCCAGAATCGGTACGCAGCATTGTCGAGAGGTTGGCATCTGCGAAGGGAACGACTGCACCTGGCTGCACTCGGTGGTAATGTAGTAAAGAGACCGAGCCGCGGAGGTATGATTGGCATCCGCGAAGCACCCAAGATCACATCTTTACCGGTCGCTCGCTCGCGGCGGCAATCAGAAGTGAACGTGTACGATGAACTTGCAGAAGGATGGACGCACCAGGTTGAGGTTGCTGATTAGACCGAGATGACCTGCAGCTGCATCACGCCATGTCGGCCTCGCGGGCTTCAGAGTGATCAAGGCAACGTAACAGATGGCCTGGATGTAAGCAGATGACGACCAGCGCCACAGCTGCCCAGCGAGAACCAGCGAACCTGGAGTCCTTTGATGGTCATGCATGCGAGCTGGACCGCGTACGTGGTCTTAGGCATCGGAATAGGGAGAATCTGGGGGCAAGACCGAGCGTGTGCCTTCGGACCGCCGCGCTCGTTACTATCCCGGGAGACAGGTTAGGCAGGTCGCGAACGATGACGTCTCGACGGGGAGAAAACGGAGCGTCCGTTGCCCGGTCGAAAAGAGCCAATATAGGCGCACTGACCTGCTCGACCGTTGCACGCCTTCTGCGAATTCGGCCAGCTGCGCTGCATGGAGACCTTGTCGGCAGGTGCGGGAGGTTGACGAGACGACTGGCGAGTCGCCGTATGCCTCAGATCAGACGTCGGGTGGATGACGGGATCATCAGGGCCTACGCCGCGGACAATAAACAAGAAGGACAGACCTGCCGCGCACGAAATCTGCCATATCACCACCTCTACCCTAGCCACCAACGTTGTCCGTAGATATGTCTTGAGTCGTGCTGCCATGCACGTCATCAGGGAGAAGTCGGTCAGCGTATGCAGCAGTACATACCTGATTGATTGAGAGACATGATCGACGAGAAACGAGCCCACGGGAGGAGTGAGCATCACTATCAAGCTTCGGGCCCTCGCCGAAGCAAGCGCGGCAGGACGAGCGACTAGCCAGGAGTGTAGAGCGTCCGAAGAGGAGTGAACTGACAGCGGGCATCATCATCTTAGTGATGCCGTGGACGTCGGGGGAGACGAGGACATTAAGAGAGACGGTGGCGGGAGAGATGTGGAGACGTGACGGAGGCAGGAGGCCTATTCATACGTCAAGGGAGAGTGGGTTAGGCGATGTTTAGCACTTAAGACGGAGACCGTGCGCGACGTACCAGTACGCGTTCAAGTCCACGCGCGACCTCTCCTGATACAAGCGATAGGGCCCGGTTCCTGCATCGTTGCTCCTTTTCTGCGAACCACCCCTCCTTCGCGAGTCGCATCTTCCCTAGTGTATTCAACTGTCGCTATTCTGCCCTTGTCTTCGCAAGGAAGGAAAAGACAAGTTTCATCTGTCTGCAGATGTCAGGAGTGTCAGAGGAGAGCTCAGGTCACACACAACGCACATATACGTCCATCAAAAGCGGGCCACTGCATATACGCGTGATGTATCGCTGGTGTCCGTGAAAGTCGATGACCGGTCGTCCAACACCAGGCCAGCGGCATTACCTAGTACGTATACGGGCTCTACCGCTCACTGGTATCATATTTCTCGCTGTGAGCACGGCACCGGCGCACGAAGAGCGTGAGCAACGCGACTCACGTCATATTGCGGGTCACTCCACTCACCGCCGTCCACCCCTCCTCGTCCGACCTCCACCCTCCACTGCTGGCATGTCCTCTATATACTTGCCCACAGTTCCACGTCCGCACGCACGACGTTACTCTCCGTACGTGTACCACTGGCGTTCTGTGGAGGAACGATGACCGATCGAGCGCTCATAACGCAGATGCACAATAAGTACGAGGAGGAGGCCAGTGGAGGAGCTGCGCTGCGAACGGCCGGTAAAGATGCTGATCTCGGGCGCTTCGCGGATGCTAATTGCACGGATCGGACCCAACCATCCGGACCGGCGGAGTCATTCATCGACAGTGGACACAACGGCATTTGTGACTCGAGAAGCCCGGCTCAAAGCCAGTACAATGATATTTGAGCATTCACCATTACTCGTAAAAAATGACGATACGGTACAATAGGTGTATCAACACGTTCGGGCCATTGCACGAGACGGTTGCTTATGAGCAGAGTAGTCAGATACGGTTTTCCGCAGGCTACTCGGAAAGGGGCCCGCGCAAATCACCAAGCCAGTATACGTGGACGGGGTGGCGCGTCACAGATCCCTCAGGATAATGCCAGTCCAGAGATAGAACGTTGATGCGAGAGTACGCCGTCCCGAGGCTGTTCGCCTCGAATGCAGGAATGGGATAGGGTGTCCGTCAGTAAAGCTACGATGTAAGGCGTGAAGAGCGACAAGCGCGACTAGATGGGGATAGAGAGATGCGTGGTAGTAGGAACCCGCTCGACGATCGCACCAGTGCGTACCTGTACGCTCCCGTCAATATGAGACCAGCGTGCACGCTACCGCGACGGGCCATCTCACTGATTATGGGTGTTGTAGATTACGTTTGCGGAGGCTACACCCATTGTTGTAGGCGGCGTGTTAACCTTTGGATGTCCTGTTGGCTGCCATGGTCGCCGTCTCCCCGGCGCATGAGAGATACGCATATTCTCTCGACTTAGCCATTCGAAGATCGAATATGGGGGCGATCCTGAGCATGAGTCGATTGTTAGCAGCAGACCGAGAAGATTGGGGATGTGTCACTCACCTCAGAAAGGCGTCGCATACTGAACGCTGAGCGCTGAGCGCTGAGCAATGGACAACCCAGACTACCGCGGTGACCATAACGACTCTCGGCAACGCCGGGTACAGACTCACGTCTACAGCGATGGTCCCAAGATCGGAGCAGCATGATAAGAGGTGCAACAGCGGCTGCTCTCCATCAAGTCGTCCGTCTGAAGTTCCCGTAGCGGTTCGAGTCCTAACACGACAGATCCGGTTTCGTGCTTTCTCGTCGGCACAGTTCGCGGCATTACGGCGGAGTTGTCTAGCCAAATAGAGCTCACACGCTTTCGGTCATTAGAAAGCACATAGAAGAAGCAAGACTGCAACGCACGCCCCTCGAAGTGAGGTCTCCAAGTTGTATCCGTGTGTGTCGGGCTTGCTATGTTACGATGCACACCGCCGCCAAGCCTATTGCGCTTAGAGCGAGAATACCGCTTGAGGACGCAGAGACAACGGAAAGAAGATAATGGCATCGATCTGGCGGAGCAAGGAGGCGATGTCGAAAGGCAGCTTCAGCGTAGTGCATCGGCGATGAGAGCGTGCTCTAATAGTAGCGTCTGTCGCATGGAGTTCCAGAAGTCCCGTTTTGGTTAGCTACAAGTTCTAGTACTTACTGTATTGTATCGCTGTCCATCTTGAAGACGAACAGCCCGCGACACAGGCACTCTTACGGTTGCCCGATAGTCCGGGGCCGGGCATTTTTGCACGACGCGCCTTTGACGCGCCTCAGCCATATCGCGTCCGCCTGCTCCATGTCTTCTAGGACTGGGAATACTCACGTTACGGTCGTAGAAACATGACTGCTACACGCAAAGCACTGGGAACATCGAAAGAGAGGGATTAGCAAGGTCATCGGCCCTCAAAATTCACGCGAAAGCTCGACGACCTCGGAAAATGGTAAGCGCCCGGCGCGTTACCGCGACTCGCAGCTCGCTCGGACTCGAAGGCGCAAGTTTGGAGGATACAACTATGGGCCATGTTGTATGCTGGTGCGTGGCTAGTTTTCAGGAACTTGTGAGATGTCGAACAGGGATGCAGATTAGCATAAGCAGGATGGTATGACACTCGGTACTACTGATACTGCAGTGCTGAGCGGAGTCCGGCAGGCCCAGTGAAGCCTCATGAAACTTCCTGAAGCTCTCGGTGTAGGGTTTTGATGTGCATGCTTTGTCCGGGGGTGATGAGGTGATTCAGATGTACGGTTCGAGACACATGATATATATTTTGGTTTTGTTGATGTACACGAAGGCCCGCAACGCAGTAAGTACGACTCCGAGGCAAGACCACTATTATTTTGCACCTGTCATAGCCATAGATAGATAGACGTAAAAGCACTTCTGAGCTTCTCCTACCCTCAGCACTTCGTTCTGCTCAGTATCCCAGTTGACTTCGCATAGTACCAGCTACTTCATTTGCAGCAGTGTCCGAGCTGAGAACATGGGCTGTACACTGGCAATTCGAACTATGCCCGTAGTACGAGAAGTAAAACCACAGCACGTATGAATAACTCACCATATATACTGTGCTTGGTCTGCCGCGGCCATAAAGGTGGTGTAGAACTTGCGCCTTCGAGTCCGAGCGAGCTGCGAGTCGCGGTAACGCGCCGGGCGCTTACCATTTTCCGAGGTCGTCGAGCTTTCGCGTGAATTTTGAGGGCCGATGACCTTGCTAATCCCTCTCTTTCGATGTTCCCAGTGCTTTGCGTGTAGCAGTCATGTTTCTACGACCGTAACGTGAGTATTCCCAGTCCTAGAAGACATGGAGCAGGCGGACGCGATATGGCTGAGGCGCGTCAAAGGCGCGTCGTGCAAAAATGCCCGGCCCCGGACTATCGGGCAACCGTACACTCTTCAGTCCTAAAGGCTTCGAGAGTCCTAGTCAAAGTTCACGCGTTGCATCTCAACTAGAGTGCCATGTGGCGCCGAGTCAGCTTCAGGTCACCCACAACATTCCCCGTCACATATCACTGCAGGTGAGCTTTGCTCGACTTCAGGTTCATGAACTCTTATGTAACTATATGCCTGACCACATGTGCTTTCAATAGTCTAGTAAATTCTGCGGTAGCCGTATGGTTGCGTACTATCATGGTCGCAGTTCCCTTGGACCCCGAGTCATACGGACTTCTTCTCGTCGCTGTCCTTGTCCGAATGATTCACAACAACAACCGCCGCCGGATCCAACACATCCACGCCCATCCCCTCAGCTACACGCAGACAGTCAGCCCGACTACCGGCCAAACAACGCAAACGGCGCTTACCAGCAATCTGCTGCACCGGGCCCGTGAACCACTTCCGTGCGCTCAGCAGCCAGAACCCCAGGCTATACGTCATCACAATCCCCACCGCGACCACCGCATAGTTCAGCGTCTGCGAGTCGACGGGGTTCTCCTCCGGCAAGACGAACGCGATCGTGATGAAGCAGATCCACACGACCGCCGTAGTGGCCACGGGGAACGAGAGCGCGCCGAGGTGGAAAGGGCCGCGGACGAATTGCGAGGCGTAGATGACGCGCAGGGCGATGGGGATGCCGTACGAGGTGTACAGCCCAATGGTGGAGATGCTTGTCACGGCGGAGAAGGCGACGGAGCTTCCGAGGCTCGGCAGGCCCAGGATGAAGCTGAGCGTGCAGGCGAGCCAGACTGCGGGGGTGAGCATGTGAATCGGTGTATGATGCTCACAGCATAGAGGATGTACTGACCTGTGCGGACGGGTGACTTCCATTTCGCGTCCACCTTCTGGAAGAACTTGTGCCCCGGGATGCCGCCGTCTCTCGCGAACGCGTACATCATCCGGCTGTTGGACGTGATTGAAAACGTCCCGCACCAGAACATCGCGCCGATGACGATGACCTGCCGCAGCACAACCGTAAGGCACCCTGTCTATGGTGACACTGCATACGGCACTTACCATGAGGACTATGGCACCCTTCTCGTGCACTGTATCGAGGAAAATCTGCGCGATGGGTTGGCCTGTCGCTGAGCTGACTGTGCTCTCGAGGTCTTGGATGGAGAAGAGCAGAGAAATCATGAGGCACCATCCGAGGATGGCGGAGACACCGATGGACGTAACGATGCCTATGGGTCCAGCCGTGGCTGCGTTGCGAGTCTCCTCGCTCATCTAGTTAACGCATCACAGTCAGGGCACCATCATGTAGCTGACCAGAACGACACTGACATGTGCGCTCGCGTCGAAGCCTGATCATCCTCAGCATACCAAATCGACGAGAAGCACGAACATACCCGAAAGCGAATATTGCGCCATCAATATCCCAACAACCACTACATACCCCGGGCTTGCCCTCACGCTCCACCCTACCCCATCTACGCCCGTCCCATCAACAAACGTCTGGAACACGAATTGCGCCGTCTGGTGTGTCGGCGCCGCCGCGAGCACCGCAATGATGATCGCGAAGGTGCCGATGGCATGCCACCATATGGAGACGTTGTTCAAGTATCGCAGGAGGTGCACGCCGAAAGTGTTGATGAGACCCTCTGCGACCACTACGGCAGCGTAGATCCCGATGGTGGTTTTGGCATCGGGAACGAAGGTAGTGTTGAAGGTGGCGAGGGTGGATATGAAGGTCGCACAGCCAAAACTGCGGTGCATCATGTTGACCGAGGCGAAGAGGACGAAAGAGAGGGAGGTGCGTACTTGATGCTGGTGGTGACGGCGACTTGGCCCAGGAAGTTGAACCATCCCGTAATCCAGGATGCAAATGCGGCGTGTTCTGGTTTGCAGAGCATGGCCGCCCAGAAGTACGGACCTCCGCTCGTAGGATGTGCACTGCAGATCTCTGGATCGTAAGGGAGCGGGGGGTCAGGATGTCATATGGATGTCGATTTTGGCGACTCACCTGCCATGGACAGGCCAACAAGCATCGTGAAGAATGCTATGGACTACTGCTCAAGACGTCGGTCCTCAACTGCAGTGTGATAGAGGGCGTACCGACGACTGCCCAACCCCATACCATGACCACAGGTCCTCCCGTACTCTGAACGGCATCGGATGATCATCAGGTGTTTGCTGTTTCCCAGTCTACTCACCAGACCATACGCAAACGTCGAGCTTACACCAGTGATGATACTGATGATGGAGAAGGACACTCCGAAGTTCTATACAAGTTGAGTTTCGCATACTCTGTGCTTATGCTTGAGCTTGAGCTCACCTGCAGCAGTCCGAAGTCCCGTCTTCGGTGGTACTCAGCCACTACAAACGTCTTGATTCAAAAGGCTCGTACCTAAGCTCCTGCTTGTAACCCATCCTCGCTAGTTCCGCCTCATCTCGGTCGCCGTCTAGGATCGCGTCAGTCACTACCACTCGAGAGCTCATTGAGTCGGTCATCATGAATGAAGCGCAGATCTGCGCGCCATGGAGTCTCCCATTTGAAAGAGTCCCATTAGTTTCTCATTGCGCTCGTGGCAGTTAGTACGCGATAAGGTAGTCGAGAGGCCATCCAATGAATTAGATAGAAGCTTGGGGGGAGAGTTCAAGCGTCATGACCGCGGGAGTGATTGCCCCCGTTCGTCCGACGCTTTGACACATGACTTAAATAGCACTTCAGTAAGACAGCTACGTACATACCATAGCTGCCTTACATCGTAGTGCTGTTGCACAGAGTGCATGACTGGGAAGGGGATTTGAAGCTGGTGTGTGCCTTGAGTGCGGTCAATGTACACCAATCGCGAACGCGTCTGTGGCGTGGGTACCGTGCCATGAACTGGTTCGATGCTCCATTGGCATGTCTGAGAACTGAAGCCAGTACTTCTACGCAATCGACTAGATTACTACTGTAGCCGAGAGCGACCCGCTCTGCTTCTGCTACAGTCATTCCAGAGACGACTTGGCTTCGAGCCTGCGCTCAGCTGGACATGTTTTGCTCTCCTACTTACTTGGCGGGTACTGACAATCACATGCACGATGGTCAGTCGAGTCGGGATGGATAGCCGGTTCAGACACCTGCGCGGTCACTCTCTGCGGCGCTCGTGTGATTGCTCTCCGAGATGGTCAGGCGGGCAGACTGTGGGCCCTCCCTTATAACCTCCCTTCAAGTTGCCACGTAGCGTTAGCTAGCCTCTGTCCGTCTTCGCCATGTCCGTCATCACCACGCCAGTCACCGAGTTGTTCGGGATCAAGCACCCTATCCTGCTTGCTGGTGCGCCTAGTCCAAGTGGAATCATGGGAAAGCACGACTGACCTCTTGCTCGTATAGGGATGAACGTGGCTGCTGGTTCTGAACTTGCTGCAGCGGTGACGAATGCGGGAGGTCTGGGTGTCATCGGAGGGCACGGTTATACGCCGAAGATTCTTCGCCAGCAGGTACGTCCAACGTAGTACGCCGTTCTGGTAGCAGAACTCATCCCTATCTTCACCCGTAGATTCGTGCCATTAAGGCAGATCTCAAGGACAAAAACGCGCCTTTTGGCGTTGACCTCCTGATTCCCCAGGTCGGTGGTAATGCACGGAAGACCAACGTGAGTAGCACCAGCCGACCTAGTCGATCATATCACTGAACACCGCTCTCCACAGAAAGACTACCAGAACGGGCAGCTGCCGCAGCTCATCGACATCATCATCGAGGAGAAGGCCGCCCTCTTCGTCTGCGCCGTCGGCGTCCCACCTAAGTGGGCAGTCGACAAGATGCACGCCGCCGGCATCCCGGTCATGAACGTGAGTGTCCCACCCACCAAACGTCCTCCCGTCAGGCCAACCCTCTCTGGATACAGATGGTCGGCCACCCGAAGCACGTCGCGCGCGCACTTAGCGTCGGCGTCGACCTCATCTGCGCCCAGGGCGGTGAGGGCGGCGGACACACCGGCGACGTCCCCTGCTCGATCCTCATCCCCGCCTGCGTCGAGGCGGTCAAGGGCAAGACCTCTCCGCTCACGGGCAAGCCCGTATACGTCGTCGGCGCAGGCGCGGTCGTCGACGGGCGGAGCCTCGCCGCGAACCTCGCGTGGGGCGCGGAGGCCGTCTGGGTCGGCACGCGCTTCGTCGCGAGTGTCGAGGCGGGCGCGCCGAAGGCACACAAGGAGGCGGTCGTCAAGGCGGGGATCGACGACACCGCGACGACCCTGATCTACACCGGGCGGCCGCTGAGGGTCATCCGGTCGCCGTATGTGGACGACTGGTGAGTCCGGGGGAGTGATTGTGTTTTGCACGCACGGGGTGACGTGCTGTTCTAGGAACAACAACCGGCTGGAGGAGATTAAGGAGCTCACGGCGAAGGGCGTCGTCCCGCACGAGGAGGAGCTCCGGAAGCACCCCGAAAAGCACGGCAAGGGCATCACCTTCCTCTCCGGACGTGTCGCCGGCCTCATCCACGAGATTCTCCCCGCGCAAACGATCGTTGACAATATGGTCAACGAGGCTGCTGCTATAATCCAGAGCTCGGCGGCGAAGGTCCAGGTTAAGGCGAGGCTGTGATTTAGTCAACTGCTTTAGGTGATCCTGCCTCGGATGTTGACGTTATTTGATTGATCTCATTATATGGATACGGGCAAGTTATTGTTATAGGATGCCTTCACATTGCTCGAAGGCTCCGTATGCTGGAACTTCCGATGCGTTCTCGGGTTTGAACACCGTGGCCGGGAGTAGCCTTAGTTCGATGCAAAATTTCAAGCGAAACTCTGCTTGCGAGGGCTGACTCGGAGGGCGAACTGGTTTCTGCTCCTGAGACCTTACTGCTGCTCTTCTGGTACGCAATGTGGAACTGCGGTACGATCCGGCATGTGTCTGCTATATTCGGTGACATTCACGTCAGTCACTTATGACAGACACGCATGGGTGATCAGATGGCGTTGCATTTGCAGGGATCGGTCCCCATAAAATTGCACATTCATGATGGATATGAATGTGGCCGATTGACTCAAGACGAGCGACTAGACTACGATGGTTCCAAGCTCGCTCAGCTGGCTGTACATCCCACGTGCGATTGCAATCGTACGTATAGCCCTGGGCCACAGAAGGTGGCACCATGCCACGACCCTAGCGTCATCACGTCCACCTCGAGGCATAAGTCAGGGAAGTCACAGAGGACAAGGAGCTGTACAACCAGTGCACATAACGTCCGATGCCGTAGTGTTCTGTATGAAGGGACGCCCGCTCAACCTCTACAACATTCATCCTCAACCTCAGGCGGGCCACGAATGTATGGCAAGTGATGTGCCAATGGGTCGTGTGGTGTTACCCAGAAGACCGCCATACGAGTGAAGGGCTCAATGACTTCCGGATATATAAGCATGTAAGCCTTTGACTTGTTACGCCAGTCTACAGGTATGTCGGCAGAGGAGCTGGCGAAGGTGATTGCGCTTCTCAACACAATGTGGGCCGCGCCACTTTCGGTGCTCTCTCGAACGACTAATGAGACAACAATCTACAGGTTCTCAGTCGGATGCTGTGAAACGGCAGCGTGCGGTGAGTTCAATCCTACTGTGAAAGCGCACAGGACAATCTCATTCTGTTCATAGCGATCCACACTTATGATCGTTGTCTCACCTTCGGGTCGGAGGTGGATCTCATATGGCGCCGCCAACGGATCACAGTAACGACTGGCCTGTATCTGCTATTGCACCTATCGGCGACAGTGTATATGTACACCGGGATAGTGAGCACTGTGTTTGCGAGCTGCAGAGTAAGGCATAGTTCTTTGGCGCGGTAGTCGGAACACTGACATTATTTTAGAAGGTACATTGAACCTAGACAGGTCTGGGCTAAGCTTATTCACAAGGTTATCACGCAGCGACATGGTAACAAATATGATTGAAAGTTGCGCCGCTGTGTCGTTCCATGTCGTTACCGGTGGTGAGTGAAGACTCGGCGATATTGTTCAAGTTGTTGCCCACTCACAGCGATCTCCTTCATGTCGAATAGCATTCATGGCATTGCGTGCCTACGCCATCAGCAACCGTTCCTTGCCTCTTACATTCGCCATTTCTCTGTCTTCCTTGGTGATCCCTGCGTTGGACGTGGTACGTCCTCTCGTCGTTGCCTGCTTACATACATGCAAAGCTAAAATAATCACCAGTATCAGATCTGTACAGCAATCGCACCAGTTGTACCTTCCCCCGTTGACTGCATGGTCTTTTCGGCCATCAAAACAAAGATTGAACGGTGCGTCTCACAGTCTGGAATTGTGTCTTGACAAGTAGCTTTAATCCTACGATGCGCGTTCTAGGCCATGTGCGGAAGGGTTTCGCTTGACTTGCGATTGGAATGAACTGACAACGATCACTTCTTGCCCGTGTTGCCAGTGTTTGCTTCCGGGGAAGCATCCACTATGATCCCCGAGGTATGGCTGTTGGTAGCGACCTGGCGGCATGTCTACATGGTAAAGACGGCCAACGAGGCTCAACTTGAAGTTGATACTCCCTTAACAACGCTCAATCTTAGAGACGGTCAGTAAGAAGTCATTCAGAGGTCAACACATTGTTCTTATCTAACTTATTACCTTCCGTGCCACGGCTCGCTACCAGGCACTGTTTATTTTGTGTAAGTCTGCACGAAATCTGAGCAGGACACTTTGAAGCTGATTTAACTCAGCATTTTCTTCGTCCTTCAACTAGTCAACACCTTGCTGCTCGTGACTACTGTCGGTGTTGCAAACTTTGCGCATCACATTATGCTGACTTCTACTTGATACTTGAGTTAGACTTCCACCAGTCCATTTTCCGTTCCCATCGCTAATGCGTGAGTTGCCTCTCGTTTCGTCTAAGACGCGACTCAATTTGATTGCGTACATTGCGCAGACTTCAGACGATCCTCCTCTCCCGCTTCTACCTTAACTTGCATGAAGCGAACTCGCCTCAAGCCATGCTATCTTCCGGCACATCGCAGCTATCCGATCTCAGTTTCGTGCAGGTGGTCGGGAGTTTAGCGGGCACGATCGCCTACAATACAGGGAGCCCCGCAGCAGAAGGCATGGATTCGCGGAGCAGCAGTGATCCCGACACCGATGAAGAGCTTTTGCCATCCAGGAGAGCATTCCAGAGTAACGCTCCACCCAGATCCGGAATACTCCCGTAGAAGGAGTTCGAAAGCTTGCCTATAAGAATATCATTCGAGACTTCGCGACGTTCAAATCAGTACAATCATGCTGAACACATGCTCCAAAAACGCACCATCTCGTCCACTAGCATAGCGTCCACCTTAGCTGAGAGACTCTGGGAGAATTGCTGCAAGTGAAATGCCGCAATAGGCCCACAGGTCTTGCAGGTGGCCGCGTTCTTCAAGGCACAGCGCATGGCTTGTCGATCAAGGACGGTCTGCCCGCATGGTACACCGTTGAGCAGCTTAGCTACTTGCAGCAGCCACTCACACCACCAATTTCGCAATCCCCATGGGTTGCAGAACGCGCGAGGAAGTGTGTACGCGGTGCAGCCTGTGCAGGACACCCACACAAACCTCTGGTCAGGCAAGATCCCACTGGTCAATCCCTGGTCTGCGTTGGAGTAAGGAATCATATGGTCTAGTGCGAGGGTCTGGGCTAGGGCCCCCATGGCCTTGCGGTGTTGCAGTAGGTGATAGTAGCACGAAGCCGGAATCGCTTCGAGTTCTTCGACATAGCAGTCGTCCAAGGGCGTCCGCATCAGTACCAGTGTGGCGTGTCTCGCCTCGCGCACCCAGTGATGTGCGCAGGCGATGGCATACACCACCAATGGTCTTGTTTCAGCGAACCCTAGGAATCTTGCCTGCAGCGCCTCGATGGCGGCCACGAGCTCGTACTTTTTTGCTGCTTGGAGTAGCAGAGACGCTGTTTGAGGGTCTGGCGGCGCCTCGGGACATGCGACGGGGTAGACGTACTGCAAAATGGCAGCGATCGTACGGCTGTGTTCGGGTAGTGTGAGGCCAACTACACGTCCGTCTCTGCTCCTCTGCGAGCCTTTGATGGACTGGGAGCCATTGGTCAGCGTTAGCTGGAAGTAGGGCGAAGCAACCCGCAGGAGGTCGGAGTGCACTTTGAACTCGACGCCGTCGCGGGCCCGCAGCTTGAGATCGGCAGAAGGCAGTCCGAAAGGGTACGGCAACGATGACTTGGCCTCCCACTCCCTCCTGTCGTACGACGTCAACGGTGCCCGTGTCGACGCCTGCGGTAGTTCGGCACAGAGGAAGGGCATCGCAGGGAGCGCGTCGGCATCGCGTGCATTGTGGAACTGGAGGAGCCGATGATATGCGCCCGCCGTCAAGTCCTCCAGCTCGGTGAAATAGACGTCCTGTAAGGGTTGTCCAATGGTGCGCTGCGCGGCAACACGTGCGACGTCTTCAAAGTGATAGGCGTATGCTGTAATGTAGACAAGCAGTGGATGCGCGCCATCGAGCGTGAAATCGGTGAGCTGTCTCTTCATCATCTCTGTCAAGCCCTCCATGAGATACTTGTCCACAGCCGTCAAGACGTCCCTGACTTGCGAGAGCGACGTGAATACGGGCGTAGTAACAGGGTAGCAGAGGCGGAGAAGGAGATCCACGACCTCGCTTGTCTCCGTGACAGGTACGACAGGAATACCGTCTCTCCTGGGGCATTGTTCGACGGGAGCTTCTCTGGCGATGTCGAACATATCCTCGAAGACGGAGGACGCCTCCGCCAATATACTGCTGCGCACCCGATAGTCGACTCTATCGCGGGACCGCAAGATGATATCGGAGCGGGGAGAGTTGAACGGCGCAGGGGCGTCTCGTCTGTATGTATGGTCGGTGGCTTGCAATCAGCAAGGCACTGATGAACGCAAGATGCATAGGGCTACAAGCATGAGGACTTACACGACTGGCATAGTGGAGTCGATGGTCCTGGTTGGTGATCTCGATCGGCCAACTACAAACCTATAAGTGAAAATACGACAGGGGAGTGAAACGGCTGAGTAGGCACGGGTGCGGGAGGTTGTGGATGGGTGGAAGCGAAGGCTAGCTACTACGGTACGAGTTAAAGTTCTGGACACGGCGCGATAGAAGCAAGTGCGGAGGACATATAGTACTCGTAGTCCCGTCTGCAATCTGGGTTCACCAGTCACGGTCTTCCGACGCATGTGGAGCTTCGAAAGCGTGGCGTAGTGAATGTCAACGCCAGTGATACGCAGGTACCAAGGAGCTGGGCCGGCCTCAACGAACATTCTCGTCGCATTGGCCGCCTCGTGTCATATGCTGCACCACCAAATGAGACAGACGATGTCCCAATCTGCATACCACGTTGACACAAAGTGATTATTGTGATAGAGCAGACCATTCGGTGCTGCATAGTGAAGGGCTTCGAAGCACGGGTGTACGGATCCATGCCAGATCGACGCCACTGTATGACCTTGTTACTTAGTAGCGAAAAGATGGAAAGGTCCGCACGCACCGTGTTTTCCATCGATGGACAGGAGTCGGTGGGCACGAACCCTAGCAAAGCCCTTCACGAGAGAGCTATGCTGAACCCTACCACACACGCATTCAGTAGGGACATCAAACTGAACTTGCTGTCAGGGGGATGTTGTTTTGCCATGACCGCATCACATCGCACCGAGTCGTGCAACGTGCACGGAATCACGACTTCCAAGTCTTTGTCAATGATACATCAGTACACTAGGACACAATGTGATCCACGCAGATAGCTCAGCCACCTCGTCCCTTCATTCCACGAGGTGTCGTTAGAGCTTGCTGTGTACCCGCAAGAGGTACCCTGTAGAAGTTCGCTGTCCTCATCTTGAGCCTTATGAGGACCCGAGAGGGAGAGCACATATTACACTCTCAAATATATATTGCAATCGGCAGCATTCAACAGGTCACGAGGTTAACGTTTCGATTCCGAAAGAACTGTAGTCTCATACCAAGACCCTCCACACGGCGCTAGTGTGGGGGTTGTGTCGAACCTGTTAGAAAGAACCGCACCTCTGCGGCACATAAATCCGTTGCAATTAGGCACTCTCCGGCAGTAACTTATGATGACAGAATGGATATGAATCATATCGGGAACTCACTTTCAAGACTCATCAGAGTCGAAGTCGAAGAAGCCAAGACGCCGAAATGCATCCACCTCCAAACGGAGCCCATCGTGAGTCACCGGACGGAACACAGACCGATCCGCGTCGCCCGAGCGCTGCGGTCTCAATCCTCCATTGAACTGTCGTCCTCGTGATGGTCGCAGCCGGATTCCGCGCCATGTTATATTTGCTGCGTCGCGACGACAGAGCCCGTGGACACGAGACGGACGAACACGTCAAGTGGTAACGAGAGCGGCACCCTGGAAATGCCCGGCGTAAAGACTGAATGCAGGAAAGCGCACGGATGGTGGCGGCCGGAGCTCGAGTCCTGGCACCGATACAGCCATCGCGGACCGCAGGCTCATCCGTGAATATCGAAGGCCACCCCGACGTCGCACGCGCATGACACCCGGTCCTGCCCTACGCACCCCGACGGCGTGCCGACGCCAACCATCGGGACACTAGTCATTGGCGTTGATGGACGGATGGCGGAGCGAAGCTTCGCGGCGAGCCACCGGTACCCACACCGAGCCCACATGCACGTCATACGGGGAAAGGCTAGCAGATGATCGAACGCCTGAACTTGCAGGTTGATACGCGAGTGGAGGGTACGGGGAGAGAAAGACTCTGGGCCCGTTCAGGACGTGTACATATGTCATGTTGCTGTAACCCCGCAGAAGCGTCCGCACATCAGCGCGCGGTGTCATATTGCATGTGTACATACTCACCGCAGCAATGAGAAGGTCCACGATGGCAGTCCTCGGAACATCGTGTGGGGACAGATCGCATCGCGAGGGTGCTGTCGTCGGCCGACGCCACCTCCCCGCATCTCCACAGTCGAAGAAGCGAGGTTCCCCGCGTCGACGGACTTGGCAGGTCCAGGCAGGACTTGGGCAGGACAGACGGTTCGTGGCGCGAGCGCGGGTCACGCTGGCTGGGTGACCCGCCACAGCCCCGCAACGAGGACTCGATGCTCGGCTGCGCGAGTCCAGTCGAGAGTCATGAGGAGGTCACAAGATACGGGCGTGCATGTCTGAAACAGGAGGTGTGAGCCCGTCGAGCAGAGGCACTGAGGATGCTCCCGGGCTGCTGGGGATACGTGCACGGTGACAGTGAGAACTGCGCGTCGGTGTCAGCTGGCGGGGACAGTTACGAGAGCGGCCGTCACGCGCGGGCAGCGTCGCTCTGGCGGGTGGTATAGGCATCGGTGCACCGAGCAGGGTTAGGTGAGATTGGGTCGCGAGATGGAGTGATCGGGTGTGGCTGTAGCCATGGATGGCTGATCAGCGCGCATTGGGAGGACCACGGGATGAATGTTTTGACTCCGGGGGCAGTGGTGCAGGCTCCGAAGTGTCAAACTCGTGAAGGTGGTTCCTCGGTGACTGTGGATTCGGTATCAGTGGCACGGAGATTGCTGGACGGAATGCGCGAAAGAGCCACTCGACTGACATCAAAGGCACGCTGGCTGGCTAACTAGGTACGCGGCGCCGCTCACTCCAGGCGGTGTCGCGTGCGGACTCGCAGCGCACTGGATGCGGACGGGACAAGCGCGGGCGATGGGTCGGAGGAAGAGAGGCGGACGGAGCTGTGGCTGCATATGGCGCGCGACTGCGAAGAGGCTGAGATCCGTGGCCGGATCGATGTTCCTGGGTACGGGCGTGTGTGCAGCTGTCGCCGTGTGGCCCATACCGGGCATGGGGCATTCTCGGCAAATCCGCGAGCCCGACCCGGTCCAGCGCACACGCAGGCGGGCGACAGGGGCGAGCAGGCCGCCGCGAAAAATGCACGGCAGCGAGGGCACACAGGCATCGATGGGCCGGCGGCGGGGGAGAGACGAGCGCGCGGGCGAAAGGAGGCGAGGGCGGCCAGGAAAGGCAATGTTGCGGCAGGATGCCGGGCTGGGAAAATGTGTGGCCGACACCGTCGATGGCGGGGCACGTGCGCTCCCGGGAACCCGCGACAGTCGCAGCGGCCAGAGCCGTCTCTCGACTGGCGACAACTATCCATATCCGCCCCACCACCATCCATGTCGTCTTTTTTCTCGACATAGCCCTTTCGCCCCTGCACTCACCTCCAGCGCACCGCGCACCCTCCCACCCACCTACCGCCCATCATTCCCCCACCGCCAGCAACCATCTAGGTCTTCTCGTCCTCGGGATCACCGCGCCGACTCGGAACCGCGCTGGGACTCGTTGGTACAGCAGCGCCCTCACAGCAGCTCGTTTCTCCCTCTCCCTCTCCCCGCCGTTTCCACATGCCCGTGCCCACAACCCTGACGAGCTACCTCCCCGTCCTGCTCGTCTCCGTCACACACTCTGCCGCCCCCGACGACACCTCGTTCTCCACCCTCCCCGAGGGCCAGGTCGACTATCTCTCCCACGAATGGCGCGAAGAGGACGTCTGGCGGTCGTGGCGCAGCATGACCCGCCAGAAGAACGCGATCGCGAACGGCACCCGTCTCGAGAACGCGAGCTGGCGGACGTGGTGGAAGCAGAGGAACAAGCTAAAGACCATCAGCCCCGAGACACTTAATTGGTGCGTATCTCTCCCTGCCCCGCTAGCCCCCGCACTCGCTCCATGCAGCGTGCGGGGGCCAGCTGCGCCTCCGCACGCGGGCCACCCGCCTCGCCTTGTTCTCGTGCGTTTGGCGCCCGACTGACAATGCATGCACGCAGGCTCAAGGACTCGGACGTAACCTGGCTGTACGGCCCCCTGCACATCGGCTCAGACTGGGCCCCGACGGCCGCGCGCAGCCCCGAGTCGCGCACGCTGCAGGCGAAGCAGCGCCAGAACAGCCTGAGCGCGATCCACTCCGCCGCCACCGGCAGGGCGACCCCGGCCCCCGTCACGCAGCCCAAGAAACCAATCCTCAAGCACCGCAGCATCAGCCAGCTGCTGTCGCTGCCCACGAGCCCGTTCTTCGAGCAGGGCGAGTCCGACGAGGAGGACGTCGCCGCGCTCGACCACGGCTCGACTCCCAGCCTGAAGCGCCCACAGCTGCTGCACACGAAGAGCGACACGCACATCAGCCTGCGCGGGCGGGCGCACCGCAAGGACTCGCCGCCGCGGATCATCGCGCAAGAGGGCACAAGCGCGTCTGCGACGGTCGTGCGCGCAGCGTCGATCGCGAGCGGGCTAACGTCGAGCACGAGCGGGCTGACATCGAGCGAGGCATCACAAGCGATGAGCAGCGACCCGGATCTGAGCGGTGGCTCGAGCATCAACGGCGAGTCGCCCGCCGGGAGCAGCACGGCGAGCGACCCGGGCCTGAAGAAGAAGCATATCAGCTTCAACACTTTTGTGGAGCAGTGCATCGCGATTGAGAAGCCAGACCTTAAACGCCAAGCCTCTGGTACGCGCCGATCGCCCGTAATAAGCTGGGACGATGGGTGGGTGGTGTTTAACTTGACCATCGTAAGTAATAAGATGCTTATGTTTGTTGCAGGTACGACGAGGATTCAGAGGTGACGAATGAGGACGAGGACGATGGGCCGATCGCGTACTACCGCGCTCGCGCGTCGACGATGCACTCGGACTCTGACGACGACGATGACGAAGACGACGTGCTCGAGATGCGCACGGCGTCGTCCCGCTCGCGCACGTCCTCTGCCGTGAGCGCGCAGCCGCGTAAGCTCATGTTTATCCTTGATGCACCGCGCACACCCCACCCACACTTTCGTCCTCCATTAGTGCGAAGGGCCTCCATGGGCGCGGATCACGTCACTATCGCGCCGATCGCGCCGACGCTCCTCAAGGGCACTGGCGTCGGCAACAACCTCATTGGCCCCGGCCCTCCCACACCCGTTTCGAAGGACCTCGAGCTCGTGTATGCCCCGCCGAGCAACAGCAATTATAGCTTGCCGGGCTCGCCGAACTTGACGCAGGAGGACGTGTATCGCCATCGCGAATCGTATTTTAGCGTCGGGACGAGTCCTTCGCCGGAGTCAAGGTCACCATTAGCTTCGCCATCCATCGCCACCGTGAACGCGCTGCCGCCACCCCCTCAAATATCATCATCACCCCCCAAGTACGAAGTTTCTTCACGGAACTTCTTCCCACACCAGTCATATTCGGATTCGCCTATGCACATGGACACTGTGGTTGAGGATGCGTTTGACTACTTCGATGGGCCTCCGGTTCTCAACGAGAACTACACCCCGGAGTGGTCGGCACAAGACGGTAACAAGGAGAGCGTGAAGGTTGACTCCGCTGCGGCGCCTGCGAGATACGCAGAAGGCGGCGCGTCGAGCGTACAGGTCGGACGGAGTAGTGGCCTCATCGAGTCGCCTCCCACATATTCGCCTGCGCTCAGCCCAGAAACGCCAGTCGTCGTTGTGAACGAGGTCAATGGCGCCATGGAGGAGCGGACGGAACGTTCCAGGGAACCCAGCCCGTCTCAGATTGGCAGCGACGACCTGTCGAACCCGCCAACGTTCGTGCACACCGCGCCCGTGCCGTCCCGCGCGTCGGCACGACGCACCCACAAATATCGTTCTCGCCACACGTCGCGGATTCCACGCTACTCTCACCGAGCCTCAGCCCGTGCCGCGGACGTACGTCCGCTTCGCCGATATGCGGGTCCGTGAGTGGGTCGACGACCACAGGGTCGAGCGGCTACTCACGCTCGACGGACTCGCGCTCCGAGTCGCGTGGACGCTCGCTCTCGCGCAGTGCGTCGCTATCTGACCGCGAGCGTTCAGGGAGCCGGGGAACGAGCTCGCCGATGGGTTCCTGTCGCCGACCGGATCGGCGCTAGCGCTCGGCGGAGCTGTGGCATATGCGAAGGGCCGGGATAGGGGACGGAGGATGGACGGCGATGAGAGTGATCGGGGGAGGGACAGGACTGGGAGGGCACTTGCAGCGAGCGTGAGCCCGCCGGGTGTGGTGGACTCGCCGACGAGGGTCGCGAGGGAAGGAAGTGATTCGTCGACAGCGTCCGTGGACGTACCGCAGGCGAGGGACGAAACATCATCCCCGCCGTCGTCTGTGTCGGGTTCCTCAACAGCGAGCGTGTCAACAGCCCGTCCGGCGCAGACGCAGGATGACCCTGCCTCGCCGCGCCCTCGAATAGCTGTACACACAGGACCGAGTGTCCCGCTCCCCATCCCTTCGCCAATACCGGAGGAAGAGGAGCAGTGGAGATCAAGTCATCCGACACCTGCCAACTCGCCCGTCACCACACTCAAGGCCAGCATCACGTCTCCGAACACGCCGCTCGTGAAGTCGGAGCAGCAGCCTACGACCGTGACGTCGACCTCTCATGCGGAAGGCGAGATGTCGCCGAGCAGTCCCATTGCTATTCCTCGGAAGGACCGGACACCAAGATCGTCTCTGGATGGCCAGGATGGCACTTTCGCTGGGCGCGCCGCTGACATGGTGTCTTCCGCGCGAGGTCTTCTTGGATCAATATGGAACACCGGCACGACATGAGCAGGTGCACTTCTTGCTTCTCTCCGGCACTACCTTCGCGCTTCTATCTCTTGTTGTCTCTGCTGCTTGCACACCGCATTGTACCACCACCACTATCACCACCACACCCCGACATCCAACGTACCCTACCCACACGTTTGGGTGAACAGCCGATGCTCGCCTCTAGCACCATCACTTATTCTCATATGCATTATTAGCCGCCCGCGATATCCCGCACCAACGCAGCAATGTCGCATGGAACCGAACTTGGTTATGTTACTTATCGCTTAATTCCTCCTCCACACCACCTCCCACCCTTCGTGCATAGTTCCCCTCTACCCTTGGGCGTGGTCTCTCTTGCGTCCGCGCGGTCGACCACGAGGCGCCGGCGGTGTTGTCTTCCTCGTACTCGCGTCTCTCCTCATCTGTTCTACGTACTGCCTCTCCCTCTGATGCTCTGTTGTCTGTTTGTCACTGTGTGTCGAGTCGGACGACGTATGATTTGTGGGCAGCTGGTGGTTCTCCCCACTTAATGACACGACATTGATCGGTATCGTATGCCCTTGCGGGTCGGCGCGGGCTTGTATCTTCATAGGTATCTTGTTTCATAGATGTACATCTCGTCAACGAAGGAGCTGCACTACGGACTGTGTAAAGCGAGCTATCGTGGGGTTCGTGACAGTGCATTGAGTTTCTGCAGGGAGGAAGTGTAGCCTCCACTTCTCTTCGCGGTCGAGTCGCGGCTCTTGCCAAGCTCTTGCTCTTGCTGGCACCTCTACAACGGTGACCGCGCCCTCTATAAGCGGACTCGTTCGGCGCATCATTGAATCGTTCAAGATGCACCGTGACTCAGAGCGTGAGGCCGCGCCCTTTGAATTGTGGACATCCCTGGCGCGCCGCAAAGTGTTGCTGTCTGGCTGACGTCGACGTCGGGACACGTCGAAAAGCCTAGTGCAAAACGCGGGCGTCATGCATGTGCGATCTATACACCGGTGAGTGTGTACTCCTCGATTGCAGCGTCCTGTGGCATTGTATCATTGGTGGCCAACGCATCTCAGGACTCCTTGGTCAAGCACCGGACTCGGTTCCTACGCCGTTAAGCTTTCCGGACACATCCAAGGTGCCATTGCCATAAGTGATACAATTGACTAAATCATTCACGCGTGTCTCAGGCTCGTCGCGACGGGAATCGGACCACGTCTTGAAGAGTGCAACAGTGCCTGGTCATAGGAGCGACGGTACATCGACGGATTGAGATCGCAGTGCACGGGTGACATGGATCGGTCTGTGTTCCATCCGATGTGACTCAGGACGGACTCTGTTTGCAGGGGATGTATTACGGCGTCTCGCCTTCTGTGACTCTGACTCCGACGTTAAAGTGAGTTGCCGATGATTCTGTCCGATCTGTCATACTTCCGGAGAGCATTTGGCTACAACGCATCTACATATGCCGCAGAGATGCGCTTCCTGCGGTACTCCGCGACCCGTTGAATGCTGCCAGTTGGGGCGGTTGCCGTACAGAAGATGCGATGCTGAAAAGCATGGAGTGTGTTTTACTCATGTGCTCCCGAAGTCATATTGTGCGGTCGTATCAAAACAGCATTTCCCTGGCAGCAAGTTCCGTTTGTTGTTCCTACTGAATATATGCGTGGCAGTCTAGCGGAGCATCTTGTGAAGAGTCTTGCTCGTGTTCGTGCCCACCGACTCCAGGCGATCCGGAACGCGGTACGTGCGGACCTTTCCATTTCTTCTCTACCTTTACTAACGGGATCATATAGCAGCGTCGATCTAGCGTGGATCCGCATATTCGTGTTCAGCGCCTCAGAGGCTACTTAGTAAGTATGCAGCATCCAAGCAGCATCGAAGGAAGTCCTGCTCTATCACAATGATGACTTGATTTTAACGTGCTATGCAGATTGACACGTCGTCTATGTTGGCTGGTGATTCTGCACATTACACCAATACGACGAGAATGCTCATTGAGGACGGCTCAGCTGCTTCGGGCGTTCGTATCGGTGGCGCTGATATTCGCTACGCCACGCTTTCGAAGTCCCACACGTATCGGAAGACTAGTGAACCCAGATTGCAGGCAGTACTACTAGATATGTTCTTCGCACATGATCGTTGCTTCTATCGCGCCATGTCCTGAACTTTATACGTCCTAGTGATAGCTGGCCTTCGCTTCCGCCTATTCACAACCTCCCGCACCAGTGCGTACTGAGCTGGTTCACTCCCCCGTCGTATTTGCACTTACCGTGATAGTTGGCCTATCAAGACCACCGTCAATCAGGACCATCGACTCCATTATGGCAACTGTGTGAGTCCTCAGATTGTGCTTGTAGCCCTATGCATCTTGCGTTCATCAGTACCTTGCTGATTGCGAAAGCCATCGACCATACTACCAGACGAGACGCCCCTGCGCCCTTCAACAATTCACGCGCCGATATCATCGTGCGGTCCTGCGATAGAGTCGACTATCGGGTGCGCAGCAGTATACTGGCGGAGGCGTCCTCCGTCTTCGAGGATATGTTCGACATCGCCAGAGAAGCTCCCGTCGAACAATGCCCCAGGAGGGACGGTATCCCTGTCGTACCTGTCACGGAGACGAGCGAGGTCGTGGATCTTCTCCTCCGCCTCTGCTACCCTGTTGCCGCTCCCGTGTTTACGACGTTCTCGCAAGTCAGGGACGTCTTGACGGCTGTGGACAAGTATCTCATGGAGGGCCTGACAGAGACGATGAAGAAACATCTCACCGATTTCACGCTCGATGGCGCACATCCACTGCTTGTCTACGTTACAGCATACGCCCATCACTTCGAAGACGTCGCACGTATTGCTGCGCAGCGCGCCGTTGGACAACCCTTACAGGACGTCTACTTCACCGAGCTGGAGGAGTTGACGGCGGGCGCATACTATCGGCTCCTCCAGTTCCATAACGCAGGGGACCCAGAGGCGCTCCCTTCGTTGCCCTTCCTCTATGCCGAACTACCTCAGGCTTCGGCGCGGACACCGTTGAAGTCGTACGACAGAAAGGAGTGGGAGGCCAAGTACGCGGAGTCTCCGTATCCTTTCGGACTGCCGTCTGCCGATCTCACGCTGCGCGCCCGCGACGGCGTCGAGTTCAAAGTGCATTCTGACCTCCTGCGGGTTGCGTCGCCTTACTTCCTACTGACGCTGACCAGCGGCTCCCAGTCGATCAATGGCTGCGAGAGGAGTGCAGACGGACGTGTAGTCGGCCTCACACTACCCGAACACAGCCGTACGATCGCTGCCATCTTGCAGTACATCTATCCCGTCGCACGTCCCGATGCGTTGCCAGACCCTCAAACGGCGTCTCTCTTACTCCAAGCTGCAAAAAAATACGAGCTCGTGGCCGCTATCGAGCCGCTGCAGACACTATTTTTGGCATTCGCGGAAACAAGGCCATTGATGGTGTATGCCATCGCCTGCGCACATCACTGGGTGCGCGAGGCGAGACATGCCGCACTAATGTCGATGCGGACGCCTTTGGACGACTGCTATGTCGAGGAACTCGAAGCGATACCGGCTTCGTGCTACTATCACCTACTGCAACACCGCAAGGCCATGGGAACCCTGGCTGAAGCGCTTGCACTAGACCAGATGCATCAGTGCAAGGCAGAACGGGTACCGAGCATGCCTGACGAGAAATTAGTGTGGGTGTCCTGCACAGGCTGCCCCGCGTACACACTTCCTCGCGCGTTCTACAACCCTTTTGGATTGCGAAAATGGTGGTGCGAGTGGCTGCAGCAAGCAGCTCAGCTGCTGGGCAGTGTACCGTGCGGGAAGACCGTTCTTGACCAGCAAACTATGCGCTGCGCCCTGAAAAGCGCGGCCACATGCAAGACCTGTGGACCAACTGCGGCCTTTCATTTGCAGCATTTCTCCCAGATTCTATCAGCTAAGGTGGATGCTATGTTGCTCGACGAGACGGTGCGTTTCTAGTGTATTAAGTGTTCACCATAATTGTACTAAGTCGAACGTCGCAAAGTCTCAGCTAATGGTTTTCTAGGCAAGCTCTATCCTTGCCTAGTGAGAAATAAATGGTGTCTGCATGTTTCTCCATGTTATCTTGGGCATACAGCCATCTCGCTGAATGTTCGATTTGATTGCCTTGCGTCACAATGCCTGTTCGAAAATAATCTGTCAGTGAACGCAGTGTCATTTTATCACATGTACTGTCGAATGCGCTTGTAATTATATTCTTGCATAGTGGTTTCTGTACATATAGACAGCTGGATCGGAGTGAATATGTGAACTTGAACTGCATTACTTAGGCCGTACATTGCACCGCGTCGCGACGCGTAAATCCCGTGATCGCGTTTAACCACGTGCCGAGCGCGTCAGTAGACCCCCGCGCGCCGGCCGGGCGCGTTTGCATTCTGTCCTTCTCCATGTCTACAATCGCTCTCCTCCGGACTGCTTCATGGCGTAGCGTATACATTGAGCGCTGCGTAGGGGCGCACAAGCCTACCTTGTCCCGAGGCCGTGCCCTGTACCGGGCTTCTGGTTGGTCGGCGCGACCATTTCTCAGCTGCTTCTCTGTGTTCTCGCCTTTGAAGGCGAATGAAGACCAAAAGGGGCCTGCGCAGAAGTTCAAAGCCTTGGCCACCCTCAGGGAGAACATTTATACAATCCCCAATATCTTGACCGTGTCTCGTATCCTTGCATGTCCTGTTCTCGGCTGGGCCATCGTGCACGACAACTTCCACTTCGCCACCGCTCTGCTCGTTTATGCCGGTCTGACAGATACGGTCTGCTCATCCTATTTGCTATCTCGGATGCTCATGTCTCGAGCCTCATTTCAAGGTGGACGGCTACATTGCCCGCAGATACAAAATGACCTCCGTACTGGGAACCGTCCTGGACCCAGCGGCAGACAAGACCTTGATGACAACCTTGACACTTACACTGGCCTACAAGGGGATGATCCCACGTAGGTTGGCTCATCCTATGCTCTTGGTGGAAAGCTCATCTTGGCTAGTACCCCTCGCGGCGGTCATTTTCGGGAGGGACGTCCTCCTGAGCCTCGCTGCATTTTACATTCGTTATACCTCGCTGCCGCACCCAGTGAGTATCCCGCTACGACAAGTACACGTATCGCTCACTTGTAACCAGAAAACATTCACGCGCTACTGGGATATGTCAATACCGTCCGCTGAGGTACATCCCACGCGAATAAGCAAGGTTAGCTTCTCCATTTACTCTTCCGGAGCGACACTCACACATGACACTGTAGATTAATACCTTGCTCCAGTTATCTCTCATGGCACTAACGACGGTGAGTCCCGTGCTGCCGGTGGACTTGGGTCCTACGCTGCAGGCTTTCCAGTACGTGATCTCTCCGCCTCTGCCACACATCTACTAACCGGAGTAAAGGTGGGTCGTAGCCACCACTACCATATGGAGCGGAGCATCCTACCTATTCACAAAGGATGCAGTCCGCATCATCTCTGCAAAACGAAAGCCGCCTTCATAGCGAATCGGACATGTGCTTCTTGTGCTATTATTCGATATCTACGTTACACTCACATTACAACAGTAGTCGGACGTCTAATAAATACAACGGGACACAGAATAATTTATGATGGTGTCGCTCTACCCCCATTCGCTGCCCTGCGTTGTCGTACCTCACTAAGAGCTGCTGCTATAGGGGCCTTGGCCGCGTATTGCTCTCGCCAGGCATCGGCGGCGCGTCTACATATGATATGCGTCAGCATGGGAGTACGATCGCAGCAGGGCAGTGTTACCTCAAACGTGCAATGAAGGTTATAGATATGGCAACGCTCCTGAGCGTTCGTCTCTTGGCCTTGATGGGTGGACCTTCCGCAGGGAAGCCGATTCTTGCTATTGCGGCCAAGATCCTCTGCTCGCTGAGAGATGCTGCGGAATCAGCGTGTGGACAGATGGGAATTGCACGCTCTACTCACGTCTTCTCATAATGGGCCAACAGAACAAGTAAGTAATGCTTCTGGTAGCCGAGGTCACTCCTCAGACCGGACTCCCGAGTGAATTTGGCCTTCAGGTAGCGTATTTGGATAATGAGACCCCTGCATTCATCCTTGTGCTGTTCGTGCAGGTCCTTAAGCTGCCCCGCGTCACTGTCCAGACCACGAAGCCCGTCAGTAACCAACAAGACCACCAAAGGGGACTTGGGGGACATACGCCACGCAGACATGCTTCTGCAGCTTCTCAGCTGCCGTTCTCGCCTTCTCCTTCTGGCTGTCGAGCTCTCCCTTGAGCACGCGGATCTGGGACTGCGCCTGCTTCTGCGCGCGATCCGCCTTCTCCTGCTCGATCCTGCGTTCCTCCTCCAGCCTGTCTTTCTGGGTCCGCAGCAGCTTGAGGTCACGCCCGAACATCTCCGCATCCCGCCGCACGCGCTGGAGATCTGCCTCGAGAGCGGCGACCGAGTGAACGACGTCGCTCTTCTCGGCAGCAATGCGGTTCCGTTCGTTCTCGGCGCGGAGGAGCTCGTCGGCTTGTGTTGAGATGGCACGCCTGAGTTCGTCAATCTCGAGCAGCCGTAGGTCGAGCTGGAGCCGCCGCTCATCGTGCGAGACCTGCGACGCTGCATGCTCCCCCCTGACTTGGTTCATGTGCTGTGGGGCAAGCGGTCAGGGAAGACAGCCTAACCAGGCGAGATCCGTGTACGCACCTCTGCAACCTTTGAATATCGACGCTGGAGATCCTTATGTTCAGCAGCGAGCAAGGAGCGTTCTTGCCGCAGCTGCCCGATCGTTTCTGCGTTCTCTGACACCTTGCTCTCGAGCAGACGTGCTTTCTGCTCCGCGACAGAGTTCGCTGATGACGTGTCAACGTTTAACCTTCGGGCTACGTAGCGAAAGTGAGGATTTACATACATGATAACTGATTGGACAGCTGTTGGTTCTCTTGCTTGAGTGTCTGAAGCTGGCCTCTGACGTCGGACATGTCCTAGGTATCTCGGGTTAGCACCAAGTCGGTAAAAGCTAATGATCGCTCACGGATTCTGTCCGGCGCAGCTGATAAGCGACTTGTTCCTTCTCTCGCTGAACACGAGATTGCTCAGTGGACAATGTTCTCAGACGTGCACGCTCTGCCGTGAGTTCGTTCTCCAGTTCATCTATGACACGCTTCGCGTGGTCGAGGTCCTACGTGGCGTCGAATTCGTCAGATCGTTGAATAAGCAACATTATTGGAGGATCTCACCTCTTGGACGCTGGCGCGGGCGGACTCGCCTGCTTTGCCCGTATCGGCCAACCTCTTCAATTCTCTCTTGGTATCACGAACCTCCGTGTTCAGTCGATTGGCCGCGTCCTGGAGAACAGCATTCTCTCCGAGAAGTTGACTCTTCTCGTTCTCCCATTGCTGCTTCATGGACGCAAGCTGAGCATTGATATGTTGAACTTGAGTGCGCAAAGCCTCGCTTGTCCTTGTTGGCGGTGTTGGCGGCTCAGAGATAAGGCTCATGTGCGACTCTTCCAGTATAGAGCTGGGAAGCATTCAATCAGGAAGAAAATGTTCGGTGCTATGTCGCATACCTTTCGTCGCCCGCGGAAGCGGCAACTAATCCACGAAGGTCCACTTTAGCACGGCACTTCAAGCAACGCACTTTATGGAGTCGACGTTGAAGCCTTCCATCTTTCCTCGAAAGCCGTGCAAGCTCATCTTCAAGGGTCACGATCCGCTCACGAGCGTCCTCTAGCTGCCTCGTCAGGCCGACGACGCCGAGACCTGCATCTTCGAGCTGATCCAGCTTGTCGTCAATACTATGGTTGGCCCTGTCCAGTTCTTGTTGCAGACGAGCAATCTCGGCGACCAGCGGCGCGGCCGAATGGTCATTCATGGTTGTCTGTAACCAAGAAAGCTGCCAGGACTGAGTCAGCATCGAATGGTTCAAGGCGTCATGTTTACTTACATCTCGAAGAGGACCTCCGGGCGTCTTGGGGCTCTTGAATGCCAGAAGCTGACGGTGCAAAGGCGAGAGACCACTCCCATTCACAACCTTGCTGGGTGTTCCATGAAGGCTCATGTTGGCCTTGCTCGTCTTCAGCCGCTCGAGGAGATCGGCCTTCTCCCTTTCAAGCAGTTCGATCTTGGCGTCCTTAGCCTTGTTGATAGCCTTGCGCGCAGGGGACTGACTGATCAGTGTCTTCAAGCGAGCAATCTCCTTGTGTGCGGTCACCAGCTCTTCTTCAAGGGCCTCCACGTCGGCGCGGAGTTCCTGCGACGAATCGCTCTGTGTGATCATGGACTTCGACCGCGAACGTTCTTTCTCTCGTTCGGCCGCACGCTCTGCGGATGTCAGCGCAGCTCGTAGAGACGCAATTTCCTGCTCCTTCGCCACGATCCTTGTCTCTGCAGCTTCTAATGCTTGTTGCATCTGGCGTCCCAATTCAGCAGCATGCTTAGCCTCGCCGCTCAGCCGATTGATCTCTAGCTCGTCCTGCTCGGCTGCTTCGTCCGTAGCAGCCATGCGATCCTGTGCAGTGGATAGTTGAGCCTCAAGGTTTTCAATATGCGTGACAGCCGTTTCTGCGTCAGAATCCAGTTGCGCAATGTAGGCTTCGGCCGCGTGTAGGTCTTTGTGTGCCTTATCGAGGTCTTCAGTGAGCTGATTGATGTGGTTCAAGGCGTCGTCGAGCTCGCTCTTCTTGGTGCTCAGTTCGTTCTCCTGGGTGTTCCTGGCTTCCCTCTCCTTCTGCAGCTTGCCCTCGAGGTCGTCGATCTTGCCATCCGATGACATGACTTCGACCTCGAGTTCCTTGATCTGCTGCTTGGCATTGCGAAGATCGCCAGTCAACTGGGAAACGCGTTCGTACGCTACGTTCACCTCTGCCCCGAGTTCCCTGCCGCCCTCCAACGCTTGCTCGGCCTTCTGAACTCTGTCCTCGAGCAGCTCGTTCTCTGCCATCAGAGCATCGACGCGTCGTTCCATGTCCTTCACCACGGCAGCTCTCGCACGTTCAGCAGCTTGAGCGCGCCCCTCTGCATCACCGAGTTTGTCTTCGAGGCCTCGCACGATGTCAGAGACACCTTTATCCACCTGCAATATGCGCTCCTCAAATGCCTGCTTGTCTCTCGCCCTCTTGCTCTTCTCTTGCTCCAGTGCCGCTTCAGCTTCTTGAAGAGTCGCAGCGCGCTGCTGGAGCTCCTCCTTCAGCTCGTCTAGTTCGTCCTGGAGCGCGGCCTTCTCCTCGAGCCATACCTCCGCCTCCTCGGGCACATCTCCGAGGCCAAGACTCGGACCCGCGCTCACCCGCCTTCCTGCGCTCGACCGCCTGCTGGACATCGACTGTTCAGACTGCTGAGGCGTACCGACCATCGAGGGCTGTTCGGTCATGCCTCCCTTCCCGTACTTCTCCTCGTACGTCCTCAACCGGAAGACGAGCGTCTCGTTCTCCTCCTGGAGTCGTCGATTCAAGCCATGGAGGTAATGGTTGAGCTTGCCCGCGTTGAACCGCCCGACACCGTGTCCCCGGTCACCGAGGCCCATCACTGGGTCGAAGGAGGCGTTGGCGCGCGCATGGGTCGTCAGATCTTGGGATGATGCCGTTGACACGAACGAAACACGATCTGCGTTACTGTCGTATGGTGACTCCGAGCCGCTTGCGATCGGTGAATGGGCTTGTGCGTCACTGATGGACTCTGGTCCTGACGAGCCCGAATCCGATGGTGCAGTTGACGCCTGAGCCAGAGGATGCGAGAGTCGCGGTCGGAGCTGCGTTCGTGGCCGCGGTGTGACTCCCGCGAATGCAGCCTGTAGGTCCACGCCCGGCGTTGCTGGGCCTGGGACACCATTGCCGGCGCGATAGGGATGCGGGGTGTGATTTATCCGAGGACGGGCTGTAGAGTTGATGACTGAGAGCAGGAACGAACGCTTATGTGCCGACGGTGTCGCAAGAGTGTCGCCTTCGTGCTCCGTTGTAGTGGCGTCCTGCGTATCGTACTGCACAGGGCGGGGAGTGGTCAGAGCGGGCGCGGGGGCGAAACGTGCCCGTGGTCGTGGCTGGAAGGCAGGCGTCGGCGTGAATATGGCTGAAGGGGCGGGCGATGAGAAGGCTACGGATAGACCCCTAGGGGTGTGTGACGCAGGGAGCTCAGCGGCCTGTGAGGATGTTTCCGAGGAAAATGTGGGCTCTCTCGTCTCAATCTGACTATCCCTGAGCTCCATCTCCTGTGACATGGTGTCCGTGAGATCCATATCATCTCGAGACTCTTCGCGTGCTTCCGAAGAAGGCTCTTCGACCCCGGTTACATATGACACGCCCGTGTCAGGCGCAGCGGGCGAAGCATTGGCGGAAGGAGGTAAAGGGATGAGCGCGGGAGACGCAGTTGCTGACCGGGGAAGGGGCACGGCCGCAGGAGATGGGGAAGTCGCTATTTGCCTTACCAACGCGATAGATCGAGTGCTGTGGGGTGTAGAGGTTGAAGACATTGATGAAGGCGAAGGCGTTGTTCGAGTAAGTGATGGAGTCCGCGTGCGCGACAGTGGCCGACGGAAAGACACGTTCCGCATTTTGTCAAACGGAGACGGCTGCAAGACCGGCCATGAGTACAAAGGGCATATCAATAGGTGGATAGTGTGTCAAAAAGGGATGGAACTGGGCTCATACAGAACCCGCCCTCTACGACCTCTCCGCGGTATGAATAGCAGTGAGCTACACACCTTTTTCTCCGACCGGAGACTGACTGAATAGTCATACTTCTTCTGCGGCGTCGCCATATCGTCCACATCGGGCGAATTGGGCCGACTTATAGACCGCAAAGCGTCTGAGATATCCAGGTCACGATCGAAGCCTTGACTTGCACTTGGATCTGGCGGAGGCGACTTCGGTAGTGAGCTCTCCTCCGTTTCCTGGTCACTGCTCCTAAGATCCAAGTCATCGTCATCTTCATGGACACCACGGGCATCGGGAAGGCTGGGGATATGGCTAACGTCAAAACTCTCCTCTGGCGGTGGTTTGAAGGCGCTTGCGCTGGACGCTGACAAGGCGGATCTCGACGACCGAGATGCGATGGACTGTGCAAAACGCGCCGTGCTAGATGTACTTGACGGAGCTCGTATAGTCGTTTGAGTGTGACTGGATAGCGCTGGTGTCGAATGAACCGGTAGGATGTCTTGCGACTCGTCGTTGAGTTCTGGGTTGGTGTCAGACTCAGAGGCGCCATCCTGCGAATCGTCGAATGCTGGTAGGGATGGGAGGGATGGCATGTCCCTGCCTTCTATAGCCTCGATGCGCCTCCATACGCGAGAAGGCGTTTCAAGCATCGCAGCCATCTTGGCCTATATTGCGGAAGGAGCGAGTGTCTCGCACTCACGAGACTATTGACGTGCTGTGGTATGTTCCTCGGTGATAAAGTCGAGCCAAGGGTTACCGTAGTACCCAGAAGGTCTTGCGGCAAGTGTGAGATACGAGTGGCCAGAGAGCCGTGAAGCCGATGAGATGGTGTCGGTCGAATGCCGGTTCGACTTCAAGTTGAACGCGACGCGTCTTTGTACCACGTGATCGAGTAGAACCACAGTGCCGGCGCCAGGCGCGCCACCCACTGCAACGCTGCTTCGATCGCTGCGTTCCTCAGTAGGGGAGCTCAGACTGAACGGGCAAGGGTACGGGTACGGGCAAGGGTAGGTCACGGGGACGGTCCGGCCGCGCGGCAACCGTAGGGTTAGCAGTAGGGGCTGCCACGTAACGTTAGGATTTGTGCCTGTTTGTGGAGCGGTAATTGAACAATACTTTGGTCCCGACAAGGTATATAGAGCACGTACATCCGTTTAGGTAGCATGATAGGAGGCAGCTGGATCGTCATCGCAACATCCTCTAATACTTCGAAAACATATACCTAAGTAGGAGAGTACGTGTTTCTGCTTTCGGAAATGTTATGTTACCCGATTACTTAGTATATTCCGCTTTCGGCAGGCGCTGGCACTTTCCCGCACTCGAGTTCAGCTGTAGTAGGCTATACTTATCAGGTGCATCGTGCGTACATTATTTACGAGCCATGTTGATTGTCATCAAAATGATTTTTCTCTTTGTTAGCCTGTGACTGGGAACCATACTGATTGTACTATCGAAATACTGTCTGTAACAAAGAGCAGTGGCGTAGAAGCTCGAAGAACTAGGCTAGGGTTAACGGTGGCAGCATCTACGCTAATTGTGGCTAACCCTACAGTCGCCGTGCGGCCGGACCGTCCCGTGACGTGCCCTTGCCCGTACCCGTACCCTTGCCCGTTCAGTCTGAGCTCCCCTAGTATCGAGCCCTCCTTACGCTTGTCATACCATCCCCACGCCGCCCCTCTGTATCTATCCTCAGTCCTTGCTGAGGCGGTAGTCGCTCGATAGTTGATAGTTTCCTTTTGCGAGACTCACCGTTGGTGTGTCTACTGATTCGTGGGCTGGTCTTACTGAGTTACTCACATCATGGGGTTGGCAGTCGCTCGTATTGCCAACATTCCGGGTTGTCGTTCCTCACGTCTACAATTATCTGCACGATGGCAGAACCAACTGCACTTTCACCACGTACCACTAACCGGGGCCCTAAGACTGCCCCAGCCTTGTTCAGTCGCCCAGATGCGGATATCATACTATCGTCGTCGGACAACACCCATTTCCGTGTCCACCGCCAGATCTTATCAATAGCCTCGCCCTTCTTTGAGACGATGCTCGGTCTACCTCAATCGACGACGTCTGCTTCTGGTACGCCCCCGCTCATCGCAGTGGAAGAAGACGCACGTACGCTGGAGGACCTCCTACGCATCTGTTATCCAGTACGGGACCCGCAACTAAAGATCCACGTGCTGACGGATTGGCAACACATCAGCAATGTCGTCCATGCCGCAATGAAATACGATATGGTCCAGGCGATAGAGTTCGTGAAGACCAAGCTGACGGCCGGTGTGGACGTCTCTCCCCTCCAGGTGTTTTGCATTGCATGCAAACATGGGTTCGAAAGTGTGGCGAGGAATGTTGCAGTCAAATTGACCGCGCCGAATGCGGCCCTCAACACACAAGTAATACGTGGGGTTTACGTGTCTCAGCTAGAAGATATTCCCGCTGCCTGCTATTACCGACTCATGCAAGCCGGTAAATCTCGCATGCCCTGTGTCGACAACATTGTGTTTTGCGGGCAGGGAGACGCCAACAGGTGCTTGACGGTCTACCAGGAACCATGCGCTGGCTATCGAGTGCGCGACGATGACGGTGCCAACCATGGGAAGCACACCCTTCGGAGCGCGGACAACGTTTACTACAGTGTATCGCAGGACACATTTTCCCTATTCCAGCGTGCTCACCCAGTCTCGAATATATACGACTCTAACGAGTCGGGCTCTGCCGTCCTCACACTGCCAGAAGACAGCGGCACGGTGGAGCTGTTATTGCAGCTTGGTACCCGTGATATGAATGACCATGCCTTCATCGCATCTGGCCTTCGCGCTGCCGCGAAGTACAAAACGACTACAGCACACGCTGCTCTCACCACACGGTGGTTGGAACTATCCAATAAATCTCCCCTGCCCTCATACCTGATCGCCTCTGCGTATGGCCTCAAAGAAGAAGCAATCAAGTCGGCGAGACAGCTCTTGTCATGGAGATCCGAACAGCTTCGAGAAGCGTACATTCCCGTAATGGAGGAGGTCTCAGCCGGTCATTATTTTCGTCTGCTGCAGTACCATGGCAGATGTGCCGATGCTGCCGATTCTGCAGTGCGCAAGTCTTGGACGAAGGCATTCGTAGGAGACATGCCACGGCACTGTACCGGCGGTCGATGTGGCCGTGGCATAGGTGCTACGCAATCGCGCTGGGCCGACACTTGCTATACGCGCTTGAAAGCACTGCACGATCTCCCGCGCAAGGCCGTCGCAGAGGATGCAACATTGGTCGGAGAGCTGTGCTTCCAAGTCGGAAGCTGCTCGAGCTGCGCAGAATGCATCTCACATGCGGACATCATCCGATTTCTGACCACCTTCTCCAAGGCGAATGAGGAGGTCCTCATGTTGGTGCGTATTGTGCGAGTGTGCAGTATTCGCACTGAAATTGATGTCCTGCTTCGTTAGGTCGACACCAACATACTATTCAGGAATCAAGGGTAGCTTTTTTGATACGAGACCCGGGGATGCATCTGTAATATCTCGAACTGCTGGTCTTATCTTGCTTGAAGGTTCAGTGGATTCTGATAGGACTCGGTTGACGGGAAAGCATCACCATGTCGTTGTTCTGTATCTCAACGTGAGGTCGCACTCCCCGTCAGCAATCGGCACTCGCCCCTCCCTAATACCCCTCCCTAATACTTCCGCAAGTCTCGCTCCAAGGATGTCTTCCAGTCGGCGGCACCGTACACATGTCTTGGTATGTCTGCACTCTGGATGCGATAAGGCAAGTCCATGACCATAGTTCCGGTAGGATCCAGGTGGACGAAAAGCACGACCATCCCGATGCCGCGAACGACGTTACGCGAGTGTCTTCGCCTCCTATTCGAGCGTCGCTCGTTTCCTCGTCATCGCATCAAAGATCTTGACGAATAGCTTCCGCGGATTGATTGCTGAGTCCCATTCCACAGCTTCAACTGCGACGACTTGGAAAGCAAACACTCGAGGTGGACGCCCACTCAGTGAATCTCGTTTGCTTGAGGATGCCGTCCCAGATCAAACGCAGCGAGTATGCCGTGATACAATGGTTCCCGAGGACGAGCCGCCCAGCTTTGGAGGTCGTTCCAGAGCTCACGCTCCTCGTCGCTGAGCATACGCCAGAGCTCTTGCGACTTGCGGCAGTCAGGTCGGTGCGAAGGCCACGCCTGTTTCTGGCACTCTTTTGACAGCAGGCATGGCATCAGAATTCCGAGCTCAGCCTCCGCGATCCGTGATGGTACTCACGCAGTAGTCATCTGTATTGCACCTTGTGTACCTGCTGAAGTCTGCCACTCCCTTCCATATGTTACATGCGGTATTATCGCAGAAAACAAGTACACTACCGGCCCCGCAGTGAGCCATCGAGTAGATGTTCGTCTCGTGGAACTCCAGGCGACATGGGATTCGGGTGGTGGCATGATGAGGGTCTATATAGTACAGGGGGTCGATGATACTGCAGATGCACGCATGTCGTACCACAAGCCTCAACTGTTAGATAAGTAGTACGTCTACAGTCACGTTGCGTCGCCGCCAATTTCTGAGTCATATCATCGACCTCGTCATGCATTGTTCATGCAGGACATGGCTCGGATATCACTCGATGTCCAAGGACACCTGTTCCGTACATTAGCGATATAGAGCTGTCGGCGAGGCGCAGATCTTATAAGACGAACCTGAGCAATAGCCTTGTCTACCTCGTCCGCGAACAGCCGGATAAACCCCCGCATCTGTCCCGGCGCAACATACTTGCACACGAGACAGCCCGCTGCATCCCTCAGAGCCTGGTCGGTCCGACCAGTCATCAGGAGGGCGCTACCCGAGGGCGTCGTCTTCAAGATTCTCGCACTCTCAGCCATGTAAGTCGTCCACCACTCCGAAGCGTAGATGTCTCCGTGGTACGCGCGCGCGCAAGTACTGTGGTTTCTGCCGGCGTTGAACCAAGTGTCGACCCGGGGAAGCGGTATCCATGAAGGATTATTCGCGACACGGGCAGCCACAACACCACAGGCCCTGTGGTATTTGAGTAGGTTGTTGAACGCCTTCCCAGTGATCTCTGCCAGCTCCGGCGCGTCCGCATCTTCTGCGGGGAAAGCCAGGGATGCTTTCGCTGCAGCCTTAGCCTCATCCTCGAACTTGAAGATCAAGGCGATAGCGTACACCCTGATGGGCACGGTGTCCATGAAGCTGCGGAGGGTTTCCTTGAGTGCCTCCAGCACCTCCGGCATGTCGTATTTGACGGCAGCATGTATGACCGGACGTAGGTCATCCAGGTCTCCGATGCTCGGAGCTCTCCCTGGGTAGCAGAGGCGGAGCAGCCTCTCCAGAGTTCGACTTTCCTCATCTCGGAAGAGGATGACAGGTTTGCCGTTCCTAGTGTCCTCAAGGATTTCAACGGCAGGCGGTTGGGGCAACAGAAACATGACATCGAAGACATCGGAGGCTTCCGCGAGGATGCCCTTGCGTACATGGAAATCTACGAAGTCGGATGAACGCAGAATGACGTCCGCCGTGGGTTTATTGAATGGGGGAGGTGCATCGGTAATTGGGGGTCTATCCTCTAGGAACGAAGGAGTAGCACCCTGGGCCACCATGTCGTTTGTCGTCGTGAGTGCGCCTGGCGAATGTTCGGTTCTGCGGGCAAGATCGCTCGATTCAGCCAGACAAGCCGCAAGGCTGGCCAGTAATGAGTCAGGTACACGTACTCTGAACATGCAGGTGAACAGATCCACATGAGTCAAACGCAGCGAATTTACCCTGCCTGAGCTTGAACTTTGTTTAGAGAAGCCATGAAATCGCACAAACTCTATCTTGGAACGCACCGGGTTCTAGGGCAAGCTTAACGATAAGTCAAGTAAAACATTTTGGCTTCGTCCATCGTCCCGTAGCCTGTATGAATCCCCGATACATTCTTCTTCGGATTCCTACACCTACATTTACACACACACAAAGCCTATAATACAAGTCAGGGTCGGGACGCGATGGCAGAGTGGGGGATACAGCTGCAAACACAAAGTTCTACCAACGCCAGTGAGTATGCGCTGTCCAGTTCACAAAATACAGAGGAACGGAATAAGAATAACAGGAGATGGGCAAAGCAAACACGAGAGCGGGAGGAAGGTAGATGTGTCAAGAAATCGGTCACGATAATATCGAACAGGCCGCGCTTGCGGTAGTGGCATATCAGCGAACCGGCAGGTTCAGTAACTGATGTCGGGGCATATCAACGGCTTCCGCTCGAAGCTCTCCGCAAGCGCGAGCTTCGCAAAATGGGGGGACGGCGATGAACCGGAGGAGTTGGTACGCGTGCGTTTCAGGCTGAGCGGCGCGTCGTCCTCATCGGGCTCCTCGCGTTTCCGCTTGATGCTCCCCTGCGAGCACTCGGCGCAGTCGGAGCAGTAACTGTCTTCGCTTGGCGAAGGGGAGGGCATGCGGAAGGATGAGCGCGAGGCTGTGCGGGAGTCCCCGGCCGACAGAGGGAGCGGTGTTGCGCAGAAGACGTCACAGAATTTGGGGAGCGTCGGCGGGGCTGGCTGGGTCGGGACTGCCCGTCTGTAGGGCACATGAGCCAAGTTCTTAGGCCGTTGAGAAGACTCTGTTACTTACTGTGACTCCTCGAACTTCTTCTGCAGCGCGAGATACTTCGCCTCGAGGTCATCGCGCTCCGTCTTCATCTTCATCGCGGTATCGCGTGCCATCCGGGCCAGGCCGATTACGCCCAGCGTGGCCGCAGCATGCACCGCGGCGCGCTTGCGCCAGACGACAGAGCACGCCTTGAGCGAAGCGACTTCCGCGTACAAGCGATCGCGCTCCATGGCGGCTGACTGTGCAGCTGACGTCGGCGCATTCGGGGCGCTGTATTCGAGGTGAAGCTTGCGGACGGCGGGGGAGACATGTGGTTGGAGGTGATGCGGGACCAGGTTAGGATCGACGTGCGCTAGATGAATGTGAGTGTCGGTGCCTTGTACGCGGGGTAGGGAGAAGCTCACAGACTGTGTAGGGATGCCGGCAAGTCGGACAGAAGTGGTGGGTGGTATATGGAGTTATACTCCGGACTATCTTGACGATGCATGAGTAACAGAATACGTGACCTTGTAGGTAGGTCTCAGCGAACTATTCGGAACTGTGGGTGCTTGGTGCTCACCGCAAGGTAAGGCGGCCGGGTCCTTGAGGACCTCCAGGCAGATGATGCAAGTGGGCATGCCGGTCTAGGCGCAGCTAGTAGGTATAACGTGGGCGAAGAGCTTTGAAAGCAAGGATGTCAGGGTATGATGTGCTCGCGTCCTCGTCCCAGCATGCTTTATAGCGACTGGGGCTCGCGGAGGCAGCAGGAAAGCGCTTTCCGAAGCCTACCGGACGGCAGTCGCACACATCCTCATAGAGGCAACTGCGATAGCGGGTCTGTGCGATGGGCAGTTCGAGATTTCCAGTGCGAAGGGAGAACTGGATCGAACGCCGGAGACAAATGGTGGAATGGTTTGTCCGGGGGAGAGTTCCTGTGCGCTGTCACGCCGGGATGGAGCTTATTGATCGAGCCCAATTGACTCGGCCCTGTCATGTCTGTTACCATCCGGTCAATTTCCTTAATACACCCATGTTTCCTGCCGCCCAACACTGCGCGGGCCAGCTGTCCGTCGGCAGCGGATCGAGCGAAGCGGGCAGCGCGAGAGGGAGGGCTGCAAACCTGAATGTCCGTGACTGAAGCCTGCCTGTGCGACGTGAGACGGACAGGCCTGACAGCACGGCCTCATCGCGGCGCGCAGACTGAATTTCGTAGGCGGACTGGGCGAGCTGAGAGGCGGCTGAGCGAGAGCACCGTAGAGTGGACCGAGGCGCGGCCGAGAGAAGGCGGGACCGCGTCGCGCGTCGTGGCCGTGTCGCGTCCACGTGACTCACGCATCGCGCCCACACAACGCCAAACAACGCGACCCGCGTCTCCGCCGACGCGACCCGATGCGAACCTTCATCCACAACACCCATCTCCCCTGCGCCGCACCCAGCAGATCCTTGAGCTCTCCACCACTTCCCGTGGTTTACCCTTGTCAAGATGGCCGAGGGCTCCTGTGGGATCTGCTTGGACGACCTCAAGAACCCCGTGTCCACTCCGTGCGGTACGCGACCGCGTCGTGCAGTCCCTATCGTGCCCAGTGCTGACATATATGCGCCTCAGGTCACCTTCACTGTGAAAAGTGTCTCGTTGCGCACGTCGAGGCCAGTTCTGACGCGATTACCGCGTCCTGTCCTTCGTGTCGCGCGGCCTTCCCCGTCGGTACGCGTGTCGCGGCCTGTTCCTGAACGTTAACTGACTGTGTGACGCGTCAACAGCACTACCCGACCTTCGTTTTGTCCCTGCAAAGTTCCACAGATTCATAATCCCGAGTGTCCGACGCGTCTTCGTCGATGCTCCCACCGAGTCAACCCAGGCTCTCAAGGCGAATGTGACGCGGCTCGAGGAGCGTGTCAAAAGCCTGGAGAAGGACAAGCTGCTCCTCATGGAGCGCTGTGAGTCCTCAATGGCGGCGTCCTCGAAGCATGCCGAAGGAGAGCGCGATGCGAGGATGGAGAGCGAGCGTCTGAAGAAGGACATGCAGGAGCTGAGAAAGAAGTACGAGGAAGTCAAAAGGAGATATAAGGCGCAGAAGGAGACGTGAGTGGTAAACGACTTGTGGTTGCCGCACGAGGCTGACCGTCGCGGCCGCGATAATAGCGTTCCTCAACTGGTGACGAAACGCAAGAGCAATCAGGCAGCACTGGACAGCTCGACTATCTCGTCGTCATCCAGCGCCAGCTCTTCGCATCTCTTCCGCTTTGGCGAACCCACCATCCATGCCGACCGACCAGTGTTGCGCATCCCCAAGCGGCCACGTCTGCTTGGCTCCCCGTTCGACCCAGCCAAAGCAGTATCTGTCGCACCACTCGCTCGTCCCGCTGTCTTCAAAAAGGGGCGCGCCTCGGTCCTCCTGTCGCTCGAGCATGCTGGGCGCAGGATTCTTGGCACGCCAGAGGAACGGTCGGCAAGTTCGGCGCTAGGTTCAAGTGTGGGCTCCTCAGGTCCTCGCAGCCCTCGCAGCGCGGGGCCCCAGCGGTCCGGCCTCCCGATGGGCGACCTCTTCTCGCCCGAATCCAACCGCACGCTGAGCAGCAGCGTAGACTTTAGGTCCGGCAGTTCTGTCGACATCTTCGCCGACTCGGAGGACGACTGATTGAAAATTGCGAGCGTCGACTCTGGCTGAGCCAGTTGTTCGTGGGTTCATTCAAAGGGATATTGTGAGAATGGACTGAGCATTGGTGTTTCCTGGTTCGGGGTCAGCTTGTTCGCGCGCCGTATTACTTACCTTACGCATACATACGTACCTTATTAACACACATCACCATCATCGTCACCGCGTCACCACACTACACACCTCAATCACTCCTACATAGTATGCTAGCTGATATGCTTCCCTAAAATGTTGCTCCTTTTTATGTCTTGCAGTGGAACGCATCGCTGTATGTTAATCAAAGCGACTTAGTATCGAGAGTCGAGACAGCTGGCATTCACCCTCGCGATCGCTGTCCCCGCACCGGCCGAACACGGCACATCGTGTCTGCATGGATCTCGATTGCGATCAATTGAAGGCACGGAGTCAGTCGGAGTCTCTGTCTTCGTTGAACGAGGTTCGTTGAAATCCTGTTACGCCACTCAACTAATGGTCTTTCGCATTGCCCATTCTTCAAGCTTCAGCAGTTGGCTGTAATTTCCAGAAGCCACCTTCGGCACTGACAGTAGTAACTGTTGACATGGCCCGGATCGCATGGACACAAAGACGACAGAAACCACCGAGGGTCAATGTCGCGAGACCGGGCGAAGAGCAGGAGGCTGAACAAACGGCTCGGCGTCGCGCCTGAGAACTGGCAGTCTGGCATAAGACCTATGTACCTAGTGAGCACTCGGGTCCCAGGCTGAATCTGAATAGTGGAGAACCTAACCCGGATTATGTGCAGGAGCTCAAACCTATTATTGACGGTGGCTGGCCCTGAGCCTGAGGCCTGAGGCCCGGCCTGGCGATTCACGGCCTCGAGGTTCGTGCTCATTCTGATTGTTGAGGCTTCCAGTTCCGGTCTGTGTTCAAAAATCCTATACGCGAACCCACTCACTCATTTTAATATCAACAACTTCAGCGACAGTACTTATCTTCCAAGGTAAGTAGACTCCAGCATGCCAGGAAACTCGGACGCGTCTGATGCCAATTTGTCCAGACTATTACTACACTTCTAACACTGCTCAAGGACGCCTCTGGTGTCACAACTGTCGCTATTGGCACGCTCTCAGTTGCCGTGCAGTTTGGCGAGGTATGAGATTTGCAACTTGAATGCTATTGTTCTTCGGATATTACCCAGGATCACCGATCAGAGTCAACGTCGACCACTGTAAGATTGCGTCCTCTCGGTTTTATTTTTTTCTCATCTCAACGATCATTTGAGTCCGCTGGAGGGCGAAACCCTATGACGGATTGAACAAACGAGGATAGCTAAGGTCTAAACAGGCGACGGCGGCAGTATCGTGTCGCACATGCGTGGGTCATGAATTTGTGAATGGGCTCTTCGTATTCCTCTTCTGGGGACTCGCGCACACAACTGGGGTTGTCTTCACATTTGCGGTCGTATTTGGCCAACTGGTGAGTACGCGTGTTTTTTCTCCTACGCCTGGACCGTTTCTCATTCCATATACCCCCAGCGCACCTAAATAGATGGGAGGTTACAAATCAGCCGGACCCCTGACCATGAATGATTGCATCGAATATAAGTCAGAGCAAATCAGCGTCATCCGGGCAAGCAATTACGTTGCCCGCGGTATCGCTGTCGTGATCGACCTGCTGATCGTAGAAGTCTGTACGATACCGGCAGAGCCTCCTCACTCGGTTCAGACATGCGCTTCGGGGGAACGACTTAAGAGTCGGACTCTCGTATGCTATGGCGGCGATTCTTGTGAGCGTCCTTTTGACGATGACAAAGCTTAGGGTTCAGGCAAGAATCATGAGCAGGAGGCCTGGCCGTGACGTTCAGACTCACTCAGGAGACTAGCAGTTAGTGGGCGATTTCATTGCATTGGGCGAGCGAGTTCACGAGACTTTCCGAGTCATGAGCAGGCCATCCACACAAACTGATGTTCTGTTTCGTCGCCGGTAGGAAAGGAATTCGCCGTTTCATTTAACGCGTGTCCTTCTCGAACAACTGCTTCAGAAACATATTTATGCAGCTCGCCTACGGCATCACGTACGAATCAAGCAAGTCGTGTCTTCATGTAGTCAGCATTATGTACACAGGACGCCCACAACTACTGGGTGCGCTCTAGACCGAACTTGATCACTTCGTTGTGGAATTAGAATACGTTGGCGTCAGGTTTAGCACCGGAAGCTGGCGGGAACGAGGCCCGGAGCTCGTAACTCTGATCGATCGGAACGTCATGTAGGGGTGAGTCAGCTCCTACTGGAACACCAGATATTCCGCAGACCGTCCCAGCAGCAGCAATAAGAAGTGGATCGGCGACTTCGCCCAGGCTACTTAGCTCCCACTGCTAGTACTTGCGACTAACATCCTCACAAATGACCCAACTCGACCGTTCAGAATGCCCGATCGAACTGACTTCGGTTATACTGGAGAGTGGATGCGGCTCGGAGGAGACAGCGAGTGATCGACAGCACCTCCGAGAGTCCAGCACGTGTATGGGGACCATCACAAGCCATGCCGAAGAGACCGCCAACGTCCAGGAACTGCCCGCTATTGATGGAGGCTGGAGGGCCTGGCGTTTCGTCGCCTCTGCCTTCATGGTGGAGGTGATGATCTGGGGCTATGAATTCAGGTCTGTCCCCGCAGTGTATGCGTGCTCCTCGCAATGCTAAAAATTGGATAGTTCTTCTTCAGTTACGGCATCTTCCAAGGCATGCGTCTGACCCCTCGCTCGTTGCAGACGATTTGTTGAGCTTCCGAGACAGACTACTACACCTCCAACCCACCGTTCCAGAGTTCTCTACAGTTAGTATCGCCGCGGTCGGAACAAGCGCAATAGCCATCCAGTACGGAGAGGTGTGTTCTCTGTTCATTGCAACTCTCAGAGAGGTTTCATTGGTTCCGCACAGACATTGTTACTGTCGTTGTTCTTCGAACGATATCCCGATCTACTAAAACGAAGCGTCTGGGTGGCACTGGGGGTTGCAACTCTCTGTCTGTTACTGGCGAGCTTCGTTAGCCAGGTAGCTAATCCGTACACAATTCCCCAACGTCGTTGCTCACTCACCGCGTAAGATATCGCACCTCATCATGTTACAAGGCGTGATCTTCGGCATCGCCGGAGGCTTCCTATACTATCCCATCCTCGTCCTGCTACCGCAATGGTTTCACCGAAGGCGCGGTCTCGCAACTGGCATCATATTTTCTGGGTCCGGCTTTGGGGGTACGCACTCTAAATCACTTTCGGCCATTCGATGGGCTGATGTCAGGGTATACACCAGGGTTCGCGTTTCCATTCCTCTTTCAGGCGCTCCTCGAGCGATATGGTTTCCGCTGGACGCTCCGGATTTGGGCGCTCGTGACATTGGTCATAGTAGGCGTCGCAAGTTTGGGATGCAGCCCCGACTGCCGGTGCCGAAGTTCCCGAGGGGACAGAGACCGCGCTTCATTCCTCCACAGATGCACTTCCTCAAGTCCACACTATTTTGGCTCCTCGTAAGTGCTGCTCATCAAATACAACGATGAGCTCACCTTCTCTTAGAGCATCTGTACGATCATGCACGCGATGTCCTTCTATTCAGTGTCCCTCTACATAGCCACGTTCACGAAGGTCATCTCGACACCCCTGTCGGCCTCGATAGTCCTCGCCATCTTCAACTCCTCCGGCACCGTATGCCAGGTCGTCATGGGACATCTTTGTGACAGGTTCTCCTACGCATGGATGATGGCAGGCAGCACGCTCGTCAGCGGACTTGCAGTGTTCCTCCTGTGGGGTTTCGCGCGGGAACTGACATTAATATTCCTCTTCGTCATCATATATGGTGGTTTTGTGAGTTCATGGCCACTCGTATCAGTCCTCCCGCGATCACTCATGGCACTTTCCCCACTGCCCCTAGATGGGAGGCTACAACGCACTGGGACCGGCGTCCGCGAGCGACTGTGCAGGCAACAAGCCAGAGCAGTCGAGTATCATCTGGGCATGCATCTTCTTCATCCGGGGCATCGCCGTCGTGGCTGGACCCCTCGTCTCCGGTGTCCTCTACGGCGTCGGGGAAACGACCGAAAGCGCTGGCTCCATGTACGGGGGCTACGGGTTCAAGGCTCTGGAAGTCTTCGTCGGGACGTGCACGGTGGCCGCCAGCCTCGGCAGCGTCATGATGGCTATCACAAGGCGCAAGGTCCAGGAGTGACCGGGCTCGGAAGGTGGTCGGCCGCACTGCAGTCGCGCGAGTTTGCGTTCGTTCGGGAGTCAGCGCAACCGCTACGCTGATGTGTTAGCGACATACAGTGCGTGCGGGCACTCACCGACGAGCGCAGGCGTGCGTCACATAGATTTCATACACTGTCGGGCATCTCGGGGTCGTTAGAGGTCTAGAGGACAACTAGATGTACAGTAGTGTACAGTCACGCCCACGGATCTAAACTTCATATTTATTTCGCCGGGTTACCGGGCAAGAACCGGACACCTTCGCCGTCCGCTACCGCTATGATCTGTGCGCGGTTCGTCTTCGTGAGGATGCTTACGGCACGGCGCAAAAGGGTTGCCGGGATCCCGGACAGAGGCGATGGCACTGGCGGCTCGATGATCTCATAGAAGTGAGGATGGTATTGAGTTGAGCTGTCGACGAGGCCTAGCGGGGCTTCGTCAGATCAAGCCTTCAAACAGTGCACCGCGACATACCCATTCATGCAGGACCTCGGCCCACTCTTCTGGTAGTCGCCAGTGCAGAAGCACTGTTCGTGTCTGTTTGGGAGGTTCGTATATCGCGAGGTTCTTGGATACCATATCCGCCATGATGAAGGACAGATGTGATGGCATAAGCCGTCCTGCATGATACGGTCAAAGCCCATCGCAGCGCAGTATCACATAACGCACGGTTGATCCTCTCGTTCCTCAAAATCTCGTCCCATTCGCTTCCCTTCGTCTCCGCATCCTCTACGCGCAGATAGAATAACTTGCGATGTCGTGCGTAGGAGAGGATCAGTCGCGTCCAGTTCTCGGTGACGGTCGCTTGTGTGGCGGGATTTGGTTGCTGTCTGCGAAAACAGCGTCAATGGCCACGTGGATTGCCATCGTAAACTAAAACGGACGTGAAGAACGGCGGCATCGAGTGTATTGAGGGAAGGAGGTAACCTGCATGACATTGTGGCAGCTTACGGAATGGCAACTTTGAGAGTACTTACCGGAAGGCGTCGTGTGAGTGGACATCGACACGGTCATCATATCCCTATTTCCTCAGCCTGTAAAAGTACAATGTAGGGTTGACCAACAAGTTGTCGTGGACGGGGAGGTGCGAGCGTTGCATACTGGTCATTATTAGCTCCCAGCCGCAGCCACAGCCGCAGCCCGTAGCACTTGCCAAAAACGGTTACTCCCGTGTTCGACCGCACCTCTCGCAGAAACGAAGTCTCAACCAACTGCATAGGTTAGCCATATCCTTACGATGCAGCATATAGCATATGCAGAGATCAGGCGACAATTTCATTATTCTGAATCATACAAGTACCACAGTGACAGTATGTAACCCAGTAAGGAGTCGTGGAGTACTATTTGAACACAGTCAAATAACCATATGTTCGCAGCCAGCGAAATATTACAGCAATGCGTTCGATGGAGGAAGTCAAGAAAAGCAAACGGATAATTGGAAGGATCAATCAGTCGTCGTCGCTTTGGTCTCCCAAGAAAGCCATGATGCTTTGGCGAGCAGTACCCTATTTGCCGTGAGCACCACATGTAGGACGAAGATAATTCATGAACGTACCCGTGGTCGCTTCGACATCTCCGCCACATCTTCATCTGACTCTTCCTCGGGGGCTTCTTCTGTCGTCTGTGTTTTCTCCTTCAACCGGCTGGCACGCTTATTGGATACCACGGACTGCTCGAAGTTCTTCACGTCCTCTGCAGTATGGCGTCAGCCCTCATGGGACCACATATTGGTACTTCTTCGACTCGCTCACCAAGTTCCTGCGCAAGCTCTCGTTTCTCTCGAATGGCCTTTGCCTGCTCAAGACTCATACGACCCGCCATGCCAAGGTCGGAGAGTATCTGCTTGAGCCGCCTAATCTGTTCGGACGGCCTATCCATTCCCTTGAACTCCTTTGCCCACTGTTTGCGCACGCCACACGCAACGACCAGAGACTGCGAACACGACTGAGTAGGAGGCTCAGTTTCAGATGCTACACCACCAACCTTCAAACGTTTGATGGTCTCTTCATCTTTCGTGAGCTCCTTTGAGGGCTGCTTCGACTTCCTCGCCTTTGGCTCCTTGGTAGATTTCTTGGCAACAGGTCAACACACGTCTTCATGTCTCGTCGAATCTATGTCACAAACCTTACTATCGATATCCTGGATATAAGCCGTTCCGGGGTCAATGAAAATGACACACCACACTACAGTGACATCCAGAGACTGTACCGACCTTGCCCTTCTTCCTGGCACGCTTCGGCGGCTCGTCAATCAAGACAGACATCTCTGACTCGCTCTTCTACGGGCTGACATGAGTTTCGTGTGGTACGTACCCACATCAAGGTGCACTCACATAGCCACTGTCTGCCACAGTGTCAGCGGGATCAGAATTGAGCGCATTGTCGTGTTTCGTGTCTCTAACACCCGGGCTCGCGCTAGCCTCAGGTTTGGCTTTTGACGCGGCCTCCGTATCTTGCATCTCGATGTCTTCAGCCTCGGTGTTATTCTTCTGACGTTTCTTTGGAGGCTCTAGTGACTTCTCTGCATCGAACTCCTGTAAGGCTATCAGCTTTGCGCCATGAGCCAACCTCTTTCGAGTCAACCTACCTCGTCCGACACCACAGTTTTCTGTGTCTTCGTCTTTGGAGCAGCCTCCGGGGCAGACTTGGCGGAGGATGTAGTAGCTTCCTCTCCACGCATCTCATCATCCGAAGACGGTACTACGGACTGCATTTAGTCAGCACGTCATTTAAATCCTCACAAGGGCTTGAAGAGTTACCGCAGAACGTTTAGGTGTCTGAGACTTTCTAGACCTCTTCGTGGGCGGACGCTTCTCTGTAGGCTTCTTCGTGCTGCTAGAGGTGCCCTCGGGTTTGCTGCGCTCTTTAGTGGGCTGGGTGGTTTTGGTTGTCTTGCCCTTCTTCGCGGGCTTTGATTTTGCGGCTGCTTCTTCATTCTCGCGGTCCAGCTCTTGCTAAACCACGACACACAACATGAGCAATTCACATCACGGATGTACCTGCAAAGTGGCACACCTGAGTTGAGTTGATTGCCTCCTTCACAACTCTCTTGTATTCCTTGGGGGCGAGTGTCTCGGCTTCGAGAGACATACGCCGCTCCACCTCTTTTCGCACATCCCCCAGTGTCCATTCCCTGTCGGTACGAGTGACTTTGAGACCAACCCATATCATTTGACATACACAGCATTCGTATGCTTACACCGACAGCGTCCCGTCCTCGTTGGCCTGTCTGATGTATTCGCGCGTCACCCGCCGGACTCGTCCATGTCGATCTCAGACATCTTCACGAGTGCTGCGGAGGACAAGAGAAGTGCCCGAGAAGAGATGACAGAGGGGGTATATGCGGCAGAACGCCGTCTCCAGGAGAGTTTGACGGACGCGTCGGAGTCCGAACGCGTGACGCGCGATGCAGACGCGTTTGGTTGTGTTTGCCACCGGCGCGTCGAGCACGTGGTGCGCGCCGTGTCTGAGTCGCGACTCGAGACGCGACGCGTCCGAGTCTCCCAAGTGCTTGCCAATTACCTGCATCTACATCCTTGCGCCGACTTGCGTCTATCACAGCAAACCGTCCCTTACGCGTACAGGATGTCCTCCAGCATCGCTATTGCGCGTGTGGATGAACCGCTTCCTACATGCACACCATACCTCATGCCCTTTCACATCGACTACTCAGGTCCTGCACCGATCTCCACATACTTTCGCGTCAAGCCAGCACCACCTCCAGGATATTTGGGGAAACCAGAGAGTCAAGCGGGACTGCTCCAGATGCAAACGAAGCAACGCAAAACGCCAGCGAATCGCAGACCTCATCCACATCGCAGACAACGCTGGTAGCGTCCTCCTCGGATGCGACCCTTGACTCCCGGATTGGCGAGTCCTCTCAGGTAAGCTGACTGCGTCTGCACAAGCTAGTATCTCTCTTGGTCGAGTGTGCGAGAGTGCCTCTGCCTCAGCTATCCTGCGCGAATGTCGCTAACTGGTATTGGCGGAACACTTTCCGGCAATATGCCCAGTATGTATATACATGAGTCCCATTGCTGGACGTTCGGGGATTGCACTCGTCCCGGAGACATGTTGACAAGACTACAGGTCATTTCCACTGCCGCCGGCTGCCAAGCCAGCTAGAGTCGTATGCGAAAGGCTGTGATTTCAGTTCAATTTGCAGCTATTGATGCGAACTCCTTCACAACCGTCATGTCTTGCTCTGTCTTCCACTGTCCATCGAAACTAAGAGCTTTACAGGACACTTTAGTCGATGATGCATCTCCGAGCCAGACCAAGATGCAACCAGCGGGAGATAGATATGTGGCAGCATTTCGCGGAAGAACAGTGCAAGGCTTGAAGGTGGAACTCCCCGAAGGCTATGCAGGACTGGTTCTCCAAACCCCGGAAGGTGTAAGCACCGCCCGCCCAGGCAAGCGAAGTGGTGCATCCGCGAAGGAGCGAGGTCAACCGCAAGCCACGCGTAGTACGCGCCGGTCTTCCCAGAAAGAAGTGATGGACATCGACACCGACGTGGGAGGTGATGCAGATGGAAGCGAAGGAGCCGAGTAGATGGTGCTCTGCGGACATTGCAGCCCTGTCCACATTCTCCTCATTCGTGCTGTGGAACCAGGACATCCCGGTGGACGAGGGCAAGGACGAGTATCTGCGGTCAATACGAGAGTGGACGAGGCTGGCGGCAGAGGTGAGCGTGTTCCTGTTGTCAAGGGGGTGTACCTGACTTTTGGGCGGTTCATCGAGGTTCATCGAGTCGAGGATATCTAATCGAGGAGGAGTACTTCCGATACTTGAACCCCTTGACAGTCCCTCCGCGACAGCGGGTTGTCGAGCGGACCTAACAAAGATCGCCGAGATACTTTTGGACACATTTGTTGTAACTTGTCATACTGGACGTTCCACATACAGATGGGCGCCATCCCGGTGTTTCTGCAATGCCAGAGGGGGCACCGCAAACCCCACGAACATTGGCAAGCATACTTCCAGACGGGGCTGTGCAACCTTCTGTGTGAGAGGATGTCGCCTGCGCTGTCGGTTAGGGAACTGGGGAAACGAATGCACGGGGCCGCGGGCAGGAATAGCCTTTGTGGCTGTTTGCAATCAGAGCGGATGGATTAGCCAGATTAGGCAGGCATAGTAATTTAGACACCGACGTCGACCATGCGGGCCCTGACTGGTGCATCCCGGTGCCAAGGGCTGACCGAAAGGACGCCCGCCCTGACGCTCGCCTTTTAGCCCGCACTCGCTTTGCTTGGTCCTCCCCGCCCCCCGAGCTTGGATCGTCCATTCCTTACCCACCTCGCTCATTTAGTTCCGCAATTCACACCTTCTGCTTCTCGCTACGGTGAGCCAAAGTTTGTGCCTGGCTGTCAACTTCCTGACACGAGCACAGATCCCCAGTCCAGCCTCAACCACACTCAACATGTACGCCTCTGTGGTTCTTGCTACACTTTTCGCTGGCGCTGCACTCGTGCGCGCAGACGTCGGTCCGACGACCCCTGCCCCCGGCGATGTCTTCAAAGAGGGTGGAGATTGCAAGGTGGCCTGGAACGCGGACACCTCAGGCGTTTGGACAGTGATGAATGTCGAGTTCATGACCGGAGACAACGAGCAAATGCAGTTCCTCGAGCGTGAGTCTTCGCTTGGCATCGCGCCCGCGTCAGTAGACTCACCAATGGATGCCCTTTTCGTCCATGCATCTAGTTGTGGGCACGGTGGACGGTACTGACGCTTCAAACAACAGCATCACCTACAAGTGTCCCGACGTACGCTACCATCATCTTGTTCCTTCAAACTGACCATCTCACGCGCTATTGGCGCTCTAGGTCGACCTTCACTCGCAGGTCTACTTCTACCAGTTCACGTCTCCCTACTCCACGAAGGTCTACTGGACCGGCCGCTTCATCATCGCCGCCGCCGATGGAACTACGACCCCGCCGCCGGAGACCGAGATGTCCGGTGGTCAGACCATCTCCTGGGGCAGTGGTTCCATCATCGGCCAAACCCCCGCCACCGCGCCCGCGTACGGCGAGAGCGCCAGTGGTGCATCTACTTCGTCATCTGCTTCAGCCTCTTCGTCTGCCTCCTCTGGGTCCACATCCGCCTCGTCAGGTGCTTCGTCCGGCGACGCGTCGAGCTCGCCAGCCGTTCCCGAGTCGACCACTGTGTCTGGCCCCCCTCTGACACAGGTGGCCTCTTCGACGCCGCCCACCGGTACAGCGACAACCGCTGGCTCCTCCGGCTCGGGCTCCTCGTCCGCTGCCTCGACCAGTGCGGCCGCCAATGGTGGCGGAGCGCTCAAGGCGGACAACCTTGTCCTCCGCGCCGGCTCCGCTCTCCTCCTCGCGGCCCTGACGTTCACCGTCGCTCTGTAAATCCGTCGCGGGTACCCCGTCTAACTGCTTGTAGCCGTGGCACGCGACCCATGGCTGCACAGATCTGTCATTACTCACCATCTTGCTGTTGTATGCTAAACTATATTTTGCCGTACTATCGAGGCAAGTGATACTCGCACTGATGACCATCGACGATGTGCAATGTATCCGTGACGTATAGGCTTTCTGCTGTATCTACTGGGCTTTAGGGTACATTGCTTCACAGTAAATTAATGATTTTCTCAACTGTGAACCGTCCCTCGAACGCTTGCAGGATACCAGCCGTCTGTGTCGTGAGGTTGTCATCCTAATGAATTAATCCGAGCGAACCCTGACTGCAATACTGTACATAAAGTGGCTCCACGCTCTCATACAATCTCCCCCTGCACCATAAAGTATTGCCCGTCTAGTTCCTTGTCTGTGTAGCTACACTGCCGAGCTGACCCTCGACGTAGCCAACCTCTTGCTTGATATCCTCGACAGCAGACTTGTTGCCTTTCACTGATCATGGCATGGCTCAGTCAACAGTGTCACGAATTAGCCGGCTGCTGATACCCACCTGTTGGCCCTTCCGCTCCTGGCAGCTTCTTCGCCTCCTCCAGGTCCGCATCCCTCCGTGAGCCATACCGCGACTGTGCAGTCATTTGTGATGCAGGGTCGTATGTCGCGCCTTCATATCCATCGAAACGTCAGCATCCTCTTCTTATCACGCAGGACTCACGGGACACGCACCTCCTTGCGCGTCCGAACTCGGCTTCGGGTCGCCCACAGCCATCTTCCTGCCCATGTCAACGGGCGTGTCAAGCAGCGCGTTCGTACCCGAACCGATTGACTCGCTCAGGTCGCTGCGCGTCCCACCCGACGAATATTGGGAGGTGGTGGGATCCTGAAAGGCTGCGTTCATGGGGTTCAACCCGGACATGCTGTTCTGCGATGGCTCCGACATGACGATTTCACGGTATTTATCAATGGGATGGGTTTGAGATGAGTGGTCGTTCCTGTTCAGGATGAACAGCTAGCCATTTTCGTGAGATCTGTACTTATATATAACATGTCTGGAAGTGGGGGTACTTGTATGATGTCAAACAGTGGAGCTTCGAGTCGGTGGACGCGCCAACGCGTCAAAGTCACGCCGGGTGTCATCGCGATCACGTGCGACGCGCTTGTGGCCATCGCGCGCCAAGGCGATCCTCTTTGTTGCCTCTCTTTCAGGTGCACAGCGCTCTTCCGTCGACTTATCGCGCCGCATACAGCCCATCGCATACAAGCAGGCAAGGCAGTGCAATTCGACAGCAAAGTACGTGATGATACATCGTGATGGAACACTCGAGATATTACAGGTGGAACGTGGAATTAATGTAGTAAGTCATGAGACACGCATCATCCAGCTGCATGCTAACTTCGTGTACAAGCGTAGTAGAACAGACATCGGACCCATGAAAATCGTTAGAAATAACAGCGACGGATAGTACAGACACGGCGGATGCCCAGGTGAGAGAGATCGAGAGAATCTAGATGTCCTTCTTACCGCCCATGACTTTGAGGAAACCGCGCACGTCCATCTTCAACGAGCCCTTCCCGCTGGCAGCGATCTTCCGCGCTACGGCTGAGCGCGAGTCGACGCGCGTAGAGCTGTGTTGCGGCTCGGATGGGCGCTGCTGGTGATGGTGGTGGCGGTTCTCGTCGCGCACCTTCGGCGCGGGTGCGGGAGCGAAGGAATGCTCGAGGAAATCCTTGCGGACGTCGTCGAGTGGGTTCGCGGGGACCTTCACCGTGGGGCTAGGAGGAGCGAGTGCGAGCGGCGCAGGCCGGCGGCGCTCCTTGCCAAACGGGCGGGCTTGTGGCGTGTTCGAGACGTGCGGGGAGAGTGGCTGCTTGCCCTTAGCAGGTGCAGGACCATCGGGAACGGGGAAGACGTCGAGGAGGAACTCAGGCTTGCGGAGGTGCGGTGCAGCGCGGCGAGCGCGGGATGGGAGAGCGAGGACGGACATGCCGGGCTTGCTCATCGCAGAGGGCATCAATGCGCTGCCGAAGACGGCGAGGTCGTCCCCGGAGTCGGCTTGCATGGCATACCGCGGGTCAAGATCAGAATCCTGGCTCGAGGTGCTTCCTCTCCGTTCTTCGTCGGGGCCAGAGCTTGCGGCGGATGCGGAGCCAAAACGGACCCATGACGCATCGCTGGCGTTGAAGTCCTGGTCACCTCCGAGCAGGTGAGCGTACTCCCACTCCTCGTCCTGGTCACGCCAGACGCCGCCGGCGCCATCCCTCCAGATGTCACCGACGCCAACGAGTCTGCCGTCGACCACCTGCGCACCACCTGCTCGCGCCTGAGCTTCCGCGAAGCGCCTGACGTGGTCGTCCATCTTCCCGCCGTCGGCAAGCTGCGCGAGAGCGAGCTCGGTAGCGAGAGGTGGCGGGCGGTACTTCGCGTACTTGGACTTCTTCGACTTGCTCACCTCGTCGCGCGACGCCGCACGACTGTGCGCAGGGGCGGACGGGACGGGCGGTACTGCGTGTCTGGTCATGAAGGACGGCGAAGGCATGGAAGGCATGGTGATAGACTTAGAGCGCGAGCGGGACCCTTTCAGAGCGGACAGCGAGCGGAAGCGTTTCAGGCCGCGCTTCGCAGGCTTCTCCAGTGTAACAGGCAGGGGAGAGATGGGGGCCGCGAGCGGAGATGGGTGCCTGTCCGGGTAGGCAGCTGAGGAAGGCGTCTTGGGGAAATGCACGAAGACAGATGCGTAGCCGACCGTGGTGAGGTCGTGCTGGAAGTCCTTCAGAGAAGGGGTAATGTGGGTAGGATTGGTCGGGCTCTCGAAGACGTTCAAAAAGGACGAAAAGGCCACGCGGCCCGACCCTACAGAAGGGCGCCGAGGGGAACGCGGGGAGACAGATGGTCGGCGAGAGCTCGAAATGGACGTTCTACGCCTCGGGGTGGGCGGAGCAGGTGATCCGGGCTGTACGCTCAGAACCCAAGTGGTGATAGCGGAGGCCGTAGCAGATCGGCGGCGACCAAGGACGGGGCTGCGCGGGCTGGCGGATACTTGGGCGGGCGGCGAAGGCAGAGGCTGCGTGGGGCGTTTCTTTTGAGGGGGCGGCTGCGAGAGAAACGGATACTTCGGTGCGGCGATGGTTGCTACAGTCGAAGGATTCAAGGGGGCAGTAGACATGGATATAAGGTAGGATTCCGAAGGTGCGGTAGATGCGGAAGCGAAGTGCTGTCAAAATGCGGATCAGCCAGCGGTTTATGAGGAACCAGGTGGTGAGTACTCACATGAAGATGTGGCAGAACTCTAATACAGTGTCCCTGTGCCTATAGGTGATACAATGGTGGCCAGAAATGCAAGATGAGACTATCGCGCGATGAGATGTTGAGTAGGGCTACAGAGGAGAGAGGCAGCGGAGGACACAATCCAAGGAAAGACGAGGTGAGTTTGCGAGCGGTACGTGCGATGAGATCCCTAGGCTAGCTAGTGGTGGGGGTGCCGCTAGCTCTGGAGGGTTCCTTTTGAGCACCTACAGGGGACAAAAGTGAACCGCGACCACGACTGAACAATGGCCATTGTTCCCTCGTCTATAAACATCCTGCAGGCGCCTCGTCATCCAGTGCAAAGTAGCGACAGCCACCCACAGGTCAATACCGCCACCAGGACCCCGGACAGTTCGGTTAGCATATTAGCGCCGCCTATTGGTCACTCACTCATTGCTTATTGTCCTCGGTTAGGCATTTATAGGGCGGTCCCGGGGTCTCTCCCGCAAAGTACAAGCCCTTCCTCTTTGGGTACAAGCTGCACGTGTCTCCCGCCGTCCTCGTTTCTCGTCGAGACAATAAGCTGCCGTCCCCGTCGATGTCCTCACTCCTCCCCGTGATGCTCAGGCGGTTCTATCGATGTGTTCTGCAAGCCAGATTTGACTTCAATCTGCTTCTTCTAGCCGCCCTCTGAGCGCACTGCATCCCCACGCAATTGTTCAGAGTCAAGCATCACGTACGCTACCACCGCATCCTCCGCATTTTAGTTTGCTATTATGTTGGCTCGATCTCTTCTGGCTCACTAGTGCTCAGGGTATAACGTTATCACGCCGCGCAGGCTAAGTCTCTATTGTCTCTGCGAGCGATGCGCATACGCCGAGGTGCGATGCCGGATGCTGAGTGCTGGTTAATCTCTTGTACATCATGCCTCTGGGGGCCATCACTCAGGTGGACGTTTAACCTAGATCATCTTGGGCACCGATTGGACTGAGTAATTCAAGGAATTTCTTTCATCCTGTTGACCATTCCTATATCGTGTTGGTCCTCCAAGACGCACTGTACTTACAGTAGCGCGATCGCTCAATCAGTCAGTAGCTTAGAACTGTACTCACGGAGATGATTCAGGAAGCGAGCACTGCCTAAAGCATCATCGAAGGTGTATACGCGTTGGGCTGGAGATCACTGCAGTCGGGTTAGTAGCAAGCCTCACTTTTCATATGAAATATTCCGTCATAATGACTTACTTGAATGGGTTGAGGTAGCCATTTTGTAGGGTGCTCCCTATCTCGCATCATCTAGTGAGAAGCGGTCGGTCGGTGTAGTCAACTTGTTCAAAGCATGGTGATGTCCACATCAACGTTAACTTATGAGCGCTGTAGCGTGGCCACGGACGCCTACTTTGTTACGTTAATCCCCGTGAGTGCGCCTGCTGTGTTCACACTACACTCACGCTGTTCTGCATCGATCGATCGTCGCCCTCCCGTATTACGACGACAACTGAACAAGCCTGTCCACGTAGTGCCATGTAGGGTAAGGACGCGGTCTAAATTCCGCTCCGCCCGGTACCGTTAAATTTAAGTGAAGCAACAGGCTTCAACGGTCGGTGCCAGTGCCTTGTGACGTTTTGCCTGGGTGTGAAGTACTCGGACCGCAGTTTCGTCTACCTACGCGAGTCAATGCCTTCCCTAGTCTTGCGGATCGCTCATAACAGGGTGACGCCCAACGTGTTCATGTACAGCAGTTTGTCTCCAGGTGATCTGTCGATATGTACTGTTTGCCCCAACTAACTCGACGTCTCCGCTGTACTGGAAAGCACCTCCCTTGGTTGGCTCACCGGTTGTCGGGTGTTCCTGCCGGGATCTGGTGTACCACCGCTTCTTTTGCGGATCAGTCATAGCGTTGGAGTACTCGGGACGCCGTTTGCTACGGACTGAACATGTGTATCGATTGAAGGGACGGTGCCTTTCAAGTTGTCTGTTCGGCGGTACACAGACGGTTTTTGGACCCAAGGATGGGTCTCAGTGACTATGAAGCAGACCTGCGAAAGCTATATGAGGTTCGATGATGTCAGATATTGCCTGCAGGCAAAGTAGCAGGCGATCAGTACGATCCATATGTCAGACGAGACGTTCTGCTGATCTCACGTAGGTGAAGGAGTGCGAAACTTGACGTCACCTGTCGCTACCCGTGGCCTGTAACGCGATGTGCTTGGTAGTTCGCATGTTCATAGGACGAACAGTTTCAATATAGATATCGTGTACTAGACGGCGACATGAAACATTGCATCAGTAGGGAGTACACCGTATGGGTCGGCCTTCCTTCATTGTTCGTACTGCTGTGAATGGCGCGTAAATGTGAACACATGCAAGGCTGAATACGGGGTCTCAAAAATATGAAGCTGCAATAACACTGTCGCGGCGAATACACGAAGATTACACGCATACCTATCACTGCCAGCAGTGACGATCAGCAGGGCCGCGCCACCGAGCGCGGATATTGGACACCGTCGTACAGGCCTAAAGTGACCGCAAATGGTGTACCATACCTATTATGACGACGTCAGGTACGAGGTTGTGTGATATCAAGACATCGTACCATCGGAGTGGCATTCGCATTTGCCGGAACCTATGATGAGAGTCCTGCAGGCCGCTCAGAGGAGGCGAGCGATGTGCGTTGGATGACCGACAGCGCGAAGTCCGCAAACTCTCGTTTAGTCGCTTTGCCTCTCTTTACAACAAAACTGCGCGGTCAGCTGCTGAAGAACTGCGACAGTAATTACCCACCTTCAACGCGTATACGACAATGTTCCCTCTCCGTTTGTCAGGTGAGGCCCGGTGACACTCCTCTACTTCTTTGAGCACGACGCGCAGCACGCCCTCTTTCTCGTCAAAGGTGCAACGGACTGCTGGACACAGTCGCACGCTCATGGAGACCTTCCACACGGGCTCTCGGCGAAAAACTTGAAGGCAGAAGCACAGGGGTAAGCTTCGTGTCAGTATGTAGTCACAATAGCGGCGGCCTGTACTGACTCAACCGCTCATCGGCAGTCTCCCTGTGCGAAAGGAGCTTAACGTGGCCGAAGATTCCGTCCCCAAAGTCGCTTTCTCCGCGTTTGATGAATATCTTCGCACCTTTCACCTCCGCTCTGACTTCCTCGTCCTCCTCACCGGTAACGGCTGCACACACCGCGTGGGGGAGCCGTCAGAGGCAGTTCTCCAATGAATCATAAGCGGACGGTAGAACCTACTCGTGCATGGCGCCCGCGTGTAAGTCTGGGCCTCCAGCGGGTCGTCTCGCGCATATCCTTCATCTCGGAAGTCTACGCGCTCCGTGCGGTCCGCCTTCTCAAGTTCCCAGAATGCGCGACAGGCGGGGCAGTGCTTCTCACTTGCGCTCCAACGCTGGCGGCGCCCCGATGATTCTGCGGGAGCTCCGACTCCGGAGCTAGGCCTGTCGCATGTTCGCTAGAGTGTTGTGACCGTCATGGTACCAAGCTGGTTTAGACTGTATGGTTGGAGAATTCACTACTGCTGCGAATGCCGAGTTGGCACTTGCAAAACATGTGAAGGCCGATGACGCCCTGACCTGAGCGCACTTGAGTTCATGGGTTGTAACTGAGCATAGGCGTTGGCAGACACTCACTGCAGGGATGGACAGAATGGCGAAGAGCAACTCAGCTTCGACGGCGTTTGCGAGGCCCCCAAACTTTTGGGACAAAGATCGATTTGGCCGGGGTCCGAGGGATCATCCCCGTGATCCGTGACTAGACCGTCAGCAATCGCTGGTACAGCTCCCACTCCATGTAAGGGTTTGGGCGCCCCGGTATTGCTTAGTGGCGCGGGATGTTGTGTGAGGTGGGAACGTGAAAGCCGAGCCTCGTCTACAGTACCACCCAACGTCTTACTTCTCTTCCTCGGAGCATCGGTGTGACAACCCTGACTCTTCAGTGAGCGGATATACTGGTGAGGTAGAAATGAGAATCTCACTCCGGTAGGTCGCTCGGGGTTATCGATTGACTCCTGGTCGCCGGACGTGTGAGCGAAACACACCGTAACAAGCAACATACAGGCTTATTTACATTGCGTGGATCTTCGTCTCGGCTCTTCCTCTTCAGTGATCCCGGCTCCGTGATCTCAGATGGCTGAGTATTCTGTAAATGAATAGCAAGCTTCTCAACGAATATGAAGTTCTAACCTCTTCAGAAATGGTCGAGCACTTCTGTACGGAAGGGCCTAGGCTTCCCGTCAGCGGTCCGACTGTTGTGCACATGGTTATATCCGCTATGCTTGCAGAGAGTACCCTTCGTCCTGACCTGCTTCCCCGAGTCCGTGCCTTCGTACACCGATTGGTCAACGCATACAAAGGCGAGGCTACGGCCTGGTCATGGGGCGTACCATTCTGTCATTCCTATGCACATCCGGGATACCCTGTATCCGATGACTGCAGATGCGGTCGCTAAAGCGCCGCAGACAACGTGAAAGTCGTTTAGAGGGAACATCCTGCCTAGTTTGACAACAAAATTTCGACACTGCGACCTAGCAATGCGTAATACTGTTTTGAGATCCAGTTAGCTGGTAGCGGAGCGGGTAAGAAGAGGAACAGAAGGGTGCAGCGACATCGCTTCTTAAGTATCGTTCGCACTCCGGCCCCCCTATAACACTTCCGCACCGTAGACGCACCGCAGACGCAAGTGCAACACGTGTGGCTTTCAAGTTCTTGCTTGGGAGATGCGCATAATCGGGGCACTCTACATGTCGGATTTATGGCAGATAGTTCGATGGATTCAGGTCGCTCCAAGACCGTGGTCCAAACAGTTATGTAAACACTATAAGTCGACGTTGAATCTCCACGAAATCGAACTCGAAAGTGACTCACTAGGGCAGTGAAACGCTGATGGTTCCATGAGCGCTTGTCACAGACGATTCCTTTCGGCAAGACACGTGGTAAGTGGGTGGGTGTGTCGTACAGGCTCAGACCTCCGAGTCCTTACACCAGCAGGGTAGAACGGAAATCAAGTCTGTCATACCATGCATCTGAATTGAATGCTCTGACTCGGACGAGGTGATATATATACAACTGGCTTGACAACTTGTATGGAAATAAAATATAACGGTCACAATACCTCTCATCATTCTGCCACGTCAGCGTGATGATCGACTGTATGATCTCGCGCTCAGTATTGGTACTCTCTCATTTACAACCATCATCCCTTCTGGACATACCTCATTACCCCGCGTGTCGTATAGCCTTGCAAGAGGGTCGTGTAGCACAGGCGATCCATGCTTATCATGCTCACTTCTCGCTCTCTGCCATTTATTTTGCTGCTCGCACCATGGCTCGTCTCAGCTGCATTGTTTCCGGCTAAGACTGAAGTCAAGTTAATCGACGCCAAAGGGTTCAAAAAAGTCATGAACCAGAACGTGAGTGTGCATCCTTCGTTCGTCCGGTGCGATTGACCGGCATGCTACAGTTTTGTTTGGACTCACTGCAATTATTTTAGGTCACATCTGTCGTTGCATTCGTGGCTCCTTGGTGTGGTGTTAGTCGGAACCTTGCTAATTCTACGTTACCAACAACTGAGCGCCTCGCGTAGTATTGCCAGAGGATGGCGCCCGAGTACAGCAAGGCTGCCGAGGCACTTGCTCCCATGGTACCACTCTACGCCGTTGACTGTGACCAAGACTCCAACAAGCGTTTATGCTCAGAACAAGGCGTGCAAGGATTTCCCACTGTGAAAGTAAGACGCGTCTGGACTCGGCGAATTTCTGGAGGATTCTCATACAACTGTTCAGTTATACCCACGCGGTGGACGTTCGAAGCCGCTGAGTTACGAAAGCGGGGAACGAACTGCCACTAACTTCTTCTATTGGGCGAACCGTAACATCCCTCACGCGGTCAGGCGGCTAGACAGTGTCTCTCAAATCTCCGGTTGGACTGACGAGGTATGAGAGTTTCTCGTTTCGGAAGGCCCACGGTAAACACCCTATCATTTATTTTGCAGCACGCTGCTAAGCCACGCGCCCTCCTCCTGAGTTCCAGTAAAGACATTCCCTTGATGTGGAAGGCACTTGGGAACAAATACAAGGACACCATTTCCTTCGGCGTTCTCCAGGACAAGAGCGGCAAGCAAGCATTGCAACTAGGAGTGGAAGACAGTCCTACCAAAGACTCGAAGGTGCTCGTTTACCCTCCGGAGTCGCACAATTTCGTTCGCTTTGAAGGTACACACCTCCTAAACTGTGCTAGTTGAACCCGCAATGACGCATTTGCGCCTCTAGGGACCCTGAAATACAAACCACTGAACAAGTATCTCGGTTCCGTCGCAGATGGCACCGCTGACTTTCCCATGCCGCGCGAAGAGACCCAAGACCCGTTTGTGACTGCGGACCCTCCTGCTAGCACCGTTGCTCTTAGAGACGCGACGCGATCGGGGTCGGCGATCTCTTCAACTACCACCTATGTTTCCTCTGTACCCGGCACTGGTGTCGGTGAACCCGAGGCGACAGAAGCAGCCCCAGATGAAAGGGAAGCGGACGAGGCACCCAGCGCTATAAAGGATACGACCACCGTCGAACCTTCAAGTGTTCCTGAGGCGGCAGCCGCTACAGGTCCAGAAGTGGAGGAGGGTGTGCGTTCGGACCATCCCAAGGATGAGCTGTAAAGATCCGATCCGTTTCTTGTGTAAACATTGCAACTTCTCTGTGGAACCTTTATTCACTCGTTATTTCGATCTACCGTCTTCCGCAAGTCTTCCGCTAACCCATGCATGGCCGGGGCGAGCCTATAGTCAAAATCAAAGTCAATCGGTTCCGCTGTGGCACGTGACGACAAATTGAGCTTGAGCTTGATCAATGTCCGTTCTCTCTTCTGTCTGGCGAATGGTTCGACGGTACCCTGATGGTGAGTGGAACCACGACGCGCACCTATGGTTTTCTGACTGACTTTGCATTCCGCAAGGATGCCCTGACATGGCCGTCGTTCTAGCGCAATGTCCCTTCATCCTCGCTATTAATGAAAATATCGCGACTGTGTGAGCTCTACGCTCACCGGTGGATCGGTGCAATGCCGGAACCTGAGAACCTGCCAAGGCTCTTTGTGACCCAGGACCAGTTCATCCCGGGATCATGTCAGGTACTGCGGAAGTGAAACCTAGATCGTGAACCGTATGGTTCGGTTAGCAAGTTAACTGCATCTCTAGTCGCCGAGAAACCTCGAGATTACACACCGGTTCTATAGAGACGGACGGATCAAATTCACTGACTCGCAACTGGAAGATCGCACATATCCTGTGAATGGTCGCATGGGCATCGTGAGGGGAGTGTTTAACCTTCACTTAGCCTCCATGTACCGCGGCTAATGATTGTCTTCTCAGCCATTTTCCCATGCTAGGTTTGTGTGCATGAGGTCGGCGGCTTGCATGCCTGATTCTTCGTGACCCTATCATGAAGTATTTGGTGAGGATGTTCCCTCTAAACCGGAACGGCCAAGATCTGGTCCATAGCCATAGATGATGCGATCCCATGATAGAAGTGTCTTGTCGGAGAACATGCATGATGGGCTTGGAAAGAGAGCATTGCGTACACGTTCCATGTGTCTTTTTAGGATGATGGACAAGTCCGGCATGACCGTGATACTTTTCACGGCGCTATCACTGGTTTGGTTATAAATGCTACCATCTCCCGATTCCGGGATCTTTCGCTACCAGGATGGTTGACATCGTATACACAGCATCACAGCCGGTCTGCTTATGCCAACCAAGGCCTCGGGAATGCGGAACCATTGTCGGAGAGATATTCAGGATCCGACGGCCACTCAGGATGCATGAGCGACTTGGTCACCGGGGAATACACGTCTCGTCTATGGTCGCGGCAGTCCTGCGGCCTAGCTCTATCAGCATCCATCTGGGTAGAGTTTGCCTTCCTGCTACGTCAGCACGAGGTTCCTAGCACGTTGTACCTTCTTCGCTGCAGGTATGCTCCAAACGCTGATTGTTCGGACTATTGCAACCCAAACATCGCCATTTACCATCCGCGCAGTCGCAGAACGCATGGTCGAAGAACGGGGCCCACTTCACGATCAAGTCGTGATCCATCTGGCCATCGGCGGTCAGGCTGAGAGGCTGAAGACACCAGGAACAATGTTACTCTGGAGAGCAAATTGAGGATGAGATGGGCAGATGGATAACCTCCACGGTACGATGTCTTGGTCATTTGCCCGTGACTAGCATCTCATTCTGAAGAAAGACGCCGTGCTGTAGGAAGACGGCGTCTGCACTTGGCGAGCGACTCCTCGATCTGCGTCGATGGGCATGGTAAATATCGGATGACGTGCGCGGGGCCGCCGAAGCGGTGAGTAAAACGTTCCATCTCCCTGAAGTACTAACCTCCAACACCCCCGCCCGTGACACGATTTTTGATAAGAATAGGGTTTAATCCTCCACTCCCACCGTGCGGCACGCTGCATGTTTGCGTTGGGACGTTGACTAGGGAGTGTTGAACGGCTGATACTTGTTATCAGATATGCGGGATTACCACGCAGTGCCCTTCAGACAGTCTATTGGTCGCAGCAACGAGTTTCGCCGTCATTCGCGGACATCTCTCGAACGCTAGCGTTTTGCAAGGATTCTCTCTCCATAACAAGCTCGGACTACGGTGGCCGCCGATGACGAATGACACGGAACTTCCTCCATGAAATCGCGATTCGGAACCGCCTCTACGGATTATTGGTGGTTGATGCCCTGGAGATGTGCGTCTGAGATTCCGTCTCAACGTGTCGAAGTACTTTCATTTTCCGAAGTTCGCACTCACCTCGTTGACCACATCCTTAGGAAAGTGCGGCTGCCGTTACTTCCACGGGCATCACAGGACCTACTTGCGCAGGCCCGGTCGTGGAATAACATGTACTCGACGGATCTTGACACGTACTATATAAACTGCGTCCTCTCCCCGGTTGAGACCAGCAAGTCCTGTAGGGCCCGCCTCAGCATCAACCAGGGTCACCTCTATCGTCCTACACAGGATGTCCAACCCCGGTGCCAGTCAGCAGACGAAGTTTCGCTTGAACCCGAAGCCCACTTACAGTGAGCGCATGTCGGAGACAAGAGGCGAAATCAGGCGCATCATGAAGGAGGCCCTTCGTGAGTCTCCAAGGTTATGCACGTACCTACCTAATTGACGATTTCTCCAGGCCAGATTACCGGCGATGAGGTCGCCACCATGCATTGGCCCACCTACTGGAAAGACGTCGTCACTCGATACCACGTCATCATCGAGGGTTGGCCGGACGACGTTCCCTTCCGAAACCTTAGCGACGTTTCCAATCTCGGGAAACTGGAGCAGCTTCTGCGTGGGTGGCAGAATGGAAACATTTCTTTCCGGCGCATCTCAGACGCGGAGTTTGCGGCTCTGAACGCGCAGCGCGAGGCCGGGGGATCTGCGGATTAGGAGTGGATGAGAGGTAGCAGGCATCCAGAAGAGGCGTAGGGGTGCACGCACAAGTGCTTCGCTGATGGTTGTCAGAGACGGACCATGACCTTCGATATGTTCTCGATATTCTACGCGCATGTGTGATATTACGGTTCGCAACTACTCTCGTCCTGACGTCAGCAACTGAAACCGTGCACCAAAGAACTACCAAGGCGACATCGTCGCGAGTCACGGACTTGAAGTTGTGGTACGTGTGTATCGCCGAGCATGCAAGAGGGAGAGAAATGTACACTTCGGGACGGTGACGTACAAAGTGCCGAGCACAGAGTCTATCAGTGATTCTTTCACAAAGGAGATGCGGCGTATTGCCCACATGAACGTTTGAACCTCGAGGCATTCGGCGTTCAATCCGATCGCTGGCAATAACTACCATTGCTCGGGAAACGGTGGTCTCGGGTTTGCCCAAGCTAATGGAGGTATTGGCGCTGGAACACTTAGTCGCTGTCTGTGTCATATGGTGCGATCTCAGTTGAAGCATGGCGCAGAGAAGGTGCAACGCGCTTCGTAGTAAGCAGGCAGCCCAGCGCGACGGATGAGCATTGGTTGAGTGGGTCAGAGATCGGGAGAGGGCGCAAGGTTAATCCAAGCTGCTTCCTGCAATCTTTGATCCTCAAGGTAACGGTCACCTACTGGCGGGTTCATGGGTCTATGATAGCGTAGTCCCACATAGGTCCATCCCTTGTGGACAACGGGCTCGGGACAGCCAATCGTTCCACTTTGATTAGTAGAGCTCATCGGAAGAATGAGCAGTAAGCGCCATACCGTAGTTCTCGGTCACTCACACCTCAGGACGAAGCCAATGACGCACTGTCCCAAATCTTCCATGCTGCCGATACTCATATGAAGGGCTGCTCTGGCCCATGGACTGTTCGGAGCTCGGCCACGCATGACGATGAGTCAGTAAAATAGTACAACCAGACAGGCCACAGATGATTGCGAGCCTTGGTGACAAAGTCAGAACACCGTATGGCCGACCACCTGACATGCGTACATCCGACAATTATGAGTCAGGATGCACGGGGTATAGCATTGGAATGAACAGCACCTTCGGACGCAGTCAACCGTCAAGACCCGAGTAGCTCTCATCTGCGCTCTGGACTTAACGGACAGAAAATGGACAAGAAATATTATTATCACACTGCAATGGACTGGCTATGCCTCTACACGTTGGCTCGTCGTCTAGCCGCAGGCTTCGACCTCTTACGCTTTTTGCCCTGTTCGAACGCGTTGGCAGTCCTGAGGTCACGACCTAGCGGATCTTCCTTCTTAACCTGGTAAATACGGACCTGGTGAAGAGAAACGTTAATAAACATAAAGGGTCAGTGACGATAGTAATCGCTCACGATCCAGTTCTCCGAAGTGAAAGCCTCGTCTATGAAACACAGATGAGTGACGATAGCAGATGATGCCCGATATACGTACCCAGGTAGTCTAACGTCGGTCCTATCTTAGGCATCTGCTGCCCCCGGACGCGGTCCACCGCTTGATTACCACCGAATAGCTCAGCAAAACTGAAAACCTAATCTCAGTGGATCTCTACAGCGAGAGGTAGTCCTCTTGCTCACCGGTAGTAGGACATTTTGTACATCAGACTGTTCTTCATGGTGTTCGACGCACCGTCATCTACTCTGTACTCACCCTTGGCCGTGAAATAGTTGGGCTCCTGGATTCGTCTGGCCATACGCCCTGGCGATACGGACCATCCACAAGAACTTGTTGATGTCGTCGCCAGAGTAACCAAGCAGACCACCGAAGATGACCAAGACGTATCAACGTCGTGCTTGCGGAGGATCGGGTAGGCCACCTCCTCACTACTGGACATTGCCTTGCCCACGGTCGCGATGTGGGCTTAACAGCCGGAAACGTCAGGTAAGCACCATCCGCAGGATCGAAACATGCGTACTGTTGTTCCAGGTGTTGTTATCGACCAGAGTCGGCCTGTCTGCCATACCTGCGATCTGATAGCCGTAATCCCACCAGCTCATGACGACGGCGGTCTCCGGCGTGTTCTGCCTGAGCCAGTAGTATGCCTCTCGGAAGTCATCAATGATGTGTTGGCTGCCGTCAGGGTTCGTCGACGCGAGCACGACGGAAGGCGAGGAGTACGCCGTGGACGTCACGTAAGTGCAGTGGAGCACGAAGAACAGGAGCATGCCGAGCGCATTGAGGATGACGGCGAGGCGGGTATCGCCGCCGAAAACGCCTCGAGATTTTTCGCCTTTCTTGGTAGACACGACGGCGCTGACCGTTGAGACGAGGCCGCCAAGCGGACCGGCGGGTGCCGCTGGTGCCGCTTTTTTGCCTTTCTTCGTCGTGGTCGTGGCGGACCCGGAGCTTGTAGAAACACCGTCGAACTCGCGCTCACGGCGCCGTCTCCGGCTGCCTCTGTCCCCTCCTCGACGGCGTTTGGCTCCACAGGATCGATGTACGTGTCCAACACGGAGGAAAACGCCACAGCGGCACAGACACACACGCAAGGCGTGAGGGTCAACATGAGCCGCACCATGACGCCTGCGAAGTAGCTCGCTACCACGGCATAGATGATGACGAAGATGTGCTCATCCCGTAACTCGCGGAAGCAGAGGATGACGCCTGCGGGGAACAGGAAAATGAGGAGCTGCAGGTCCATGAAGAATGACGGCCATGCTGTCGGCTGATGTTCCGAGACGGAGGCGATGATCGGGATATACCTGACCATCAGTGCGTGAGCAACTCAGTCGCCCGAAAGGAAAGAGACCATACTTTTTCGCATAGCCGGTATCCCAAAGGGAGTAGAACCGTCCCGTCCAGGGCGCAATCCAACCTTTGTATGTGAGGCCGACGATCGCGAGGGCTCCTAGAATACCCATGCCAATGACGGACGCGAAGAGCAGGCTCTGGAATTGTTTGGACGAGACATGTGTACGGACAAGCTCCGCAAAGGCGATGATCTGTAACAGGCCGAACACACCTGGAAAGCAATGCGGTCAGGAGAGTCTAGAGATCCAGGTCAGATCCACTTACCCAAGGCTGCCATATGCTCGCTAGTGCGCACAGGCTGGAATCCGACAAATGGCACCTGCATGCTGGCAAGGGTGCCAATGGCGTACCACGATGAGTAGGCCACGTACAGGCGGCTACTGGAGCGTCCCATGAGTATCAGCGTGAAGGCATGCAGCGGGATCATGTTCGTAATGAAGGCATATCCACCTAGACCACCAGGTTAATGTCCGGACGACTGCAATAACCGATCAGACCTTACCCCAAGCGGCGACCATGTAGAAGTAGAACAAAGCAGCGAGAGTACCAAAGAAGGCACTACCCGTCTTGAGCGCCTTGATCCAGAGGAAGAAGGTGAACATGAGTAGGAAGATTGCGATGGCCTCGTTGTCATATGAGCCCGCGACAGAGCGCGAAATATAACCCGGAACAATCCCGATGAATGCAGCGGCGAGAAGGCCGGCGCTCTCGTCCTTCATCTCCTTCGTGAACCTAAACAACGATTAGAACATCGCCACGGTCTCCTGGGGACTGCGGTCTTACATGTACGTAGACCATGCCGTGAGAGCACTGAATCCAGGAGCGAGCAACACACAGATGTTGCGAATGTCGACAGGCAGGTTAAGGGCGTGAGTATATTGTAGATCACTCCGCTGGTAGCCATTAGTCCAGGGTAGATTGTCCCTCCAACAACACGTCCCAGCGGGTACCATGCTGTGGGATCGAACCAGTTCCAAAATTCCTGGATCCCTTTGTCAACGCTTTATCTCTTCGAGTCTCCACAAAAACTCACATAGAAACCCTCAGAAGCTAAGACGCGAGTTGCGCGACTGATACCAGGTGAACTCTCGGCTCGGCTACAAGAACAATCGCAGCGGTACTCACTAGTTGAACCACGGGTCGCTGCGACACGCCATCAGCTTCGGCCAGCAGAGCTTATGGATTTGTTATGACGTACAATTCGTGAATGACACTCTCGAAGTTGACGACCGCGAAGAGACGTGACGCTATGGCCGCCCCGGAAATGAGAGCCAGAGCCACAATGCGCAACAGCGAGGATGCGTTCACCACCGTCGCCGGCGACAAGTCCGTCGGCAATGAGTATGCGAGCGGCATGACCGCAACCAGAGATCGTGAATTGCCCCCAAAGAGTGACCGTGTAGTTGGAGACAAAGAGGACGGGACGGGGAATGGGAGAATACAGACCGCAGCGTTGCGTGGAACGCGAGACACGTCGCGCGCACCGCACGTGACTGGGTACCGTACACCGCTATGGGCGCTTGCACGGAGCCTGCAGTAACTTGGTTGAGACCGCGACATCATACCCTAGCAGTTGCCTGACTTTTGTTCGACTTCTCCCCGCTTCGAACTCTGATTTATTGCCTTGGGATAATTGCTACTTCACTGAGACCGTCAACATGTCAACATCACGCGACCGTGTTGAGGACACGTACGAACTACAGAATGACCAAAGGCTGGATGACTTGCACTCCAAGCTTCGGACGTTACGTGGTGTACGTACCCTCAATATGTCTGCGCAGATGCATTGCTCATGTGTCCAATTCGGTAGGTTACCACAGACATCTATAGCGATGTCGAGAGTCAGAACACGACCTTGGACGAGTCGGTGAGCTCGATGATATGTGAAAGCCTTAGGTTTTGTTGACGACCACTCGCGACGTCAGCGAAATACATTCACCTCCTTTGGTGCTTCTCTGGCACAGTCGTCTCGACGCGCGGGACAGGCGTTCGGGCTGACCCCGGGAGGGGTGAAGCAGTGGCGGACTATCGGATACTGTGTAGCAGCGATCGTCGGGTTCTGGTTCCTCTGGAGGATACTGCACTGGTGGTGGGCTTCACCGACTCCCTGAAAATACGTACCATCCTGCTCTTTGCTTGCTCTCTTGCCTGTACTCCTAACTTATACCTTTCACTTGTTCGTGCAATGCGTTGCTTGTTGACAGCGACCCGATGCTTCCGCTCGATGCCCTGAACGGCAACGCTCAGCGTGTAATCGATTAATCCCTTATGAAGTCATTGTCTTCGCCAATATTACCAGACCTGTGACTTGTTTCCCGACGGCGACCTGTGAAACTATTCGAGTGTTGCGCGATGCGGCGGGCTTGTGCCAGTGATTGAGACCGGCGAAGAACCGTACTTATGGCAGCTAATGTTACTCTGCACAGAGTGAAATTTTCGCATCATTCGCGGCTCAACACCACTCACTTCTACTCATACGACGATCCTCGCAATTAATCTATCGTGCCATTTGGCAGTTCTCCAGTAGTTCTCCTGGTGGCCAGACCGGCCTGAAATGGCAAGACGCCCGGTAGCCTCGAGGCAATCGGCACGTGCGCAATGAAAGCCCAAATATGGTAATCAGCGTACGTCAGTATACCGCCGTACAGACCTCTCTCGATCTCGCCCTGCTCAGTACTCTGTTAGGCACGGAGTACTATCCACCCAATCAAACGACCCTAACAGTCATATTTGACTCGAGCTCGCACTTTGAAGAATGTCTTCCGATAAAGACACCCTCCTCTCCATGGGCTTCGACCCCACCCGCGTCGAATGTAAGTCGCCTCGCGTCCCCTTCCTCCCCAGCCCCCTTCACGCCATATACCTACGCGGACACTAACGTCTACTCCCCCTCCACACACAGGGGCGATCAAAGCCACAAACGGACGCGGCCTCCAGCCCGCAATGGACTTCCTCCTCGAGAACGACGGCAAGCCTGTACCTGACCTCTCCTCCATCGCCGCGCCCACCAGCAGTTCGGGCTCGGGCGCGCCGATGGACGTGGACGGGGACGACCGGGAGGAGCTGGAGGCGCTTCAGGCGGTGTACGGGAAGGCGCAGATCGCGGGTGGCGAGGCGGCCGAGGCCAAGGTGCGTTCCGTCCCCGCGCTCGATCGAGGGCTGCGAAGGGGGCTGAATGGGGTCGTGGGTGGCGCGGAGTAGAGCATCAAGTGCTCGCAGTGCGACAAGATCTTCAAGACCACTGCGCTCGCGAACTACCACGCGGAGAAGAGCGGGCACGACCAGTTCGAGGAGTCCACGGAAGAGGTGCGCCCGTTTGCAATGGACTCTGGCGTAATATTGATCGTCCTTGGTTGCGCGATTGTGATGAACGCGTCGGTTTCGTGCGCTAGATCAAACCGCTCACGGAGGAGGAGAAAAGGCAGAGGCTCGCAGACCTGAAGGAGAAGATGGCTGCGAAGCGCATGGTGAAGTCGAAGGAGGAGGCGAAGGAGCAGCAGGCGAACGAGGCGATTCGGAGAAAGGCTGGCCGTGTACGGACGTTGCCTCTGGAATTCTCGGAACTGCGTGCTAACTTGATCCAGGATATGAACGAGGTCCGGGAAGAAATGAAGGCGAAGGAGATTAAGAAGGATCTCGAGGCGAAGAAACGAGGTGTGTGCACGTCCCTCAACCGCGTCCTCTCTTCGTTGTGCTCATACGTGTCGGTGTCGGCAGAGAAAGTCGAGGAGGCGCAAGCACGCGCTCGCGTCAAGGCACAGATCGAGGCCGACAAACGCGAACGAGCTGAGAAGGCAGCAAGAGAGAAAGCCTTGCGCGAGGGCAAGCCCCTCCCCGAAAGCTCCGCTGCGCCCGTCGCTGCGGCCCCGCCACCAGCGGCGCCGAAGTCAGGGAAAGACTATCCCGAGACGCGTCTGCAGATCCGGATGGCTAGCGGCGGGCAGCCGTACACGACTACGCTTCCAAGCGACTCCAGTACGTTTCTTCGTCGAGCCTCACTCACAGGGAGACTCGCCGCTGGCGGAGTCCATGGCTGATCAATCTGATGTCCTATAGCACTCCGCGAGGTGGCTGAATTTCTGGCGGCGCAGACACTATCTGTTGATGTGGAGACGGTGACATTCGCAATGCATTTTCCGAGGTGCGTGTGCGACGCTCGTACCCGTGTGTCCATGCCGGCGGGTAGGGCGTGGGGTGATGCGTGCGCGTGTGGGTCCCGTTGCTGATGCGGTGTCGTCATTCCCTTTTGTTCTGTGCGCGCAGGAAACAATTCACTCGATCGGACTTATCGAAATCGCTGCGCGATCTGGGGCTGACGCCGTCCGCGGTGCGTACATCTGATTTGTGCGCTCAAGGCGCGTGTGATGGCGTGGCTAACGGAGTGACGCCCTGTTCTGTGTAGGTCTTGATCGCATCATAGGGGGACGAACGTGCTTTCGCTTGTTGGCAGATTGTGAAGCTGGGTGTGCAAAGTGTATGATATCAGTATGCTGATGACAATGCATGATGATTCTGACGAGGGAACGAAGATGTACGACCTCCGGGTCCGTGCCCCGGTCAATTCATCATCGGCCACTCCATCGTCATGCTGGACAGACTGTATACATCAAAATGAATCGCAGCCCAGCGCTGAGCGCCGATAGACTGTTTCAAACACCCCGGTGACCTCGTTATGGCAGGCGACCTTCCGGATCTGGATATGTGGCTTTCCTATGTCCCTAGGTGTCTAGCTGTCAGAATTCACTGTCCGCCGCAGCTTCTGAAGTGGCTGAGGGACTTGGCTCGTGTATATATGAGGCGTGTCTCTGTGCGCTGCAGTGTTCCTTTCCTCCCTATTATACCCAGGTCTTCGTCTGGAAGGACTCGCATTGCGCCCGCGGAATTGCAATAGCCACCCTCGTACGTTCCTCGTTCGCGTGCCATCCGGGCTCCGCGCGCGATTATCGATGACGCTCGAGTTTGGGGGTGTGCATGCCTGCGCCCTCCGCTCTCCATCGAAATTTTTGCGCTAGTGGCCCGCCATGCCTCCGCTCACGACGGACTTGCAGTGGCAAAGTGGACGGCGGCCTCCTCGCCCACCGCAAGCCGGGCCGGTGCGTGGGTGATGTGCCTGTGCGCGGAGGCATCTGGATTCTGCGTTGCGGAGGCAGCGGCGGCAGGACGGTAGAGCCTGCTGATCGAGATTGCCCCTACGCAAATTCATTTATGTGACGTGAACGTGCTGCGATTCATCACAGCGAACAGACAGACAGGCGCGACGACCGCCATTTTATGTCTTAGCGCTGCAGGAGATAAGTCACTAGCGCCGGCGGGCCCTCATGTACACCCATCACAACATCAGTCCCTGGACTCGTCCTGTCCTCCATCCTCTCCTCAAACTCCCATGTCCGCATAAGCCCCTCCAGGGCCTCGTTCCCGCTCCCTACACCCCCGACACATCCCATGGAGTTCACCCGCGTCCGCTCGCCCTCCAGCTTCTCCACGGGCGCGCCCTTCCGCCAGCGCCCTGGCGGGCCCCGCAGCCCAAAGTCCCCTCCGGGGGCGACCAAGGACATGATCCCTCTCGACCTCACGGCTCGCGTAGAGGAGGCAACCCCCGCCTACTCTAGTCCCCGCTCTTCCACCTGGTCTCCGTCCTCGCCAGCACTCGCTTCCGAACAGGATCTGTATTCCGAGTACGGCGGCTCCAGCTCTTCGCGCCGCAACACCGTGAGCCGAGGGATCCAGACGGGCATGCCGGTCCCCGTCCCCAGCACACCCAGCACCCCGCTCATCGCCGCCCCCGCGGTGAAGGTCATCAAGAAGACACCCACGCTCTCCCCGCCGCCAGCGGTTAGCTTCGACGCACCGCCCGTGCCATGGCGCGCGATGACTCTCGAGGCCGCCCAATGGAGCCTCACATCAGAACAACTCCAGGAAATCGTCTCGACGGCCATTCGCACATCCGCCCAGGAGGACTTTATCCGGCTCGTGTCCCGGCACACGCTCGACGTCGAGCTCGTCCAGGAGCTCGAGCGCCTCGACTCGGTGAGTGTTTCCGATCTGCTCGTAGCGCCTGGTGGCGTATCTCACTGGCCCCCGCGCTGACCCTCGGTCCGTCGATCCTCATCCAGCTCAAAGCGACGACACAGGCGCAATACCGCTTCAACACGCAGCGGCGGCTCATGCTCCTCCAGTCGCTCAATGCGTTGTCCTTCGCACCGGGCGACCCATCATCCCAGGAGGCGCTGTCGAATCTCACGGCACAGCTCGCCGCACTCGCTGCCTCCTGCGACCGTCTCATGGAGACCCTCCTGACGGTCGCCGAGCAGCGCGCACAGATCCAGCGCCTGCAGGACGTGCACGTCGCGTCCGCGCTCGCGATCACTCTACGAAAGCTGAACGCGAGCTACGGGCGGCGCGTGAACGAAGCGAAAGAGGGGCGCGCAAAGATTGCCGAGCTCCAAGCGGAGCTCGAGGAGGCGTGGGGCGTCGCGGAAGAGCTCGCACAGGAGATGGACGACCTGGACAACTTTGGGCGCGACTTCGGGTACGAGGGCGACGAGGTGATCGAGGACGAGGCGAGTGCGGTGTCGGGCGAGGGCAGCGTTGTCCTCCCGGACTCGCGCACGGAGTATAGTGTGCAGATGGCGGAGGTTGTGGGTGTGACGGCTACGGCCGTCTCGAGCAAGGCCATGTACGCCACCGTGTTCCCAGGGCCTATCGCGCCGTCGCCTGCGCAGCTCCAGGTCGCGGATCGCACGAGTCGAGTGATGGCTGCGCGGCGGCGGAGCGTCCGTGCGAGCAAGGCGAGCTTGCGGTTGCGGCAGCCGTCGATGAGCGAAGGCGAGTCGTCGCCGTCAGTTGCTGCCGCCGCACAAACAGCGAGGCGGGCGAGAAGCCGAAGCCGGAGCAGGCGGAGACCGACTATCTCAACAGAACCAGATGTCACCGTTCCCGCGGTACCAATTATCCGCGTCGAACCGGCGCCGTGCAAGGGCGGGTCCTTCCTCGAGCTGAACGAGACCCGGCCGACGACGCCGAGTTCTGCCACCCAAGAAAGCCCGCCACCACTGCCACCACTGCCCTCCGTCTCGATCAACACAACTTTTGCCTCGACGCGGAGCACCCTCGGTGAGTCGCACGCGCAGTACGTAGTAGTCGCTCCTCCTTACCCACGCGCCCCCGCAGAGGTCAGCTCGCCAGCTGCGAACGCGGCCGCCACGCCATTAACGCCGGAGTTCGACCGCACACTCATTCCCCCGTACACGTTCCACGCGGCCCGCGCGTCCAAAGACGACTTGTTCCTTCACAACGAGCGCGAGCGCGAGGTGAGGGCGCTCCGCGTGCAGTCGCTCGGGATGCGTGAGCGGGCCGATACTGTGAGCTTGTTCGATGGCGTGGCGGGGTCACACAGCTCGAGGACGCCGTACCGCAAGTCGGACGGGGAGGTCATCGAGAGGGGGCGGACGAAGGCGAAGCGGTACTCTGTGCCGTTGCGCGCGGCGCAGGTGCAGGCCTCGCAGCAGCCCCGGCCGTCGACGGGTGACGCTGGGGATGGGCCGTCCACTACGGAGGCTCCTAGCAAATCGGAAATTATAACGCCGACGCAATGGCGGGTCCAGCAACAGGCGGGTCCTGCGCCGACTCCGCAAGAAGCCTTCAGTCAGACACGGCCAGACAGTCCTACGCAAGCACCAGAGCTAGATCTGGATCCGGGCGAGCAGCCTCCGCCTCTCCCGCCAAAAGACGAGGCTGTCGCGGCTGTGGGGCTCCCATCGGAGCCCTAGCATACGGTGGGACGGACAACACAGCGGAAGGAGAAGGTGAAGAAGTCGAGCGTAACTTATCAACCCCCACCATCTCTCGGTCGTACTTGCATTCGGTCTTGGTCGCAGCCAGTGTACACTATCCAAGGTGCGTCGCGCACCTTCTGCTGTGCTGTCCTGTGGCTGACGGAGCACTTTTGCACGCTAGCAAAACTAATGCCTCATACCCGGCTCGTATAATGGCCTGCTATGTATTACTTAACTTGTCGCACCTTCCCCACCTTCATCTACCCTTCCATCGTCATCGCCCTCGCGCCTCCGCTCGCAGATAGTGCCGCGCTCGATGCGCGTGCTTGCGAGCCTACGAGGGCGCTCGCGGCGGACCTGTACATAGTGTACATAGTGGCTCGTGAGCGCTGTATCCGCTGCTGTTGCTTCGTCGCTTGGATTCGGCTTGTATTGCCCCTGCCTGTATTACACGCATACATGTACTGCCCCTTTGCTTCACTCGTTAGCGGACCTTTTGACAAGACGGAATACAATGGACTCCTGAAGTGATCAGATACGACGGGTGTGAGCATGGTTGAACATGCCAGTTGTCGTGATCCTTCCTAGTGTCCTGTGATGTATTGTTACACGATTACGCATGGTAAGCTATGTCCGAGTCGAGCCTTTTCTACAGATCAAGCATTAAGTGAACCCCAATTCGCATCTATACCACAAGAAACAGCGTAATCGCACCGGGGACAACCATCTTCAAGCCCCAGAGTCACACCTCCACCCCCGGCGCGTACTCGAACAGGTGCACCCGGCCATCAACCGTCCCGACCGCGACCCTGCCCTCCTCCTCGTCCAGCGCGAGCTTGTTCCACCCGTCGTCGTCCTCCTGCATATGGAATGTCATCGTCTGCGCGCGCTCCTCACCGTGCCACCTGTCCGGCTGCGCCCGCGCCCCCCGTACCATTCGTCGCTCACCCCATCCGCGCCCTCTCCCCTACCTCGCCTTCCTCCCCTACCGCACCCTCTCCCTCACCCGTCGCCCGCCCGCCGAGGGCCCCAGTGACTGGGAGGACCTTCCCCGCGACGCGCTGCCCGTGGTCGCCCGCCTGCGCGGGCCCGCCATCGTACGCCTGCGCGTCGAGCCAGAGCGCGGTCCCCCGCCGGCCGAGCACCATGTCCGACGGCGTGAAGAGCCGGATCGGTGACGGGATGCTGTGCGCCATCGTCGGCGCGCCGTCCGCGTGGAGGTACGGCGTCGCCGCGCTGGGGCCGGGCGGCAGAGGGGGGTGAGAGGGGGGGGCGGGGGAGAAGGCGGGTTGGGCGAGAGGACGTATGGTGGAGGATGTTGACGGGCCAGGGGAACCACGTGTCGAACCGGATGAGCACGTCGATCGACGGGAACGCCGCGTCCCCTCCCTCTCCTCCGCTCCTAGTCCACCCAGCAGCTCCCGCGTCGCAGGCGGGGAGCCGCGAGGCGACGACGAGGCTGTCGATGCGCCACTGCCACTTGTGCGACGCGAGCGGGTCGCACGCCGCCGGGGGCGCGTGGAGCGCGTTGTTCGGCGGGATCGTCGGGGGCACCGGGGGCAGCTCATACAGGTGTATCCACTGCCTGCAAAACGTGAGGACGTGCCGGGGCAAGAAGACCGCGCCCATGCAGCGCTGGTCCTACATCGTCATTCCCACCGTACCGCCTTGTCAGATAGTGGGAACAGCAAGAGGGGACGCGGACGTACCTCGTTGCGCAGCGTAGGGTCGTCGTGCTCGTGGGGGACGCGGAGCGCGGCGCGGACGCAGCCCGCCTCGACGTCAATCACGCGCACGATGTTGTCGGGCCCGCTCGCGGCGAAGACGCTGCCCTCGAGCGCGAGCGGGAAGCGAAAGCTCGCGAACTCCTGCAGCGGGAGGAACGGCGCGTGTGGGTCGCGCACGCTGAAGTCGATCGAGAAGATGCAGGTCGTGACGCTGCGGAGGCGGTCACATCAGAGGCGGCGTTGCGTAGTGAGAGAAATTGAGGTGGCGCACTCACGCGTCGCTGGGCCATCGCTGTGTGATGGCAAGGATGCCTGGATGGTTTGGGTCCGTGTTGACGTTCGCACCGGTGAGGTTCATGCACCGGAGTGTCGCGACGACCCTCGGCTCTCCCGTCCCCTCCCCGATGTCCCAGCATGCACGACATACTTGCGCGGCGCGGCGGGCTCGTCGTAGAACGTGATCGTCAGCAGATAGCGACCCTCGCGACCAGGGAGGTAGTGCACGGCGAGGTTACGCGCACGCGCTCCCGCTGGGATGCCGGGTGGGACCAGCTCGATCGAGCGCGTGCTGCGGGGATGGGCTGATGTCCAGTTGCGAAGGAGGGCGAGGGCGCGGAGGGTGAGCTTCTCGAGCTCAACGGCGGTAAGCGTGCTAAGGGGGCGCGCGTGCAGGCCGGGGAGGGGCAGGCCGCGGGCGAGAACATGGGCGTGGAGGGCATCGTGCCAGACGGTGCGGGAGCGGGTGAGGGCTTCGAGGGCTTTGCAGGACTGGCGGCAGGAAGCGAGTTAGTCTGGATGTGGGGCAGCAGGCGGGCACATACCTGACGAAGTGCGAGTATGCCGTATACCCCGAGGTGTCTGAGGACGAGGACGAGGATGTCGGTTGGGAGGGTCGCAAAGCTGAGTGCGACCATGTCTGGCAGCTACGACTCGGGGCTGCGAGATGGCTGGCAGTTCGGAAGGGCTGATTGTAGCAGGAGGGGATATGTATGGCCTGAGTACTTAAGAGCCGTTGGCGACCCGCCATGTCCTGCATCATGTCCAACAGCCAGCGCCAGCCACCGTTACTTATCGCCCTCTCCTCCGCCCTTCCGCTCCCCGCATGCCGCGACACGGTCACATGCTCTGTTCCACCACCCGCCGCGTCGCGTCGCTCCTTGCACCGTCGCGACATTGACCAGCTCGTAGAAGGCTCAGTCTACTCTGCGTGAGCTGCATTGCTGCTTAGGATTGGGATCAAGCGCATTGAACCGTTAGTGTCATTCTGGGTGACTCCTTCCCCGGAGAGCTCCCGGAACGCTCCAAACACTCCAACCGGCCGCCTTCAATCCGGCGTGCCTCCTTGACAGAAGCAAAGACATCAATTCCGTGCTTCATTATATCCTAGCGCACCTGAGCTGCGTACTCTGTTGCCATCTTCGACCACCGAAATAGGTTGTCCCCTTACCTCGAACAAATTAGTTCTCACACGATAGCTTGGCCGTACTTTGCGTGCTACGGCAAACTGTTGGTCAGAGACACCTTCTGCTCCTAAATTCCTCACTCGGGGTAGGATGATGAGCATGCCTAGGACCCTGTCCTCCACCCATATTTTCCGATCGTCTGCGGGACACAACGTAAGCCTCTCGTAGTACGCTGTCACCACACTCCATTTGACTCCAAGTCGTCACCAGGACCCTACTTACACGCCGTCTCCTCTCTTCTCCCTTACAGTAGATATCCGACGGGCGCGGCCGCACACATTCCATTCTACTGATTCAAGTCATATGTCAGCCAGTGGGTTTCTCTTCCAGTGTCAGGCACTGCCAACTTCTCCGTATGGGACGGGCCCGAAAAATAGTGGTCCCCCTGCGACTGCGGTACATTGAACGGTACCGCCTATGGCAGGTCAGTCAAAAGGGGGGTCGCTGGTACGGCGGCCGCGCTGTGCATGCTCGGTTGCACTGGGGCGATTGTATACCAATCGCGAGCGCTGGTGCAGCGGAGGTAGTGTGCGCAGACCACTCCTACTGCATGGCGAATCGAAGTCACCGCTACGCCCATTGAGTCCAGCCGTGCGCTGGTCGATGTACACCGCGTTCAAGACACAAGTCAGGACGGCGTGTCCATTTGAATAACTTCACCTCGCCGAGACATGTCTCCGGAATTTACACACGAATAGAGGACCAACCGTATCGGTGGAATAAGATCGATTAAAAAATGCAGCTGTACACAATATGCATCCGTCCAGAATCCCGAAAGCAGAAAGAAACGAAACTCAGTGACACTTCTGGGGCGTTACTAGGTAGCTTCCCGGGAGCGCGGCAGAGGCAGCAACCGCTCCCTCGGAGAACTACCCACCTTATGCCCTTCCCCTAACGCCGATACTGCCAAAGCATGGGAGACTCAGAGCGCGCAGCCCGTCCGGCGGACTCAGGCGCGTCGACGGCCATCCCGTCCCAGCCAGGCATCGCCATCCCGGGGTACACCACCCGCCACCTCGTCCCCTCCCCAAGCAACGGCGCCGGGGAGCCCGCATCTCGACGCCTCAGCCCTACCTCGGGGTGCGCACCACCACGACCGTGCGAGTGGTACTCCGCCGGGAGAAGGTCCATACGCGCGTTCGCACCGAAAGAAGTTACGGGGTCGAGGAACGCCGCAGGTGGGTCGTCTGCGAGTACTGCGTCCGCCTGCAGCGCGTCCATGGACGAGTATTCTACGAGACGCGTCGGCGTCGCGCCGCCCAGCGCGCCGGGCTTGTAGAGGCTCTGCACCGCCACGGGAACGTAGCAGAGCGGGTTCTTTCCCGCGGGTTGTCCGCGGAATGCGGACGGTGACGGGCGCCGGCCCTCCGCCAGCGCGACGGCCTCCTCGAGCTCGCCCATCGACGAGAACATGAGGAGATGCGGCGCGTACAGGAATGGCGGGTTCACCGTGCGCGAGGGCGGCTGCTGCGTGTTCACGAGTCGCCGGTAGGTCGCCGCGGGGACGGGGACGTACCGCGTCGACTCGCTCGAGGCTTCTGGTATCGCCTGCCAGAGTGGCGCGGGCGACGGGGAGAAGGAACTGGAGCTGGATCTGGAGAACGGGCTGTAGGGGGTGGGTAGGCGGTGGAGGGCAGGGTGGCGAAGTTGGGCTCTAGCGGCGGGGGCTGCGGTAGCCTGCTGTTGGCATGGTCTAGTGCACCACTGGACGCAGCGCTGGGTCGCGCCGTCGACGCCGGCGTCGACTTCGTGCGCGTCCTCGTCCCCACCCGCGCCTGCGCCACCGACTGCGCCTGCGTCTCCTCTCCCTTCCTCCTCGGCTGGTACTTGTACCCCGGATACATCCTCATGTGCTCGGCCTTCTTCTCCGCCGCCACCCCCTCATAGTGCGCGCGCCTCTCCGAGTCGAGGTCGTTCCACTCCTTCGCGACGCGCTTCGAGAGCTCCGTCTGGAGGAGCGGCGCCGCGTCCTTTGCAGAGCGCTGGTAGTGCCTGAAGCGGTCCGAGCGGAAGCACATGAACGAGTTGGGCGGGCGTGGGGGTTGCGAGGACATGTTATGGTATGTTCCGCGCTACAGGTACGGTGGGTGGCGTAGTCGGCGATGACGAGGAAACGGGCCTGAGGAGATAGGGGCTCTTCAGTGAGTGACAACATACCGTACCTGCACGCTTTTATGCACGCCCTGCCCCGTCGCTCGCACAGCGGTGCACAACACCCAACGCTTTGACAAGCCTCGCATGCCGGCGCCTATCGGCGCGGGGGATCGCCCACGCTTTGGCTGCCACCGAGAAGTCGTGCATCGAGGCAAAGCACAGATGCACGATCAACCAGATGCAACTCCGCGGCTGCGATTAGGACGAAGGAGGCAGGCAAGCGGACGTCTCGGCGGGAGGTGATTCGTTGGGTCGGCACGGGGTTTACGGGCGCAAGCTCCGTTGACAGCCTGCCGGACCTGGGAAACACAACGTCAGTGTCGGGTGCAACCAGAAAGCGGGAAAATCCCTGACGGGGTGGGGTAGATACACGATGCAATTTCGGATGAGTCCTGGTCCCTGTAAAGATGCTAAGTCGTGAGGCAGCGATCCACCAAGGAATAACCATGACACAGGTACGCCGAACCAAGGGCAGTCTCGAAACACGACGACAGTCGCACGTACAAGCCGCTCGTCTCACCATTGACGTGTTCCAAGAGATCGGTGGGAGCGAGAAGTGGGAGCGACGCGGATGAGTATAAGGCCATCGACGCCACTGATCCGCCTCCAACGCCCGACCCTGTCGTCACGGGCTGCACAACGTCGCGCGTCCGAGCATCGTGACCATCTCTGTGGCGCGCTGCGCAAGCCCTCGATGCACATCAATGAGCGCTAAATACACTTGTTGAGGATGATCCTCAGGTGCAGGTGTGCCTGGCCGGCCAGGTACGCAGTCAGAGACGAATCGAAACAATGCATACTTCAAGTTGACCTACCGACGCCGTACTGTGGTCTCTGATTGTGCAGTACAACAAGTGAGAGACAAGGCGCTGTGACCGATACGTGGACTGCAACAGCGGCGCAGGTCGGCGGGCGTCGGTAGGCGTGGCGTAACTCATGATAACAAACTCCAGCTTATTCGAGGCTGTCGGCGACCTACCTGTACAGACAACATGTTCAGGGCCAGCGTAGAACATCGGTAACGAGGAACTCACCATGTCTCAAATAAGTACCGCCACCCCATTGTGTAGGTACTTCGAACTCACACCGCAGTCAAGCGAGCCAGGCAGAATGTACGGGAAACCGATCCCGCAGGCTATCTACGTATTAGACACTAGTAAACAACAACAACTCCGTTGGAATCCATCGCCATCAGTATGTCAGAATAAGTTACAAACCTCAGCTTCGTCCACCGACGCCAGACCTAGTCCTCGTCTCCGATGACGTGTATTGGTTCAGTCTCCACCTCGTCCGCACCCGGCACAGGCGCATACCACTTCGAGGTCGGCGTAGTCAGCTCGATGGCGTTCTCCTTAACTGACGAGGCCGCGTTGCGCCCGCTCGTTGAGTAGAGGTTGATCAGGACGACGATGAGCGTGTAGAGGATGAACGCAATGCTGTAGGATAGGCGCAAGATGAATGGGGGCTGAGCGACAGATGGGAAGGTGAGGAACATACCTCAACATGATGAGCACGTAAGTGACGTGGTCCATGCCCTCGTCGTGCACGAAGTCGAGTTCCTCGTCCGTGGCAGACATGAAAAGTAGACTATGTGATCGTCAATGAAATACTGCAAGTCCTCATGATGTTCAGCCTACCCTGCACAGACGAGCAGCTATACCAGGCCCCAATCAGCGTCTACAATATCAACTACGATCGCAGTATATACGCACGAATGAGGGCAAATGCCTGAACGCACGTCCAGCAGACGCTGCAGTGGGCCCCTCGTCCCTGCCACCTTCCGCGAGTGTATGCTCGCTATGACTGTCGCCTTCCTCCAGCGGCGCATACTTTGGCACAACAAAGCAAACTTCGATGATCCGGGCGAGACCAGCCAGCATCAAGGTGTATCCAAAGACCGAGTGCACCTGGGTAATTTCCTGGTCAGCAAGACAGATGGCATTTTTGAGTGATAACGTACCTTCGTGGAGAGCATCAGTGCCTGTGCGTGTTGCGACATCGCCCAACCAGTCAGTATGATGCTGAGACTAGCGTCAGCGACGAAGTCGGAATGGGGAGCATTGAGGGCTTACATCAAGGAAGGCACGACAGAACGCTGGTTGTATCGCGTCAGCAGATAATTAGTCGTATATTAGTAGCATACAAACTTGGTTGTTCCGCGATAGGAAGATGCCCAGAGCGCCTCCTGTCCACCCTATACGAAGAGAGCGAGTCAATAACGCACAAACTACTCCGGACTAGAATCCTTTCGTACAGAGTACACCTAGAATGCTGAATAGGCTTGAACATACTGCGCGCTCTGCTGTCAGCGAGACCGACTCACGTATGCTGCATATCCTTCACCGACCACCCCGAGCCATGGTGTTCCGTGAATGTGTTGACTGCGCACTATGTCAGCCTCGTTATCGCTTCCGGCTAATGGACACCCACCGATACCCTGCAGGCATCAGTCAGCGAAGTCGATGTCCGTGAACTGCAGAAGACGTACCCAGAGCGTGATAACCCAAGAATCCCACCACTCGGGACTGCGCCCGCTCCGTCTGATCCACGTCTCTCCGACGAGCAGTAGAATGGCGAGGATGATTCCGTACGCGATGAAGCCGCTTCCCTGTGACCGTACATTGTTTGACAGCACACTGGGTGCAGAAGGCAATGTAACATACCATGATGTAGTGTGCGAGGCACTGCCCAAGGTGCCCGCCACGACAGTATCCTCGGACGGTGATCGCGCCAAAGAGCATCTGCGTCCAGCCGATTACGGGGTAGGCCTTACCCACAATACCGTGTGCAACAACTGCGTATGGGCGCAGAGTTCGCTCATGGATATGAAGCTTGAGGTAGATTCCGAGAGCGAGCTGAAGCGCGATGGGGATGAGCATGATGTTGGCCATGGTTCCATGTACGCCGGCTAGGAAGGCACGCCCGCCATGCGCATGGCCTAAGATGTAGCCCCCTATGGTCAGGAGGAAGCCCACGCTCTAGGGAACAAATTAGTAGGAGGTCTATACGACGCACACTGAGAGACGGTTGACTGGGAGCTCACTTGCAGAGGAACATGCCAACGACTGCGCGAGAGCCCGAGTACCATACCCGTCGGGAACAGAACACCCCAGACGAGTGTCTGCACACATATATGGAGCCAGAGGATTGTATCAATTGGTGCATTCGACTGCTCCTCCGTGAGTTCGTCGTGGTGTTCATGAGCAAGTACAGGCAAAACCAGTGCGAGCAGCCAGATAGGCAGAGACGTCATAGTAGCCGGCCGAGCCATTAATTGCGTTCCACAGAAGGCCTGAGCGGAAGGTATGCAGACTTGGCCGTTGTGGAATGGACGACCAGGCGGCCGCTGCGTTGGCTCTGAACGTTTCTGAACAAGTGCGGTCTGAATAATGTCAAGCCTCAGGCTAGTCCGAGTCTGGCCGCTGGATGGTCTCACAGTCGCTCCGCCGTAACACACGTGATACACGTGACGATGACAGACAAATGGACCCCTCCTCCTCAGACTCGATACTCACCATCGGTATCACCCAATGTTCAGTCATACGCAGGACCCAGCGCTCAGCCACGTAATAGATCTTGTTTGTTCGCGAGTAGGCTCTACACAGTGACGACCATACATAGTACATACCAGTCGAAACTAAATAACAGTTGATGCTGCGGTCACAAAGTCCATGACCCGCTTCCTATGAGCCCCTTGATAGCCGACGAAGGCAAAATTCATACACCGGTCCATCCGAACTTTTTCCTGTGTAGGACCACTTTGCAATAGTCCTGTAGACGATCCTAGATCCATTAGCTAGGGCTGTCGACGACTCAAAGCTGCAGTAACTTGTAAGACGTACACGAAATTGAAAATGCTTCGCACAGTCCCTATTTCTTTGCATACTTTGAGAGGCGACCATTGCGGAGGCACCATATCTCCGAACTCTGCCAGAAACTCGTGGAGGTTGGACACGTAGAGAGGCTCGTCGAGCCTTTGGCAAAGGACAGCATCGGCAAATCACAATAACGGGTTAAAAATGGGATATGGACGTACAGGGCCTCTATGAATTGCATCTGAACGTTCCAGACAGTCACACCACGTAGCTGCTGGATCCAAATTTGAGGGAAGTACAGCATGAACTCAAAGTGTAGTTGCGCAACCGGAGGAAACGTCGCATAGCTGCGCGCCACGATGGGGTGACGGTCGATGCGACATGTTCTGGGTGTGGCCACGCTCGGTATGGAGGACACCGGATGCAGGTGCGCGTTCTCCACCTCATGCCGGATGCCCCCTCGAACTTCGAAGTGGATATAATCGAGCGCTGTTTGAGCAGACGCCGTGCGCCAGCCTTCATGGGGTCTAAGGCTTAGCCGGCCATTTTCCATCCCTGGAGCATCAAGTCCAACACTCCGCATGGCTTCGACTGCATATATGCGCCGTTCATGAGTGAAAGAGGGTGTGAGTCGATTCCAGACTCACCATTGCTATCCAGTCGCGCTTGGCCGCATTGCGGATGTTTGCAGAAGCCATCGACCTCGATGGTGTGAACAGCAATATTAGTCCACTCGTCATCCATATCGTTGCTCTCTTCAAATGACAGGCCTAGTCCATTGAGCCAGCACGCTCGTTTGAACAGTGCATTGCGCTCCGCCGTAGAGCCATAGAGCTCAGCAAATTGAGGGCAAGCAGTGTAGAAACAGACATGTGTACGGATGTCATGCTCGGCGATGTTCTCCTTGATCATCAATAATAATTCGAGAGCTAGGCGGTACTGGATGGCTGCATGGGGCCCGCTGCATGTAGTCGGAGGAGACATTCAAGATGGATGGCAGACTGCAGCAGCAGCGAGCCCAAGGTGAAGTATATATACCAAACCATGCACGTGTGACTGTCCACAGCACTCGCTGCCAGGCGATTCCAACTTCTGACGCCGAGCATACGGGGCTAAGAATCTGAGTTGTGAACAATTCACGGGATAGAGACCCTGAACTGTCAGAAGGAACCATTAAGGCCAAATGAAATGGCCGAACGCAAGAGTAAAATGCACAGACTCCGCTATGTACATTAGCCTCAGCAGCGCGGCGCGCGACATGAAGAATAACTTAGATAGTAGCGCTTGGAACGCACCAAGAACGCACACTGTTTTGCGGGCTAGGTAGTACGTGCGCCGCCGCATCAAACATATCTATTCTACAGGACCGTAGATATCATCTCGATTGGAATTGGATAGTATATAGCCATGTCCTCAGACTCTACGTGCAAGCAGCATACGGATCATGATGATCCAGGGGACTCTGCGCATCATGTCAGGTCTAGTCCGAGTCAAGCACCCAAGGACATCCTCCTCTCCAACGCGCGCCTTGCCTCTTCGCCTGGATCACACTTCGCCAGCTTGTCATAATCATACCATACAAGCATCGAGTCACATTCCGTCACTATCTTCCGCTGCGCATACGACCACACGGCACCCGCCAAGTGAAAGTGTGTCCTAGGTAAGCGTCTTGACGAATCCGAGCCTAGGCGGTGCGGCTTGTGAGCGACGAGCAGCGTGTCGGGGTAGACGACGGGTCGTTTGTAGTCGATGGAGATGGACTTGAGGATGAGCGAGATGCCCCGCCCGGCGAGCATGTCCGCCGCGCGCTGTGGGCCGCCGATCTCATGTGCGAGGGAGACCATCCACTCGATGCGTGACGACTCGAAGAAACGTACTTCGCATGCAGCATGTTAGCAGCCAGTTCTGTCTTCCTCCTTGAGAGACGCACCATAACGGACGTTGTTTACATGCCTGCAAAATCGCTCGTTACACTGTGTGGACACGAAACTAGACACGCACTCACTGAAAAGCATCATGGTCCCCCCATACAACCTTCTGCTCCCAGAAGCTGGTCGGGTCATATCCCAACTCAGACAGCTGCGCGCGTGCTTCCTCCTCCGGAGAGACAGTCTTCGCCTCCGCCTTCGTGTGCAGGTGCTCTGCTAGCAGTTCAGGCGACGGATCAGGCGACGCGGGCCCTGTCGTGCCAGGAGCGATGTGATACGGCGAATTCGGATCGCGGAAGGCATCTTGTAGAGCCTACTGTACGGGGCTCGCTAGTCAGGATGAGGCGATGTGCTTGCAGGCAGCTGGGTGGACAATGTTCAAGGCTCATACGTACTCGGATAGACGACGAATGCCGTAAATGAACAGAAGTATGCCTAGAGTGTTCAGGGAGACGCAGAGCTTGGGGCCTGAAGCGCTGTCCGACCGTCACGGCGTGTCTCAATGGCAGTAGCATCGATAGAATGGAGGAACTCAGATGGACGGTGGACTGTGGCCAAGGATGGTACGATTGGACTGTACGTCGGCACAAGCAACTCGAAGCAAGAGAGACAGCCGGGTTGTCGGAAGTAGATGGACATCCGACAATGACAAGGATGACTGTTGAAAAGAACAAAATAAATATTGAGACCCGTAGGTCTACCACTCCGGGAAAGCGTGTCATCCTTGTGCAGGGGCCATGCTAATCTTCTCTGTATCGTTCCAATTTTTTCGTATGTCACCCCGAAGGGGACAAAGTAAGTAGCGCGCTATGAAGGGCACCAGCGGGAGGTTTGCATTTTGTTCAACCCGCGGATAGTCACGGGATGTCAAAACAGCCCAACCACAAATCGCCCGCCGGTACATATGTACTCGTTCCGTCTCGGATGTATAGGCGGACAAGTGATCACAAGCTGTACTGTAGATGTGTATTTTGAGTCTTCCATTGTTTCGCAGATTGTTAATGAAGCCCTCGAGGTGTTCAGATGTAAATTTTGCACTAGGGTCGCCCCCACTGCGTACCATTGCTGTCAACTAACACCCCATTTCGACCCCGTTATACGGCCCGTCGTGGTCCGACTCATCGCCGTCCCAGAGCTCCGGTACGTCCCCAACGATGCACTCTGTGCTCGGGTTATCCTGGCCGGGACACGCCGCCCACTCGCCCGAGTCCTCGATGTGCACCTCCCCAGACGGGTGCACGAAGCCGAGGAACATGCCCGGCAGGATCGGTACCGGGTCTTCCTCATTGTTGATGTGCGTGACGGAGGTCGACTGGGCGTCGACGTAGTCCGCGAAGGCTTGGTTCCCGACCCGGGGCAGGCCGTACCCGACGAAGGTGAAGGTCGCGTCGGAGATGTGGAGCGGGAGGTAGACGGCGTCGAGGAGGGAGATCGCAGCGCCTGTGATGCGCGAGGTTTGTATGAATTAGCTAGAGTGGGCGTGAGGATGCGTACCTAGTGAATGTCCAACGATTGTGACCTTGCTCGCGCTGTACTTCGACATGGTGGTCTGTACGGCGGACAGGACGTCCGTCGCGGCCCTGTACGCAATAGTTGACTTACGTCTTCATAAACATAGAAGTGCACGTACTGGGTCTGTGCGTCTGCAAAGCCCGAGTGGACCTCAATATCCGAAGACAGTCCGGGGAAGAGGGTCGAGTCGAGCGTGGTCATGACAATGTCCGCATCCGTTATGAGCGGTAGGCTATACAACACATACCGTCAGTCAGTGTAACATTACACGTAGAACAATGACGCACGTACATGTCGTCCACGTCCGTGCCCTGGTGCGACACAATCACGCTGTCCAGCGACGGGTCGTAGCCAACGAACCCTTGTAAGCACACATCAGCCTCCATGCCCACGTCCACAAAGCCGATCCCCGACCATCCACTCACAATACTGCGTCGTATCCCCGTCCCCTCCCGACGCAACCGGCTCAAAATCCGCGTTCGCCTCGCAGTCCGAGCCGCAATCCCAAGCGAGCGTCGCCGCCGGCGCACAGTACCCCGCGCTCGCATACCACGTATACGGCGTGAACGTGTCGATCTGCGCCGTCGAGAGCGCGGTGATCGACTGGCGTGCGCGCAGGCCGGGGGCGGGCTTGGCGGACGCGGTGAGCGCGGTGTACAGGAGCGCGGCGCTGAACGCGAGGGCGTGCATGGCTCAGTGCCGCTCAAGGTTCGAGGGAATGCGAAGGCTGCAGACCGTGGAACGGTGTGCGAGCCCTGTTAGGGGGCCGATCCGGCCGGATTATATAGGGGACATAATAGAGGATGAGCTAAGGAAGGGGCCTGTGCGAGCCCGTTAGCCAAGTTCGACTTTGGGGCCATATGGATCTACCTTCGAGGAAGCATTGTGGAAAATCCTGGTGTACGAACGTTCCGCAGTGATGACTGCTATGTAAAGCGCGCCTCGTGAGCCCTCTGTGCCCCTCTGCCGCGCAGGTGACACGTTCGTTGGAATCAGTCGAATAGGAATGCTGATAAATACCGGCGTACCTGGCTGTCGACGTCGATCGAGCAAGCTTCGACCCCTCGATGCTCCGATGATGCCAGAGCCGTGTGAGAAAACATATCCTGTTGTACCTTTATCAGCGTCCTACAATACTGGCTGTGAGTCGTCAGTGAGGGTTGCAGGGATCTGTGTATAGGTTTAGCAACGTGCTATTGTAGGCGCACATAATCGTCGGGATTAGAGGCTTTGCGGTGATGGCATCTGACCATTCCGCAGTCTACGAAAGCGTCCTCCTGTGGTCTGACGCGGACGCCTGAACTGGTTATTCATGAGAACAGCCGCTTGGGAAGAGCGGCAGACCCACGAGAGCTAAGTAATTACGAGATCCTCAGCATGGTCATGACGGCAGTGGAAGGACACGGCAACAAGGGGTGCGCCGTCTTGACTCCCTCTATCAAACGTCTGAGACCGTACAGCACGGGATGCAGTCAACTAGTGTGAATGCGAAGGAGAACGTAAGGTACGTACAAAGGTCCGTCAATATAATGCAGCCCATACGGACTGTCAAGAACATTGACAGGAGTTGACACCCTTCATCCTATTGAATGGTGCAACTGGGAGAGAGTGCTGGATATATGCCGTACATCATTCTCAGTGGTCGACAGTATCAAGGTACCTGCCAGACATCAGCATCGTGAAAGAGGGCTGGAAGCGTGACCGGAGGCGTCAAGTTGAGGATCTCGACCCACTCTATGTATGGCTACGTGAATCTCGTTTCGAGCAGATGATTATCTCCACCACAGCAGGATGGTCAGAAGAAGATGAATGCACCTATTGGCGCGTACTGCCGCAGCATTGCCTAGATGTTGATGTTCCGCGCAGCTTTACTGCTTTGATGCGGACCGGAGTGAAGTCGAGAGGTGTGTTATTCCTGGGGAGCGGAGTACGCCACGACAAACGAGAACGAACATGTAGGCGGATCGCACATACTGTCTAGTGAGTCACCCCACCAGAACAGCTCTTCCACGCTCTCGGTCAATGATCCGGATCCCGTCCTGTAGGCCATCGTTGAGCTGGCAGATGGGAGCTACCTGCTACGCTTGTTGTCTGTCCGTATGTCTTGGTGTAGCCGGACTGCCTTCCCCGAAGATATCTAAGGGAACGGCGGTGGATCCCACATATTGCATTACCTGTACGCATGTGTCAGTCCGATGGTACATAGGGCAACCCGAGTCACTGATGATAAGTACGCACTGCTACCGCACAACCGCTTCAAACGTTGCAACCCGTCGTTGTAGCATCCGGCATCATATATCAATCTTTGACAAGCACTTGAACCTCAAGCACGCCACCCCAGGCCTACCTGAACACCGTGAAAGGGCGGAGCGGGGCGTACATACGGGACACTGATCGACGTACGCGACCGCGGCGGACCCCATGCCAATGGCACGCCTGAACTGGTGCAGCACACATCGCCCGATGCTTGTCTGTAATCTGCTGGGAGACTTGCGACGGAGAAGAGGGCCAGCGAGTCCGACTGGAAGGAAGCGTAGGTGAGCGGTTGGAGGAAGAAGGGGAGCGGGTGGTCGGACGGCAGAGCCACATGGGCGATCGCATCTTAATCTCAGCGATGATCGACTGCTTGCCAGAACACCGCCTGTCCGTCCCGACAAGCACAAGCTGAGCACACGTCCCGCTTGGCCCACACTGCTTGCGGGTGGTTCAACGATTCTGACCATGCATCTTCTTCCTTGACCATCTGTCGACGGCGCATAGCCGGGGTACATAACACCAGCTGCCAGTTATTGTCTCGTCCCCCGGCTTCATCCTCCTCCCCCGTCTCTGGCCCGGCTCTATCTGGTATCGAGTCGCCATGCCCTTCCTTACGCTCGCCCTCGCGCTCCTGGCCGCGCTCCTGGCCGCGCTCCCTGCCAGTCAGGCCCGCCCCGTCCACTATCCCCGCGCGTCGATCAGCACGCTCAGCACGACCCAGATATCCTCGTTCAAGCCGTACTCCTTCTACGCCAGTGCAGGGTACTGCTCTGCCGCGAGAACCTTGGCGTGGAACTGCGGGGCGAACTGCCAGGGCAACCCGAGTTTCGTTCCAACAGCCTCGGGAGGGAATGGGGACACCGACCAGTTCTGTGAGTGCCGCGCGATGTTCATACCGGAGACATGGGCTGGTATGGGAGCGTCTCGTATACTAGAGATGTTTTGCTACGTCGATGTGGTCGGACGACCTCATTTTTGGTTCAAATGCTGTCTCAAATCGTGACCAATGCGACAAGATTCGCGGCCGTCTCACAGGTCATCTTGAAAGATTGATTTGAATCCGACGCATTCGCCGCAAATGCGGTCTCGCTGGTCACTGTTTGAGATTGCATTTCGGCCTCAGTGGGGGTGTTTTGCTAATCATTATCATCGGTGAAGTTGCGCTCAAACACCCTCGTGAATTTGCGCGTTTGGTATGTATTCTCCCAGGCTCCACCCATAATCATGACCACGTCTCCGGTGTCGGGAAGTACAGTGTGCTAACCGAAAAGTACAGGGTTTGTGGGCTACGACCCGGCGCTGGACACGGTCATCGTCTCGCATCAGGGCACAGATCCAGAGGAGATGTGAGCTTTCCCTTCCTCTCTGCCTCCCGCCTTCCTCTCACGACGCGAACGCGCAGACTGCCCCTCATCGAAGACGCAGAGTTCGCCAAGGAATCGCTCAACTCTACCTTGTTCCCCGAAATCAACTCCTCGATCAGCGTACACTCCGGGTTCGCAGACGCCCAGGCCAAGTGAGTCGATCTGTCCGCTCTGTGGTAGCATCGCAGCTTGCTGAGATCCGGGATGCCGATAGGTCCGCGACGCAGGTCCTTGCGGCGGTGCAGACGACGATGTTAAACCACAGCACGAGCAAGGTGATGGTCGTGGGACACTCCCTCGGTATGTCCGTCCGCACTCGATCACTCGTACCTATATCTAACAAACCTCCCCGCCCCCAGGCGCCGCGATCTCCCTGCTCGACACCGTCTATCTCCACCACCAGCTCCCCTCCGCGACGCTGAGCTTCGTCGGATACGGCCTCCCGCGCGTGGGCAACCAGGCCTTCGCGGACTACGTCGACGCGCTCGGGGTGAGCGTCACGCACATCAACAACAAGGAGGACTTCGTCCCGATCCTGCCGGGCAGGTTCCTCGGCTTTGCCCACCCCTCGGGCGAGGTGCACATCACGGACGCGGGCGCGTGGGAGGCGTGCCCCGGCCAGGACAACCCGAGCACGGAGTGCATCGTCGGCGACGTGTCGTCGGTATTCAGTGGCAAGGAGGCGGACCATGATGGCCCGTATGACGGCGTCAAGATGGGGTGCTCAAGCTGAGCTCGATCGACGGCTGACGACTTGATGAAGATAGAAACGATGCGCGTGTACGCGGTGTGCGTACATGCCAGTGGACGACATGTATCTTGGTTTTTCTGGGATTTGGTGTTCGGTATACCTTCGTTGTGTCATGTTGTATTCCAGTCAGATACCTCAGGACGTTTTTGTTATCAATTATTTGCCCGAAACCAAACGATGCAGGGCGTCCCTGCGCGTCGCGAACGGTCGTGACATGTGTAGAGGCGAGCGAGTCGGAAGTAGAACTGAACATAGCGTGATCAACAGTCGAGGACAGATTTCACTGACGCGACGGTGGCGACAGATGTTCTATACGCCCACTGGCACCGCTCTGATTAGCTAGTGTTGTCCGTCGTGTACCCCTATTTCGGTCCCTGATATGGACCAAGACACAAGATTCCATTGCGGTCTACCGGCGTACTGTATCGTAAGTTCCTACAAAGCACCAGGTTTCATGGATTTCTTGCGTGCAAGAACCTCGCGATGCAGTGCTGATGGCATACCTGTCTGAAATTGTTGATACACGAACGCGTCTCTATGTACATACGAACTTCGCGAACAGGGCGATAGATGTGGTGCACCCACCCATTCCAGCGCCACCAAATCAGTGTCTGCTGTTATCTGCGCGCGTCTTGAAAGTAAGTGCTTAGTATGCTCGAACGAACGATATAACCCCGGATGAGCGAAATATATGCCGCCCTCGATGCTCGCTTCGCGGATGCTGGCGTTGACAATACCTCGTCGATACTGCTTCTCTCGTCTGTCCAGCTGCCAGACGACTGAGTGAGCTACGAGCACAGCTATAAGCACGTGCGAGGAGGCAAGGGCACTGACACCTGTGATGTTCGGGTTCAGGCGACCGTCAACGAGATATCCACTATGCCGCGGACAGACCACGGCTGGAACAAGCTCCGGAACATGGCGCCGACCTTGCCGTCAAACTCGTCCACTTCCAGCTTCCTCCCCTCGTGCCAAGCGTACAAGACACGAACCGACACCTTGACGCCCTTCAGCATATCAAAGTATGGTTGACCCATGGTCCCGTGTAGATCCCGCAGATCGGGGTCCCCGGCTACGTCCTGGGGCTGAGGGCCCATGTGTGCACTCCCATAAAACGGGAGCTCAGTCTTGATGCTGACTTGCTCGAGCTGGTGGCTCCGGACAGTCGAGAAGACACTGCGCAGTTCGCGCGCGAGTCTAGATCTCAACCAGCTGTCGACCGACTTGCCGGTGCCCTGGATGACACCGCCGTGCAAGCTGAAGTCGAGAAACCGCAAGGCGGTGCTTGGTATGAGAGTGCCGTGGCATCCTGTGTCGTGCAGGAGGTCAGTGATGAAGCTAGAGCGAGATAGACAGAGGCACTTCACTGGATGGGAATTTGTCCTCAAAGTAGTGAATCAACGATGGTCCAGCCGCCTCGAGGAGCAGGGTGAGTGGCAGGCGCCGTGAGCCTGCCGCCCAGACCATCAAATGTTCAAGGGAGTTGCAGATCCCTGAGCGCACGATCCACTCGATGATAGTCTTGTATTCTTCCGCCTCGTGGCTCGTATCCAGTGTAATCTGAAGAAGCTGAAGCCGTATATTGGTCCACGACTGAAGATGGATGACTCCGGTGTGGTTGGATGAACCCTGATCAGCTATGATCCAACCTTCGAGACTGAGGTGTTTGAGCTGTGGGAAGGCACATATTATCCGCCCCAGCTGACAGAGGCTGTTCAGCTTGCAGAAAGACAAGTGCAGCGATTTGAGGGATGTGAAATGCGGCAGCGCTCGAAAGAACTCAGGGCGCATGAAGCGGTGCAATCCCTGGATCGTAAAGGCTTGCACATCGGGTATGGCATTGCCGAGTGCAAGGAGCAGTGCGCCAAGAAAGCCGCCGTGGTTACTTTGACTTCCTTGCTTTGGAAATATGCTGGGGTCGTGCTGTGACCCTGCACACGATTCTGAGATGTCCAGTTCGCGAGTGGTTGCGAGCCAGCTCCTGACGCGCGGAGACACGCGAGCCTGCTTGAAGAGCATCTCGAACCTCGAGCGGTCGTGGATCTTGACGGTGCGATAGAGGTTGTGCATGGCTCTGGAGTGCCATGCTGCGCATATCAAAACCGCGACGGCCAAGGTGGGCGCATCCATCCTGTCGATGATCATCTCGAAGACCTCAAGCGGGATGCGAGCGGAGAGGGCTGGCCGAAGGGTGCTTGGTGGAAAGGCGTAATATTGTCGTTCATCAACACTCCATATGACAGCTTCTGTGTACGGTGTATCCTCATATGGAGGGGGAGAGTCCTACACGGATGCGTCAACGTCAGTGGTTGAGCGCTTGAGCTCTCGCACTGGGCACTTGGACGAACAGTGGAGGAAAGCAAACCTTGCTCTCTGGCGTCAATGAGGGCATTACTTCAAGTTACTAACGGCTCTGGCGCGCGCGCCGCGAGGTGCAATCGTCTGGGCTTGAACGCAGGTAAAGCGTGGGTGCAGATGCGGCAAGAAGGACGGTGGAGGCTGTGTCTGTTGCCGCAGTGTGAGGTCTGTATCAGAGGACGCTCACTTCATAAACGCGCGACGCTTGTTTGTTCTCAGTTTGCAACCTCCTGGCGCGAATCTGCTATGTATAAGTAAAGAACTTGTTTACGAGCACCTTTTCCACCACGTTATTCGGCTGAGAAAACAGCGTCTAAAGAAGAAGCACAAGCTGCGGGAGCAATCGCCTGGGCCGTACAAAACAAATGGCCTGAACCTTGGGGTGATAAATCGGGTCTATTCCTCCATACCCGCGCTGGATATCAGCGAACGTGCGGCCTTGCACAAGCGTCCAGCACCAGCGTCTCCTATACGAAACCCGGACACGGAGCATATGCAGCCTCAGGAAAGAAATAGTCTGATCGAGCCACATCGGTGCTCGTAGCCCTTCTCGTTGATCGTACCGTCCGCATCTCACATGTGCGAAGCTATGTATAGCGACTTCCGAGGCTGCATTCACACAGCGCCATCCCGAGAGCGCGACCATGTCAGCCACCTCCGGCTTCGCTGCATATGGTTCCGCCAGCCGTTCCATTCCCCGCTCCCAGGCTCAGGCGACGACCACAATCCGGCGGCCCGCCAACACTGCACCGCCCGGCATATAAGCTCGGTGAGAGGGCTACTTCGACTGCACGCATCCATCACCGGCGTCCCTGGGCCTCGAGCAGTCATGCCTGCCTTCGCCTTCGGCGTAGCTCTGTTGGCTTCACTGTCCGTCGTGCAGGCGAAGCTAGTCCCTGGGCTGCGAGTGCGACAGTCCATCACCGCGCTCACCTCAGCGCAGATCGCAGCCTTCACGCCGTATACATGGTACGCTAGTGCCGGATACTGCTCTGCGTCGGAAACGCTGTCCTGGAGTTGCGGCAGCAACTGCGAGGCTAACCCCAATTTCGAACCGGTCGCCTCCGGAGGAAACGGCGACACCACGCAGTATTGTGAGGATGCTTGTGGTTTTCGAGAATCTCGGAGGCTGACAGGTTGCCAGGGTTCGTGGGCTATGACCCAACACTGGATACAGTCGTCGTGTCACACCAAGGAACGGATCCGGAGGATATGTAAGTGGCTGTGTTGGTACATTATCCGCGTATTAATCTCACCTTCACATCAGTCTGCCTTTGTTGACGGATGGTGACGCCGTCCTCACCAACTTGAATTCGAGTCTCTTCCCAGGAGTATCTTCGGACATTGAAGTGCATCAGGGCTTCGCTGATTCACAGTCGAGGTGAGCAGGGAGATTGCGGAGGGAGGCATGCGCTGAACAGTGTTGCAGCACCGCGTCCGATGTCCTGTCGGCGGTCCAGACTACAATGTCCAAGTACAGCACGAACAACATCGCGATTGTAGGACACTCACTAGGTGAACGACCTCACGCGCTGCATAATGGGTATAGCTCGCTCACCTATGTTCTCCAGGAGCCGCGATATCCCTGCTGGACGCCGTCTACCTTCCGTTGTACATCCCCGGCGCAACGTACACTTATATCGGATACGGCCTGCCCCGCGTCGGGAATCAGGCCTTCGCGAACTACATCGACGCCCTGTCAACATCAGTAACGCACATCAACAACGAGGAAGATCCCATCCCCATCTGCCCGGGCATGTCGCTAGGCTACGTGCACCCGTCCGGTGAGGTGCACATCCAGGACTCCGGCGAGTGGGCGGCGTGTCCTGGGCAGGACAATCCGAGTACGCAGTGCATCGTTGGCGACGTTCCATCTATTCTTGACGGCGATGAGTCGGACCATGATGGACCGTACAACGGGATTACTATGGGTTGCTAGTCGCGACGAGGGAACGCGACCTCCACTCCTTATTGATATTTCTATGTGTTCTGGGTTTGCATATGGTTTTGGATTGAGACCTCGGAATACCTGTAGCGATATTCGCAATGAATTGAATTGTGACATGTTGGTCTGTGAACGTTTGAATAGTCATTGTCGCCAGCTGGAGCAGACATCCTGTATGGTTGAGTGAAAATCGCAGTGGGGACAAGTGCTGGTGTCCGAAGTGGTGGGCTCGGCATGCGCCTCTTCGACGCGAACTGTGGGAAGCATCTCGTGACGATTCGCGTTTTGTCCAAGATGCAAGACTGCGTCCTGTGTCCTATCAGTCAGTCTACAACAGATGTCCCCTTCGGGGTGACATACGAAAAAATTGGAACGATACAGAGAAGATTAGCATGGCCCCTGCACAAGGATGACACGCTTTCCCGGAGTGGTAGACCTACGGGTCTCAATATTTATTTTTGACGATCCTTCTTCGCGGGCGCTTCCCACACGCAAGCGCACAAAATACGCGACGCAACGCGCCGTCTTGCAATGACAAATGGAGGTCGTTCCCTTACATGCCGGCCAGTCCAAGTCTGTGATCATCCTCTGATCCATTGTGCCTTGTTGTAAGTTATATACTGACCAGTACTCTGCTAGGAACGGCCTAATTAACAGCCAACCATGAGGATATCCAAGCCGATGTAGGTTCCACTCCAATGCCCAGAACCTTCTCCGGCGAGTCCCCGATCGAGCTTCAACTCATGTTCATTTCATCTTTCCTCCTTCCCCACACACCGCCATGTCTAGTACAGCCAACGTGTTTGTCGTGTCTCCGGATACACGATCAGAGCGGCGATTTGATCTCCATCTCACCGTGCAGCAACTCAAGGTGCGTAGTGTGTTCGACTGCAGTGGAGCAGTGGCTCAATGTTGCAGCAGAACAAGCTTGAGTTGATCACCGGTGTACCGGTGCAGAACCAGGCGATCTCGGTGTTCAATACTGAGGGCGATACTGCACCTGCTGCGGTGCTGAACGATGATAGCAAGCCACTCGGGTTCTACGGCGTGAAGGATCTGCAGATCTTCCAAGTGAGTTCATTCATGAATCAGGCTATGGCATGTCTGACGGCTTGAACAGGTATCGGACCTCAACCCGTCTACGTCGTTCACCGGCCAACTGAGTGATGTCTCGCAAGTGGAGAAGTTCGAGCTGAGCGAGGGCGAGTACGCGCAACGCCAAGGTAGGTACAACGTCCGTGCTAGCCTACGAGCGTCTCCTCATGGTGATGATGTCAGACACTGTCCTTGCGTACAAGCAACAGCACAAGATCGGCAGATTCGCAGAGAAGAAGGACGAGGAGGAAGAGGAAGGGGCTATCCCGGCGGACGTCAAAGTCGGTGCACGGTGTGAAGTGGAGACGCATGTGGACGGGCTTCACAAGCGTGGCACGGTGCGCTTTGTGGGCCCCACCAAGTTCGCGAAGGGTGCATGGGTCGGAATTGAGTATGACGAGCCGATGGGCAAGAACGACGGATCGTAAGTGCTAAAGCGGCTGAATATCTTGTGCCTTGTGTTCTCATCGGTCGATCTATAGCGTGAAGGGCGAACAGTACTTCCAGTGCAAGCCTAACTACGGAGTCTTTGTGAAGTCCGAGAGAGTGAAGATCGGGGACTTCCCTGTCGAGGAAATCAATTTCGACGACGAAGAGATGTAAAGGCGGTGAAGGCGAATGTAACGATTCTAACGAAGGTGTTCGTTCCTCGGCTCACAGAGCTCGCTCGACCAACGCTTGCAGTGCTTAGTCTGACCATGTATTTGATAGTAATGCATATACCCATGTGCTGTCGCCAGCTTCTTCTCGAGGCGGTGAGCTCTGCACGCTGCGGTACCCACAATACAAGTACTATATATCATCATGCTTCGCGTTTAGACATGGCGCCACTACAGATCAGTCAAGACTTTTGTAGCAGCTTAATCACAATCTCGCTCGCGGTATACTCTGTTCGGCCGGATAATGTACGAAGGGGCTGTAGATTGCTGCGATCCTGCTATGCACGCTCTTAAGGACCACTGACACGCTATCAAGGACCACCGGGCCACTGAGACGTTTCCTTTACAGATGCTTTGCGTGCAAACTGCTTGCACCACAGCCTGACACGCATTTCATACTGCGCGAAATGCTTACGCGTCTGTAGACGGGTTCGTTCCAGTTGCCCGAGGACAAAGTGAACGAGAATGCCTTCCCGATTTGGAGGCAGAATCAACTGGAACGGACTGGAAGGTCCGGAGATGGGCCGAAACTTCCCACGACTCCGGTGTGTCATGCGTGGTGGACGAGGCCGCGCGTCGCCTGGAGCTTGCCTTATAACGCTCTGCTCGTTCTGCCTTGACCACCTTTCTCTCCCTTCATTTACGCCCAGCTCTTTCACGTCATGGAGAACCCAAGCGGTCAAAACCCCGGTGCTGGTGCTCCTGCCCCAGGCACGGGTCCCAACGATGTTTCTACCGCCATTCTGCGACCGAAGAAGTCGTAAGTGTCGCGACGCGTCATGCAGGTGTACACTGGGAACTGACATGGATCTTCAGGCCTAACCGCCTCATTGTGGACGAGGCAACCTCCGATGACAACTCTGGTGAGTGCAGTCGCCACTGAATTCGACGTGAAAGTGCTTAATCGGGCAATAGTCGCGACTCTGAACCCGGCAACGATGGAGACTCTGCAGCTATTCCGCGGAGACACGATCATCGTCAGGTATGCATATCCTAATCTACGAGACGTCCCAGCCTCTAATTCTTCACAGGGGCAAGAAGCGGCATGATACTGTTCTTATCTGCCTTAGCTCCGACGATGTTGAGGAGGGCAAGATCCAGATGAACAAGGTCGCGCGTAACAACTTGCGCGTCAAGCTCGGTGACATGGTCAACGTCCACCCGTGCTTGGACATCAAGTACGGCAAGCGTGTCCACGTCCTTCCTTTCGACGACTCCGTCGAGGGTCTCAGCGGCAACATCTTCGATGTCTACCTCAAGCCTTACTTCCTCGAGGCGTACCGCCCCGTCCGGAAAGGCGACACCTTCCTCGTCCGCGGCGGTATGCGGACGGTGGAGTTCAAGGTGATTGAGACGGATCCGGCGGAGTACTGTATCGTTGCGCAAGATACGGTCATTCACACAGAAGGCGACCCCGTCAAGCGCGAGGACGAGGAGGCGAACCTCAGCGATGTTGGCTACGACGACATCGGTGGCTGTCGCAAGCAGATGGCCCAGATCCGTGAGCTCGTCGAGCTGCCCCTCCGCCACCCACAACTGTTCAAGTCAATCGGTATCAAGCCCCCGCGTGGCATCCTCATGTTCGGTCCCCCCGGTACTGGTAAGACTCTCATGGCGCGAGCGGTCGCCAACGAGACTGGCGCGTTCTTCTTCCTCATCAACGGTCCCGAAATCATGAGTAAGATGGCGGGTGAGTCGGAGAGCAATCTCCGGAAGGCATTTGAGGAGGCAGAGAAGAACTCGCCCGCCATCATCTTCATTGATGAAATCGACTCCATTGCGCCCAAGCGTGAAAAGGTGTGTGACGTCCATATCTTATGTCGAACTTTGTGTTGACCTTTATCTCAGACTAACGGCGAAGTCGAGCGCCGAGTGGTGTCACAACTGCTTACGCTCATGGACGGTCTGAAGGCGCGTTCTAACGTCGTGGTGATGGCTGCCACCAACCGACCGAACTCCATCGACCCTGCCCTCCGTCGATTCGGTCGTTTCGACCGTGAGGTCGACATTGGTATCCCCGATCCGACCGGCCGTCTCGAGATTCTCCGCATCCACACAAAGAACATGAAGCTCGCGGACGACGTGGACCTGGAGCAGATCGCCGCAGACACGCACGGTTACGTCGGTTCCGATGTCGCTTCGCTCTGCTCTGAGGCTGCCATGCAGCAGATCCGTGAGAAGATGGATCTCATTGACCTCGACGAGGACACCATTGATGCGGAGGTGCTCGACTCGCTCGGCGTCACGATGGACAACTTCCGCTTCGCATTGGGCACGAGCAACCCGAGCGCGCTTCGCGAGACCGTTGTGGAGGTGCCGACCGTCAAGTGGGACGATATCGGTGGTCTCGAGAAGGTCAAGCAGGAGTTGCAGGAGACGGTGCAGTACCCGGTCGAGCACCCCGACAAGTTCCTCAAGTACGGTATGTCGCCGTCGAAGGGTGTGTTGTTCTATGGCCCGCCGGGTACGGGTAAGACGTTGCTCGCGAAGGCTATTGCCAATGAGACACAGGCGAACTTCATCTCGATCAAGGTACGTAACCGGTATTCAAAATGTAGATCTTGATCGACCGTTGACATTGTATGCAGGGACCCGAACTGCTGACAATGTGGTTCGGTGAGTCGGAAGCGAACGTCCGGGACGTCTTCGACAAGGCTCGTGCGGCCGCGCCCTGTGTCATGTTCTTCGATGAGCTCGACTCCATCGCGAAAGCACGTGGTGGCTCATCAGGAGATGCGGGCGGTGCTGGCGACCGTGTCCTGAACCAAATACTCACGGAGATGGACGGTATGAACGTGAAGAAGAACGTGTTCATCATCGGTGCGACCAACCGACCCGACCAGATCGACCCCGCATTGCTTCGTCCTGGTCGTCTCGACCAGCTCATCTACATCCCTTTACCCGACGAGCCCTCGCGTCTCTCCATCCTTAAGGCCGCTCTCCGGAAGTCGCCCGTCTCTCCGGAGGTCGACCTCAACTTCCTCTCGAAGAACACGCACGGCTTCTCTGGTGCCGATCTCACTGAGATCTGCCAGCGCGCGGCGAAGCTCGCCATCCGTCAGTCGATCGAGGCGGACATCCGGCGACAGCGGGAGAAGAAGGAGAAGGAGGATGCCGCGGGCGAGGACGCGAAGATGGAGGAGGACGAGGAGTACGAGGACCCGGTCCCGGTGATCTCGCGGGAGCACTTCGAGGAGGCGATGATGTTTGCGCGTCGGTCGGTGTCGGACGCGGACATCCGGCGGTACGAGATGTTCTCGCAGAACCTGCAGCAGTCGCGTTCGTTCGGCTCGAACTTCAAGTTCCCCGAGTCGGGAGGCGCGACGGGCGGTGCGCCGGCGCCGGCGGGCAATGCTGGGTTCGCGGAGGACACCCAGGACGACGACCTCTACGCATGATGCATGACGGACTGACTGGTTGTGGGTTTGTTTTCGCTCTGCCTGCGTTCTGTGATTTGTTTGTGCATTATGACGTGAAAATGCCTAGACCCATTCCAAGCATCGGTGTAAAGTAGTGTATCTCGTTTGCAACTCGGAAACGTAACGGCGACATAATCATCATTTTGAGAGTAAAGTGGTTGAGAGAGTCTAGGCAGTGTGCATTGCCAATGCCCCTAGCAGACGGCATGAGTGACGCCATACCGCCCTAGCGGAGTCCACATGTGCTGGGGACACTGGGGTCCGGGGGGGACGCGACCCTTCGTCTCGCCTTCCATCTCGACTGTACTTTAGACTGCCTGCACACTCTCCTTTGGACACGGACCCCCACACCCACCCCTCGGGCTTGCTCGCACAAGACACCACCATTTTGAAAATAGCGAGGGCAGCGGAGGCAGGCAGAATGGAAGCCCGCAAGACGTTCAGCTCTGCCGCCCGCAACTTCTCCTCCTCTTCGCTTCGAGAGCGGCTCACCAGCCTCCACCTCCCGGCTCCGCCCATCCCGCCCGCGTTCACGGCGCCCAATATCGAGTGCGCACCGCTCTCCGGAACGCAGTGCGAGGCGTTCTGACTGACCGCAGACGCATCTCCTCGTCGTAGGTTCGTCCGCGGGCGGATCCCCAGAAAACGGAGGCTGCAGACACTCGCGGTCGCGATATGGTCGACGACGATCGTGTGGTGCACGTTTGCGTGGCTCATATTGATGTGCGTGTGCTGGCTTCTGCGCCCGGGAGCTGATCGTGTGCTGAAGGGACCCAGGTCGATACCGCCACTGTGGCCGGTGCTCGCGCTGTATATGGTCTGGGCGTTGTGCGTCGACCGGAGTCCGGAGCATGGAGGCAGGCTGAGCCCTTGGTTCCGCGCCGGGAGGTTCTGGAGGTACTTCGCTGACTACTACCCTGCGACGTGAGTGACACCCTGTCTCGTGTCGGAATGAATGATGCTGATTCGAGGAAAAGCCTTCTCAAGGTATGTGGAGGACATTTCAGCGATGCACGCAGTGTGATGACCCTCCCAGACGTGTGACATTCCCGCAGACAGACCCTATGTCTTCGGTTACCATCCTCATGGTGCGTACTGGCACCCCTGTGACATGTCCTTCCCTCATCCGTGGTGCTGGAACAGGTATCATAGGCATGTACGTCTGATCACGTTCTCTAGTCGTTGTTCGCTACATATGAATATTCGTCCAGGGGTGCTCTCTGCACATTCGCGACGGAAAGCATCGGCTTTTCGCAGCTTTACCCGGGCATCGTCCCGCACCTGCTCACGCTCGCGTCCAACTTCCGCATCCCGTTCTACCGCGACATCCTCCTTGCCATGGGCATCTGCTCTGTGAGCAAGCAGTCGTGCAGCAACATCCTGAAGGGTGGGCCCGGGCAGGCGATCACCATCGTGGTCGGCGGCGCTGCGGAGAGCTTGAGTGCAAGACCGGGGACGGCGGACTTGACGCTGAGGAAGCGCTTGGGTTTCATCAAGGTCGCCATACAACATGGGTATGTAGTGGGGCACAAACTGCGTCTGCATGCACTCACGCGTCTTGCTCGCCAGAGCCGACCTCGTCCCCGTTTTCTCGTTCGGCGAGAATGACGTCAGTGCAAAGTTCATGATTGACATTCTAGATAGAGTTGCTGATGTGTTCCTCTGTCCAGATCTACGAACAGATGCCCAATCACCCGGGGACGACGATATACACCCTGCAGAAGAAGTTCCAGAACGTGTTCGGCTTCACTCTCCCCCTCTTCCATGGTAGAGGCCTTCTCAACTACAACCTCGGTCTGCTGCCGTACAGACGACGCATTGTCGCAGTTAGTGAGTACCCCGACCGCCCGCGCTCGCATGCCACGTACTGACACGGTGTCCAGTCGGCCACCCGATCCACGTAGAGAAGTGCGAGAAACCGACACTAGAGGAGATCACGCACGTCCAGCAACTGTACATAGAAGAGCTTATGAGGTGCGTGTCGTTCTCGCTGACGCCTTCGATCTCCGCCTAACGAGTGCGGCCATGCTAGGATATGGAATACTTATAAAAACGAGTTTGCGCGGACGCGGAAACGAGAACTTAGCATAATCGAGTAGGGCCGTCTTTGTGTCCATATTGTATTTTTCGCCTCTTCCGTGGACTGCGCTCGGTAGATCGTGCAGCAACCGACGTATGAGATGCTGACTTTGCTCGAAGGGCTTCGTAGTCTCCGTGGGCTGCCGGATGCCCTGTACTGTTATATCCCGGCTCCACCGTCGCCTGACTTGGTGTCTGGAAACCCCGCGGTGAGGCTTCTCCATACGAATGGGAACTCTACACCCGACATGCCCGGTCAAGAACGACCATCCCTGCCGCTTACGAGAACTCTCTACCTATCTGGTTCACTGGGGTAGAGCTCAGGGTTCCTGCATTGACTTCTGTGCCTTCAGATCATATGGTTGACCCTCCTCGAGGACAATTACGGGGATATATACGGAAGGAGGACTGCTGCACAGGGACGCTGGCTACGTAACGAACAACCGTTTGCGCACAGGAGCCGCCTTCTTTCCCTTCTGAATTAGCAGTGACAATCCTCGTGCCCGTCCCTGCGGTTATGCAGTGGCCATCGAAGCTTACTCCGTACGCGGTTAGGGCGGGTGTACCTAGGAGTCGGGGCTTCAAGCTGCAGGAGGACGAGGTGACCTTGCCAGTTGGTCCGACGTTGCACGACACTTTGTGGAGGAGAGGTGCGTTCACCCAGAGAATGTATACATTGTAACGCTGCCGCCGCATCATGATCAAGTTCGATCGACTTGATTCCTCTTCGACATCGACAGGGCGCTTGCATCTACACCGACCTTGCTCTCATCCACTTCGTGCTGAACCACCGAATTCCTAGTCGCAGGCTCGCAGTAATGTGTCAATAACCGACTTCGAGGTCCTAGTCTGGTATTATGGGTCGTCCGATGCTATGTTCCGAGTCTGTCTGCAGCAATCCACGAGCTGCATCGTTGGGCAGTGTCTGGCAAAATCGCGGTATATTACGTTCCGCCTGTCTCTCGTGAAACCCGTACAGGTCGCGCAGAGCTGTGGAAGCTACACAGGAAAAGGCCCAGCGCTGTCCACGGTCGTATTCAAGCGCGGAAGACACGCGTCGACGCGGTCAGTTGGCCCGTCCTCCACGCCTCGTGCGACCGCGGCGAGCGTCACGGAGCGCGATGTGTGCTCTGACCGCCGCCCATTTCAAGTGTTCATCATACGCAAATGGGCGTGCTTTAGCTGGATCAACATAGCTTGGACCCATGACAGGTGCCTGGGCATGATTTTCTGATGCTCGCCCGTACTGAACGCCCCGCCAGCCAATTGCCATGCCCACTGGCGGTACACGCCGCGCCGTAACCCGTTTGCCGACCCTTTTCTCGTCTCCGGCGCGACGGACCCAGCCAATCACGGGAAGCAACGCGTTTACGAGAATAGCCTCCACCCAGCGGTGTTCGGACGGAGGCCTGTTTCATGCCGGCACGGTTATAAGGGCCGTGTCTCGGTGGACGGGGACCGTGAACGCAGTCCCCACGCACCGGCACGATGCGCTCGCTCTTGGGTCTCGCCGCGCTGCTTGCGTCTGCACGGGCTGTAGTTGCGGGGAGCCTGCCCGACAAGATATACGGCGTCAACGTTGGCGGCTGGTACGCGTGGTGCGCTGTATGCGACGCGTCGGATGCGCGATTGACGCGTTTTGCAGGTTGGTCTTGGAGCCGTGGATGCTTCCGGGAGAGTGGGCGTCCATGGGAGGGTCGATTTGCGATGATTGCTCGACGTGCATCCAGTCTGAGTGGTATGTGCTCCGAAGCTGAACCATGCTCAAGTTATGAGTTGACATGAACGTCGCCTGACTAGGGCATATACGAAGGCATATGGGCAGGATACAGCTAATCGGGAGTTTGCACAGCACTGGTGCGTATGGCCTTCCACGGACCACAATGCACTGGCGGAGTACATGTCCTGATCGCTACTTGGTTAAGGACGACATGGTTCACACAAGACGATGTGAATACCCTCGTCGCCGACGGAATCAACACTGTCCGCATCCCAGTGAGTGTTACTATCAATTACTGTGTGTAGCATGCTGGACCAATATGCATACATAGCTTGGCTACTGGATCGTAGAGCCTTTGGTTGACCGCACCACTGAGTTCTATCCGGAAGGTGGTATCGTCTACCTGGTGGGTTGTTTGCACTCTGAAGCATACTGGGCTATGCTCATATCCATCCGACCTCAGCAAAAAGGTGTCCAGATGCTCGCCAACGCTGGCATCCAAGTCATCCTCGACCACCACGCGCTGCCCGGCGTGCAAACCGCGGAACAGTCGTTCACCGGAAAGTACGTGCCAATCCTGATTCCTGACCTCCCTAGCGCTGATCGTCCCCAACGCGGGCCGTTAGCTGCACGGACAACGTCCAGTTCTACGTGAGTCGCCCGATCCACGGAACGCCCTTGAGCACGCAGCTCACGGCATGCCGCTAGACCGAGTACAACTACCAACGCGCCCTGGTCTGGACAGCAGTCATGACCTCGCTCGTCCACCTCGACCCCGCCTTCAACTCCGTCTTCGCGATCGAAGCCGTGAACGAGCCCACCACGGACGCAGCCCAGACCCCCAACTACGGCACCTGTACGTCCCTCCCTACCACATCCCACTTCCGACTTGGCAGCAGACTGACGTCCTGCCCTCCCCGCGCCCCCAGTCCAGAAGAACTTCGTCGACGTCGTGCGCGCGGTCGAGCTCACGCTCGGGATCCCCGTGGCGGGCCTGAGCCTCGGCGCGGAGATCACGACGAGCAACTTCACGGCGGCGCTCGGCCAGGTCGCGAACGCGTCCACGGTCTTCAACCCGGACGTCCGCGCCGCGCTCGCCGCGGCCGCGCCGATCCTCGTCGACCTCGCCGTGCAGCTCGCGGTGCCCGCGCTGCTGGACACGGGCCTCGGCGGCGGCGTGGACAGGACGTCGTTGCTCACGACGTGAGTGCTCGTTCGTGAGGGGGGTGCTCAGGGCTGATTCGGACCCGGCGGCGTGCGCAGGTTCATGGACGTCAACTGGCAGTATGACGACCCGCCGAACCCCGCGGACGCGGCCATCGGCCCGCAGGGGTACGACAACCACCTGTACTACAGCTACGGCGTACGTCTCCCTCGTCGTCTCACTTCCGACCCCTCCCGACTGACCTGTGTTTCGTAGGGTGTCGCCGCCGCAAACCCGACCGCCTACCTGGAAAGCATCTGCAGTGCGTACACCCCACCGTCACTTTCCGCCTGAATGAACTGACGGTCTCTGTTACTGCAGACCTGAACCGCGTGCAGACGGACGCCGGGCTCGGCGACACGCCGCTCTGGTTCGGCGAGTGGGGGCTGCCGACGCAGTTCGACGCGACGGACGAGTTCCTGTACATGTGGGCGGACGCGCAGAAGCGCGCGTACAGCCAGGGCCAGGGCTGGATCGTGAGTGTCCTCTTCCGCCACCCCACTCGGGGGGCGGGGCGTTCTGAGCGCGTCGGGTACTGACGGGCGGGTTGCGATGCAGTTCTGGAACTTCAAGGTCGAGCAGTCGGAGGCGGCGGGGAACCTCTCGCGACAATGGTAGGTCGACCATCACGCTCTCTGTGACGGCCCGGAGAACTGATCGTGGACGCAGGTCGTACATCGAGGGCGTGAACCTGGGCTACCTCACCAAGGACCCGGCGGACTATAACAACGCGAGCGTGTGCGCGCCGTACCTGACCTCGTCCTGAGTCCCGAGCACTTCGCGTCGGATACTGCACCCGCATCTGCGCCCGCTCGCACTTGGTCTGAAGGTGGGATGATAAACGGGCCGGAGATCAGCGACTTAAGGGGTAATTTGAGGACCCGAAGCCATTAAGTTATACATGCATAATGTACATCGTGCGGATGCGTCTGTGTAGTTGTATACAGGATGTATTAGTTGAAGGCGTCGGCGATGGCGAGGATGCTGTTGTTGTCGAGGAGGCTCCACGGTGCCTTCTCCGCGCCCATCTTCTGCACGCGTTCCGCCGGGATGCCTTCCGTGCCCTTCTCGCCAACGGCACGCAGCGCCTTCGCAAGCTTCGGTACCTACGGCGTGTCGTGAGCACCAGAACTATGGCGGAGACGGTGGAGAGCGTACCGGCATGTACAGGCTGGGGATGAACCTCGACATCGCCTTGATTACAGGGCTGTCCACGGTCAGGATCAGTCGATGCAGAACCAGCACGGCGCGGACAGTCGAACGCTGCGACGTACAAACTGACTGTCTCGACGACCCTGTGGGTCGGACGCTCCGCGTCACCAAGCGCTCCCGGCCGGAAGACGATCGTGTCGTTGTACCCCAGATCCGCGAGAGCCAGTTCAGTCAGGCCCTTGCTCCTACAGCAGTCAGAAATACAAGCACAGGGGTCAGCGCGGACGCACGACCGGTGGACGAGACGGACCTCATGTAGGGAAAGTACGAGTCGGGGTTGGCGCCCCCGCTCGAGAGGTAGATGAGGCGTTGTTTCTGGGCAGGGTCGTCCGACTTGGCCAGGCGGGCGGCGTTCACGACGTATCTGCGATTCGTTCGGGGGCACACGGTGTGTATAAGTGCGAGCGACGACGAGATGCGCGGGAAGGGCGCGTCACGTACTCTCGGTCGATCTTCTCGAACGCCTCCAAGCTGCCTGCGGCCTTGCGGGTCGTCCCAAGCCTGCAAACACGCCCACGTACGCTCAGAGGACACTCCCACTCGCAGAAGAGGAAAACACGGTACGTTATGAAGATGACGTCCCACTTCCTGTCCTTCAGCCCCGCGTCCTCGAGCTTCTCGAAGTCGATCGTCCTCTGCTCGAGCTTGTCATTGCCCGCGGTGATCTTCTCCGGGGCCGTGACGCGCCTGCCATACTCGGACACGCTCGAATACTGGGGCGACGCGAGCAGCTCCTGGAGGAGAACCTTGCCTGTGGCGCCAGTGGCGCCGAGGATGAGTGCGGTGAGACCTGAGTCGAACCCACGGCATCAGCGCCGGCGACGAGTGCAGCAAGCCAGACGGGACTGGCTCACCTGTCATTGTAGATAGTTTTGCTTGTCAGTGCAGGAGAGTGAGATGCGCCGCTCTCCTGCGCGACGGTAGGTAGCGTTGGTGGCAGCCGAGGCGTGCGTCAGTATGCGGCTTCGTGGCGCATCTTCGCATGGCTGACAGAGCATCCCGCGTCATGACAGAGCCATCGAGCACGACCTCCAGTCGCGTGGTGCACGGAGCACTCGTTATTCTACGCCGCGCACTGACAAACGCAAGTTCAGCCCGATTAATAAATCATATTGTAGAAACAACGTCAAGGAACGTTGGGTAGTGATGTGCTCGACCAAAACATTCTCTCCAACCACATTCCCATCTCAAGCCTGCACCCAGCCCTTGTTGCCCGGAAACACAGTGCCCTCCCGGAACTTCCCAACAAGCCCGGTCATCTCCGCGGGGCCTGCACTCGCCGTACTCGTCGAGTTCGTGCCCATGGCGCTGCTCTGATCCACGAGCATCCTGTACCGGGCGACGATAGAAGAAGAGTCGGTAGCCGTCGCCGAGCTGGAGGAATCCGTCCCAGAGGCGGTCGCACTGCTAGAGTCCGTCGTCGAAACAGCCACACTGCTAGAGTCGGTCACGGAGGCGGTCGCGCTGCTCGAGTCAGTCGCGGAGGCAGTCGCGCTGCTTGAGTCCGACGCAGAGGTAGTCGCGCTGCTTGAGTCCGACGCAGAGGTAGTCGTAGTCGTGCTGCTCGAGGTTGACGAAGAGGCAGCTGCGCTGTTTGAGCCCGTCGTCGACACCGTCGAGGCGCTTGAGCCCAATACCGACACACCGAGAGACACCGAGATCGACGCGATAGGCTCGTACACCTCCACGGCGAGACTAGGGTCCTGAGCTGAAGTAGTCGCAGAGCTCATAGCCGCGGAGTCCGTCGACGTTGCCGTGGCCGTGACAACCCTAAGCACAGTGGGAGTGGCTGTATCACTTGAAGACGAGGTAGCCACAGACGAAGACACCGACGCGACCTTAGCCGCTGGACTAGAGAAGACACCCATCGACGCGGTAGCCGTTGAAGACGTTGAGTTTGAGCCGTCCATCCCAGAGTCGTCCGCAGAGTCGTCCACAGAAGAGGAGTCGTCATCGTCGTCATCGTCCGAGCCATCGCCGTCATCGTCGCCCAAGTCATCACCAGAGTCCTCGTCGCCAGAGTCGTCGCCAGCATCGCCGTAATCACCATCGCCAGCAGAATGTCGCCATCATCATCATCCGTCGAGGCTGGCGCCACCGTTCTGAGAGGGCCCGAGACCGCCGGCGCAACCATCGGCGCCGCAGGCGTGAACACGAGCGTGACGTTCTTCGCCTGGGAAATCGGGTTCACGTCATAGATCTTCGCCGAAGACATGCGAGACGGTGGCGTCGTCGCCTCCGTCCAGTCTTCCTCCAAGTTCTTCACGATGTCCTGAGCCAGGTTCGTCCCTGTGGGCGCCGCGCTCGTCGTTGTCGTCGCAGAAGCGGTGGAACCGGAGGCTGAAGAAGTCGAGCTACTAGACATCGCCGTCGGGTTGTTTGAACCAGAGATACTGCCATCTGAGTCTAAGGCCGAGCCATTGACAGACCACATCGGTCGGAGGACGCCGGTAGCTGGCTCGTAAGCAAAGATCTGACTCTTGTGCTCTCCACCAGCGGTGTTGTTGGCCATGCACTCCTCGACAGTCAGGGGAGACGGTGCCGGCGGGTTCGGGTCGAACGTAGCACAATACGAGTCCATCTGAGCAGTCGCAGCATCGAACACAGGGATTTGCATCACAACCGCGATAAAAGACGGATCGGTGGTTGTCGAGTTGTCAGAAGAGGTAGAGTCTCCGGACGACGTCGAGTTGCCTGCATCCGGAGTAGCCACGAGGTACATCTGAGTGTGTGCTGAACCAGAAGCGTTCAAGACGAAGCTGGACGCAGTCGAGTTGCCACCAGTAGTTGTACTATTGGTCGGCGCTGACAGGACCAAGGAAGCGATCTTCAGTGCGTTCTCTGAGCTAGGATCCTCGCTCTGAATGAAGTGTCGTTACGAAATATGCCTCGACCAAAGATAGAAGCACTCACCATGATATCGATTGTCCCTGGTACGCCAACCGTCTGTTGCCCATCACGACCCATAATATGTGCAGCTATGGACGGCGAGCCATTGTTGCCCGAGACGTAGACAGAGGGATCAACGTCAGCTCTCCGGTGGTGGACGTCAACGTGATCATCGTCGCCATTGACCACAACCTTCTGCCGACCATGACGGTCGTCGTGATCGTGGGGCGAACGGGGGACGTGTACATTGTCGTTGCTCCCGTTGACTACGACTGCGTCATGACGGTCGCGGTCATGGTCATGATGATGTCGTGGCGAACGACGCGCATGGACGGAGCGCCGAACATGGACGTGGTCATCTTGTCCGTTAACGACAACCTTGTCGCGGTGACGGTCATGCGGGGAACGACGACCAAGGCCCTGGTCTGGAAGAAGGTGAGGAAGCGCGCCGCCTTCAACATGGGCGATATCATCGGGCGAGCGACTACGGAGACGGGAATTGACCGTACGACGATGCACATCGTCGTGATCTCCGTTGACGATGACTTCGCCGTGATGACGATCGTGGTCGTGGTCGTGACGCTTGCCAGGGGTACGCGTTACGTCGATGTTGTGCTTGACAGAGTCGTCGCGACCTGCGAGCCAGGCGAGTCCGACATGTTGAGCAGAGTCAGACTCATCCCATACGCCGCGCTGGGCGTTCAGAATGTCAGTACTACTGCGACTAGATGATACAGGTTGGCACACCTTGTCCTTGTGATGAGTTCCCGCATCACCCGCGACGTCCTGCGAGTTCTTCTCGTTACTTGAGTGGGTACTGGCAAAGGAAGGACCGGCTGCTGCTCCCTCTGTCCCTTCCCGGTTTTGCTATCCTCCGCACTCGTCGACCGAGATTGGTCGGCGGATTCGGTCTGCGTCAAGGTATGACCATGGGCCGAGTGATGAGCGTCCGCGGTGCTCGCGCTCGGTTCAGCTTCCTTGTAGTCCACGGGCACTACGGCGCCCTCGACAGATGTCGGAATGATCGACACCGCCGCGATAGTAGTGAGGGCAGCCAGGAGGGTGAAGGGACGCTTAAGGACAACCATGGTGGAGGGCTAAGACTGATGTGGGCAAGGAATGAGATGAAGTGTGCAGAGAGAATGTGCGATCCGGTCGCGTTAGAAGTGCGATAGCAATACGACAGCAAGACCACCTGGGTCTGAAAGAGTAGCGGGGGTGGGAGGAGAAGGCAAGAGGGCGGGCAGAATACGAACCACCGACTTCGTCTTATATACCGCGCGACGCCTGTCAGCCGCCGTCACCAAGCGTGCGGTGCGCGTGCGTCATGCCCGGCGTCGGCGGCGCGCTGTCCAACTTGCTGTCATCCTCGCCGGAGCGCGTCCGCCAGCCACCATCCAAATCGGGACTGTGACCGCGCGACGCACGTGTCCAGCCCGAGTCCCGACGCGCCATCTCCAGGGCCCATGGCCAGGCGCCCGCACCCGCGGGTCGCGCCAAATGCACAACTGCGTCCTGTGTCCTTTCAGTCAGTCTACAACAGATGTCCCCTCGGGGTGACATACGAAAAAATTGGAACGATACAGAGAAGATTAGCATGGCCCTGCACAAGGATGACACGCTTTCCCGGAGTGGTAGACCTACGGGTCTCAATATTTATTTTTCTTGGCGCTGGCTTTGAAGTTACCCGTTTCTTTGACCTCAGAGTACAACACTCAGCACGCAGCAAGCACGCAGAGAGGTGGACGTCATCTTTCTTCTAATGTCATCCTACCTACTCAATACCTACTACACAATGTCGAGCAGACGCGAGCGATATGACTCGCCCCTCCCAGTGGTCATCTCAAATGCAAGCATCACTCTTTTGGTGCAAGAGGTAAGTGGCCACCGGCTTGCAAACTCGACGGGCCTAAGCATACCGTTCTGGGACCACAGGTTTCTCGTTGATGGACTTCCGCTTGCAGACGCAAGCCGAGACCTTCGCATGCGTTCGACAGGACAATGAAACAACGCCTTGACTTGCCATTCTGATCTAGCATTGTTGCCCATGGCAGCCGTGCCACCAGCTTCCTTCCACGAAGGCGTCGCTCCAGTGCGATCATATGGAGCATATGGAGCAGATTTGTCCTACAAGACCTACCGTCTACGCAGCCTCCCACTGATATACCTGCGCTGATGTTCGCATTGGCAGGTTAGGAGGGGCTTCTCGGACAGCACCATGGACGAACTCTACGATGGCCTGACACCGCGCCTCCGGCACCCCGCACTTCAACTTACCATTCTTGATGGTCCACAGAAGGCAAGAACGCTTGACAGTCCCTATCTCCGACAACGGAACATAAGGAACAGCACGCTTTGGCCGGCAGGCTGTGCCACCACGAGGAGTCGACCAGGACCCACAATTGCCATATCTGGCGACTTGTATTGTCTGCACCTTCGCAGAACTGCGTGGCGGCGGTGGATCATTCCCCTAGAAAGGCAGTCGCCCCTCTCTCCGCTTAGTGAGGAAGGCAACGTGTGCGAAAGCCCAGCCTCGAGGCTAAAGATACGTTTCCTCACAGTGCCCCTTTTATTCATCTTAACCGGCGGCGACGGGCCACAGCGGACGCCACTCACCCGGGTTCTTTCTTTATAAACCCACTCTGAGCGAACGAAGATGGGACAGATCCCTCTACAGTCGCGTCCTCTTTCTCCCTCCTATACTTGCGCGGAATGGCTAAGAAGCGCTTGGTGGCGAAGGGTGTACCCTCCGAGTCGCGGAAGGGCAAAGGCAGTGACAGTTTCTACGCCAGATTCAACAAGTCCGTTACGGAAGATTTGGGCGGCGTGCGTCTTTGCTCTCTTCCGCATGCATGTGGCGTCTGACCTGTCTCCTCTTAGACTGTGATATGGGGAGCACGCTTCGGGCCCGACCCTCGACGGCACAAGAACACCAGTAACACCAGCTTGACGTTCAAAGCCCCCATCACTGCGCCACCTGTGAAACAGGAAAGCGTCGACGATGCGGACGAGGCACTTCTCCACCGGCCTCACCTACCTCAGTCTGCGCAGGCAGGATCTGAGGCAGGCAACACCACACTGAGCTATATCTCCGCCTCTGCAATTGCTGCTGAGCTAGAGCTTACGTCCACGAAGCGGGGCAGAAAGCCGAAGCATGGAGAGCCAGTGCAGGGCATACCACAAGGAACACGCCAGCCAGTGCCGGGTGAGGGTATGCTGTGCTTTGAGCAGGCGCGCCTGCGGTGGCGCCGGCACCTGAACTCAACCCATACCCAAACCAAAGGAAGAGAAGACGCAGAAGACACAGAGCAAGGCAACCCGTTCTTCAGAAGCCCACCATCGGATCGTCAGTCCAAACCCGCCGCCGCACCAGCACGGCGCAAGTCGCGACACACCGGTGATCCCGTCGTCGTCCAGAACACGCGCCACAGTCGCCCGAGAGTCTTCGTGCCTTTGAGGGTCGGTCTGTCACAGTATTCAACCTCTATGCGGCTTCCTCCAATCAGTGCGCCGCAACGAGGGCCGCTCCCGCCAATCAGCTTCCTGACCGGGGCATTTAGGTATTCTCGTACGTGCGCGTGAACCATGACCTGTATTGCTGTTGTATGCTGATGCGTCGTTCCCAGCTCGGCGAAACCCTATGCTAACCCGTTCGCCTCCCCTGCCACCAGCACTTCATGTCTCCGCCTTAATCGACGCCGCAGACACTTGTCCCAAGCCAAGCCCTGGCCCATCAACTTCCACAGTTAACGATATGAGGGCAGATGCGAAGCCGATCTCTGCCTCTCTGTGTCCCCAGACGACTCCTCCCGCTGACCGAACTCCATCAACGACCTCGCGCCCGACTGGTCATGTCGACGGTCACGTCAACTCCGGGTCATCTGCAGTTCAAACCAATCTGCCGGTCTTCAACGCGGCCCACTATTCTCGGAACATTGCAGCCCTTTCGCTGGCAACCCCCACAGAGTACTCGGAGCTCCGATGGCACGCGCATAGGGCTCATGGCAAGTCTCGTACGAACGTTCGATGGCATCCGTACTACACACCGAGGCTCGGATGCTATCCTGGCAAAGTGGATCTATGATCATCGGTGCAGCCTTGCGACAGGCAGCTCAAGGGTAGATTCTGCGGCTTTCGACTTCGGACGTTCTCAGTAAATTATCTCCATGCCATACCTCGCACTATGCCCTATGCGTGCTGTACATCTGTCAAAATATGCATTACTTCCCTTGTCACAACAATGAGGACGCCCCCTTGGTTAGACATCTAGATATAATGAGCGACATGGTAGAACAATCCATTACATAGTGCGAATCCGGAAGTGCTAGAAAACATCGAAGACAGCAACAATACTTGATACAGACGGATGCTTTGTACATTACCGGAAAGATAGTGAAGGATTCAGGCGTGGTGAGTGCGGCGGCGAGTTGCTCTGCGCAAACTGCGTCGCGTGGGAGGGGGACGACAACGAGCCTGGCAGATAGAGGGGAATCGTAGGTATAAGCTCGAAAACCTGTTGCGCGATTGGACGCGCTCCTCGAGGCCCGCTCGGCTGCAGACCGTTGTCGGCGTTCATAACACCGTGGACGCGTGGTTCTTGTGAGATGCTCTCCGACCATCCATCCGGACCAGGCACTGAGGATGTAGGAACGTTGGTGGTTCCTCGTCCATCCCAGATGCAGCGTACGTCGTTTCCGGGGATAATTTGTGCGAGACGGCCCGTTTCGACGTGTCGAATCTCGATGAACCTAGTGTCGAACAAAAGAACGTAGGGTGGATGCCAGGCGACATGTTCTGCTGTGCCTTCCCATTCGATCGTGCCCATACCCCGGCTGGGATCACCGTGGCGATCCACATACAAGCCGAACTCTGCGATAACGATGAGCAGTAAGAAAACACATTGAATCATTATGCATACCATCGTAGCACAGCAGGAATTCGTCCTGGTTCGTGCGGAACATGCCCATAGGCCGACACGACTCACACCGTTTCGCTAGCTTCTCTAGGCGAGGGTCGTCACGTTGAGGGATTGTGACACTCTTGAAGCTATATCCAAAGCAAAGTCAGTACTTGGTACACACTGTGTCAAGGATCACTACGTACTCAGTGAGATCCATGATCTCGAATCCCTTCGTGCACAGGATGACGATCCTGGCCTTCAAGAAGATGAGATCAAAAGACTCAGATGGCAAGAAGAAGTCCTAGAGATGCATCTGAGCGACTGAATCACAGCGTGTTAACATGGCTGCCCACCCTGTAGACCCTGAACCATTCCGAGCGCTGTGACCGTAGACCAAGGCGAGAGCCAAATGTTCGCGGGGCCTCTGCTCTCTCGTTGATCTTGCCTACAACAGGCTCCAGGACTCGGAACACGCTATCCAACTAATAAAGGGTAAATCAGTAACGAATGCAATTGTGCATGGACAATGGGGGTACGGACTCCTTTCTTCTTCATATAGATAACGAGGGTGCGGCCGTTCAAGTTGCCTACACTGAAGAAGTGGACATCTTTGTTCCCGCTCAACTTCTGTGGGGTCTGAGAGGTGTTGACACTCTGAGGAGAGGATGGCACAAGAGCCTCGATATGATATGCAAACAGCGACTGAAAAACCGATCAACGACCCGTCCGCTGCCACTGAATGCGGGAAACCTACCTTGTCCGCTAGTACGAGGAAAATTCCAAAGTCTTCCAGCATTGCGCATTGAGTCACCATCTTTAGATGCAGGACGCGGCGCATAGCTGGTGGTGTGTCAGCATCATGTCACACCTGTATACCTTTATGAGGGCAGCTTACATCTTGAGTCGTGGCGGAAGCCGATCCAAACACCTTCCGCACATCCAATGGCGACGAGTCCCCTGCCGTCTGCAGTAGCTATTGTGGGATCAGCAAATCGCCGGCAACGATCCGTCGACGCAGTACGTACTGAACGGCACTGAGCAAGTGACCTTGCCCGTGAAGGCATTCTCGTGACTGTAAGCAGCACTCCCGCCTCCAGGGACCACTGCGGGGACGAAGAACGTGTCTGCACTAAGGGTCTCCACCTCAAAGACCTTGTTAGATTCTTGCACGACCTTGCGCAAGCCAATGGCCTCATCTAGCTTCTGCTTCCATTCGTTGCGAGCTTGCGCAGATTCGGCGAACACAGTGTACAGACCGCCTAACCTACCAGTGTGGTGGATGGTGCAGGGATAGACCATCCGAGAATCTGTAGCGCTCTCGGGAGTACCATTGGCTCCAGGAGGAAATGCCTCATTCCGGTCACCACGGCTGTTCAATCCTCCCAAACGAAGGATACCGCCGCTACGCTGAGTGGGAGGATCAGTGAAGTTCGCGAGTGTCAGGAGGTCCAAGGGTATCGGCTGGAGGCGAGTGTCAGAGCAGTCGTGACGCGGGACAGCAATAGGTCGAACACACCCGTCTGTAGACATGGTAACGTGTAATACCATCCTTCTCCTTCGGCTTCGTCATGACCACTGAGAAAAATTAGCTGAAAAGCATGCCTGCGTATTGAAGAACCACTCACAGTAATTGTCGAAGAGCAAGACGAACAGCTCAGTCCACCCACTCCATTCGAATCCAGTGTCAGGTTGTCGGAGGAGTTTGCCCGTGTGCATCAAAGAACGATTCTCGTTGAGAAGGTCCATGTCCTACACACTATTGACGACAGGTGTTTCACATCCGAAGGGGATGCACTCACAATGGCTTCCCCAGGCTTGAACACGAGATTCGAGTTGTAGCGCCAGACCTCAACCTTCTGCTTTGCTGAAACGACTCCAGGCTCGGAATCCTTGCCTAAGGCCTTGATCAGTTCGAGGACTTGTGGTATCGTGTCACGGTCTTCATGTCCCTCTGGTGTTTCCTCGAGAATACTCTTCAGCAGCAACTCGTACCGGAGCAACCTCGGAATAGGCCGGTTGATGAAGGCTTTCATATCAAGCTTGCGAGCATCTGCATGCCGAGTACATTGCTGTCGACGACGTTAGTCAGATTGATCATCTGGAAGGTACGAGGACCCACATCAACGAATGTCTTGAAGGACGGGTTGTTGGCCATCTCATCGTCAATGCGGTACGCTGCAATGGGGTAGTTCGGAATGTACTCCAAGTACGCTTCACGGAAGTTGAGAACGGCGTCATAGACGGCTGCCGTGACGCTACGAATAACTGGATGCTCTTCGCGTTGTATCTCATGGAAAGAGTTCAACATCTTGCGATGATGGGCATGCAGCTCGTCGAAGTTGTGGAACACTTCGCCAAGGAACTGCTCGAGCCGATCGCGTGGGACGATAGGCGGGTCCATCTCGCGCAACGGAGTCACGTACATCTGACCGATAATGTCAGTCATAGGAATGTCGTCAGCTATGGGAGACAACATACCAAGTCAATGTTCTCGAGGTCCTTCACGTATTCCATCTCACCCTTGATCAGCTCAAAAATGATGCTGAAGACGTATTGAGCCGCCATCTGCGAAATGATACCATAGATAATGCTTACGACTGTCGTTTGGCATCTTTCTTGTGAAGACTCTTCCTGAACTCCTCGGACACGAGATTGTGCCACTCAAGCTTTCCTGTGGGCCCCTTACCCATAGCAGATTGCCATGTCCAGAGTTGAGCCACGGTCTGCAGCTTTTTGATGGCCTCTATCGCCTCCTTCAAGAAATCCGCATCGGGGTTGCCGTCCGTAGTTTCATTGCAGATAGCTTCCAGCAAGACCGGGTACTTCTGCAGATGTTCCGAAGACCGATTGAGGAAGTGTTTGAGATCAAGGCGATGGGCATCAGGATGCCGAGCTGCTTGCTGCAAGGGCTCAATCAGTATTTGTCTCGTTTGGACGTGAAAATAGACTAACCTCGAGGAAGCGCCGGAACTCAGCATTCTTTTCGCTTTCGTCTTTCACCCTTTTCTCTGCTACGGGAAGGTGACCAACATAGATGGGATACGCCAAGCGGAACTCGGTCGCTGCATCTAGGAAGATGTCCCCAACACCATGAATAATAGGCGCCTGTTCGCGTTGTCGGACGTTCAGAACTTCCAACAATCTGCGATTGCACTCTCGCAGATCTAGGATGTTGCCGAACACTTCCTCGATGAACTCTTCGACTTCTATCGGTCTGATAATGGGCGGGTTGGCATTGCGAAGAGGACGGATGAACAACTGCAGAGGCGTGAGCGAGTAAGATAAACGTATTTGTCGTCATGACTTACCGATTCCACAATGTCGAGGTCGCGGAGATACTGCTTCTCCTTGGTGATGACCTTATGTATGATCCTACACGAAGCTCAATTACCATCCGGTTGAGACAAACCGCATGGATAACATACGTCTGCCGGTTGATCTCGCTCTCGGGCAAGGTTCGCAAGACTTCCGGTGGGACAGTCCTTGACCATGAATCATCCTACAAGACGAGAGTCGACTTCAGATGTCAGATCACGGACAAAGGTCATCTTGCAGCGTACCTTTTCCTCCTCAACCTCCTTTTCCGTGGGGGTGACCAGAACAAGGCTCTTGTTCTATGCAATATTTTAGTTTAGAGATGCTATCACCAACGCCACTCGTGCTTACTCTCTTAGGACATGCGAAGGAGTAGCATGGCGTTTCGTCATAGCAGCTCGGCGCATAACAACGTGTAAGCAGCGTAATGACCGCGGTCGGCAGCTCCTCCCGTTCAACGCGTGTATCCGAAGCACCCTCCTGATCATCGAGGAACATGTAGACATCCTCCACGCCATCTTGCAGAACACGCCCTCCCCACTCAACTTCATAGAAGAAGAGCTGGTTCTGCAAGCTGCGTGCGACCTGCAGGGCTGCTCGCCGATCATTGGTGGAGATGCCATGTGTGATCAGTAGTTCTCGTTGGATCTGCGACTGGATAGTGGACTGCACGTTCGGCATGAGTGAAGCTTCTTCATATAGGGCTGGGGCGGTCTATACATACCACGATGTCCTTGCCGGTGAATGCCCGAGGGTAGGGTATACTGCCTTTAACGTGCGTGCCCCTAGGCACCTTGTCGCGTAGTCTCACCGCGATATGACTCAACAACGCAGGATTGAAAAACCTGTCGTCACCCTCCTCTGACTGGTCTTCATCATAGAAGTCGTCTTCGTCGTCCTCGTGCCAGTCCCCAGCCAGCTCCAGAGGACGTTTGATGTCTTGCAAGGTACGTATAAAATCGTTGTCCTTCCACGACCGACTGGAAGACCCCACGGGGCCCTGCGCAGATGACGTGCGGGACATCTGTCCAGGTGTTGGCGTTTGCGCTTGTAGGTACGTCTGCGACGGTGCAGGTGAGTGATGCTCGTAACTGGGCCCTGGATGCACCCATGGTTCCGACGTCTTGGATGCGTGCGACTGGAAGGAATTGCCGCGGTCAACGGTGGTAGCCGCCGACGAGCCAGTGTAGGGGTTCGGGCTACTGGAACTGCTGGCATACAACGATGAGATTGACACAGTCGTTGCCACAGATGGATTGCGATCGAGCTGCGAGGGTCCGTTCGCGTATGACACCACCGAACTGTTGTAACCCGATGAGGCCGCCGAGCCGACAGAGTCGTACGCGCGACATCATGCATGGATCGGGAGGCTGGTGACATGAATTAGCCACAACATAGCGGCTTTGAACGAGACTCACGATTTTGGCTAGAGTACACCCCAGCTGCAGTCTGTGGAGGAGAATAGGCGCGGGACTGGGGAGCAAACTCGGGAGTACTCGCGTATAGATCATCCATGAAGGAGCCTGAAGACCTGCCGTCGTCTACACTGTCTCTAAAGCCTGGTATCTGAGGAGCTAGTGCTCCGGCTGGTCGTGCAGGAGACTTGTAATGGTGGATCGAGCCGTTTGTTTCCGACGACTGTCTTCCGACTGCAGGCATGGGCGACGCTCTACCAGACACGCTGCCTGCAGTGCCCGGGCGAACAGGTTGCAAGGTAGGGGGATACGCCTGGGAGATCGGCCGTGGGTCGACATAACCCCCGTTCAGAGGAGGTAAACGCGGTGGTGGTGCAGCTGGCGGGGAGAGGGAGGCCGGCGGAGAGTAAAAGCCGTTACCTGATGTTGTAGAAGGTGAATCGACTGGAGTGTAAGGTAGTCTGCGATTCCTGCAATCATGTGTGAAGAGATTGCTAACGAGCTGAACAAACAGTCACATACGGGTCACTTGTCCGTTTCGGAGGGAGTGGAGGCGGTGGAGGTTCGTCAGGTATCCGCTGCTCGGGCATGCCATATAGAACGTGTGGGGGCGGGGGCGGAGGAGTCTGCATTGGCGTCGGTTGCCCAGGTATGCGGGGTAGAGGTCGTGGTCCACGGAGAGTAGGCGACTGCACACTCGGTGCAGTGGAGACTGGGCGAGCTGAAGGTCGTGGAGAAGGTGGGATACCGTGGTGGCCTTGGCCTATTGGATTGAGCGACCTGAAACGGTCGGAAGTAAGCGAGGGGCGACGTACCGCTGCGCATTGGCGGTGTCATGGTAAGGCTCTGTTGCCGGGTCGTCGTCGGCGTGTCACCTCCATCTTCGCCATAGTTGTTGTAGAGCGTCTCGAGCTCTCCCTCGCTGTTGCGCATCGTTTGATCGGCAGCAGGGGCCTCTTCTGCAAACCCGGCCAGCACTTGATGGTATAGATTGGCCAAGTCCTCGTCGTCCGGGCTAGAGACATGGGGAAGCGCTGCGGTGGACATGCTGTCAACTATCTAGAGTTCCTAGACTAGTGAAATGCAGTGCCCGTCTTCCGTGTATTCTCCCGCACTCTGCGGGTCGTGGACGTGCCTTGGTGGCAGGATCGTATGGGTAACCGCGTATATCGCCTCGAGGCAACCACTGGCAACTGCCACTGCCAGGCTGAGCACACGCCCGGAAGAACTGCTACCACCATGGCATCATTGTCCACATAAATGTCACAAAACTCTGCTTACAATCAATCAGTTTTCGGTACTTGTGTCGCGGTCGGGATGGACATAGAGAGCGGGTGCAATTCTCACTCGACTCGCAGCGGGTCCCGACCACCTGCGAACCGCTCGAGCGCGCCGACAACGGCAAGTCACGTGGTTGGCATTGAACGCTCTGCATATCATCAAAGTGATCATTGTGCTTCACATTGGCTTCACAGCAACGTTCCGCTCAGCGGGTCGACGATAACATCGTCTCTGATTCTCCACCTTCACACCTGCGATCATCCCCGGTAGTCGACAAAGAAATGCTATCCGACGAGACGCACAAAGCCACAGCATCCCGGACAGCATCGTCTGTCCATGATGTGAGCGCCGAGAAGCCACCGTTCGGGTCTCGGTGAGTAGTCGTACTCCTCGGATAGGGTCAATAGATTGACCATGGAACAAGCGGCTCAGGTTGCTCACTTTAGAAGCTGACGTATGGAGTCAAAATGCATGGGATCATGTCCCACCTCCCGACGACCAGGACGAGATCATCAATGCCGCGCTCGCGAGACAAAAGCTCGCACCAGTACCGGAGGACGAGAAACAGAAATACAATGAGAAACCCGCCAAACATTGGTAATGCACTACTTTTCCTCGACGTTGTCGTAAAACAGTGCCTGACCTGGGTGCCGACAAAGGGATAACTTCTACAAAATGAATGCGAACAATTTCTTCAAGAACAGGAAATGGTACGTCAGCCTCCTTACGACTCGCTCACAAAGATGAAATGCTGTACAAGGCTGCACTTGGAATTTCCGGAGCTAGTCCACGCAACACAGCCAGAGGTAATTTTACAACAGCGCCGGTCATGTCCCTTCTGACGTCGTGCGAAATGGATAGGCAGGAGCTGTGACCATCGCAGAGATTGGCTGTGGTAGGTCTGTGCTCTCTCGCTAATCCAGGATCCGTGATGTATTGCTTTAGGTGCCGGGAATGCCGTCTTTCCAATATTATCCTCCAATAAGAACCCACATCTATCGCTACGGGCGTATGATTATTCTTCGCATGCTGTCAAGCTCGTGCAGGCAGGGCAATTTCGTGTTGGCGACATGTCGTCTTGGCTCACTTCCTCTCCAGACAAACCCGTTGTACACGTCTCCTCCCGTTGGCTCTATCAAGGCCGCAGTATGGGATCTGTCATCATCAGAGCTACCACCCGATGTAACGCCTGAGAGTGTGGACGTCATCGTTCTCGTCTTTGTTCTGAGCGCACTGCATCCGCATGAATGGCAGCGCGCGGTTGGCAATATTCACAAGGTCTGCACGTGCACTGTTCGAACCTTCATTCATGTATCGCTGATGTTCAGGTCCAATCCGCAGATGCTGAAGCCCGGAGGGCTAGTACTGCTGCGCGATTATGGTAGACACGACCTAACACAGCTGCGTTTCAAAGGTGGCCGTCTGCTGGACGAGAACTTCTACATTCGCGGCGATAAGACAAGAGTGTATTTTTTTGAGCTGGGTACGCACTCGTTCGATGTAAGAAGGAATGGTCTACTTATTTCGCGGTCACACAGACGAACTGGCCCTGTTGTTCACCGGGTCCCTAGCTCCTTCATCATCCAAGATCAATAATCACGTTACCGTGGTCGAGGAGGACGACGGAGATTCTGGTGGCACTACCGATCAGCGATCAGCCCTCCCTAGCTCATCACCAGGCCCCTCGTCGCCGCAACCGCTAGAACCAGAAGTCACCGTGCAGGCTCACGAAGATGGCACCGTGACCCCCTCCTTGTCTGACCAGATTCATCCGTGTCTTCGCTCGGTTCTTACCTCCGAAGGCACTGTGTCGCTGTTTTCCATCGAGCAATTGGGCGTGGACCGCAGACTCATCGTGAACCGGAAACGACAATTGAAAATGTATCGGGTTTGGATGCAAGCAAAATTTCGGAAGCTGCCTTCATGAACGGGACGGTGGATGTATCGCGATTCGAGTATGGGGAGACAGCCTAGAAGATATAGTTTACAGTCTGTACGAACGAATGATAGCAGTTCTTTTACAACCAAGAGGTGTAGCCGAATCGTCTCTATTTGCATGTAACATTGGCAAGCTATTTGCTACCCACATACCGCAGTTCGCCATCCCAGGTAGCGCGTGGCTTGTACCCAGTTATCATACGTTCCTCTACTGTCCAGTGAGATCTTGGGTTTGGGGGAAGATTACGACCACGACGCATTCCCGCCCAGTTCTTTGCAGTACGAAGGTTTTGGTAGGTACATAAGTAATACAGAAGCCCTGACCTGAGTTCTCTGGGCCAGTTATATACACACTATGTAGATGCCTAGATGCGTGCGTAGTGTGGGGTGGTTGCTAGCTTTCCCCAGCCCGTCTGACTAGGCAAGATCCGTATCGCGGTCAGACATTGTAGTGAGCGGCGGCATTTTACGTACTTACGACCGTGCCACATTGCTACAGCACCGTGCACGGGATTGTTGCGCACGCCACACCCAGGCTCACTGGCAGGAGAGCGGTTGTTTGCGCTTGTTAGGATCCAAAGCCTCTGCCTGCCGTATTCGTACAACTCTTCTTCTCGGCAGTCTCCGTGGTCGTTCCGTCGACGGCGTAACTTATGCTGGCGTATGTCATTGTCACGGTCGATCACTGCGAGGTCTTCGATATCCCCGCTCTGTTCGTGGTGGCAGTCCAGACGATCGTACGGTGTGCTAAAGCTCGCATTATTTCCTCGTCCACACGCCATGGAGGCGTCAACCAAGAGAACCCCTTCGCCGGGCTCAAGCGTCAAAAGACCACAAGCAAGCGAGTCAGACCTCTCCGCCTCTAAACGTCCCAAGCTTGATGTCAACGAAACCGTGACGGCGTTGGATTCACCTCCAAGCCACGCTCTCCCTGAGAGTGCATCTGGTGGTTTCATCGAGGGCCAGAAATCCGCTACAGAGCGTCCAGACAAACAAAAGTCTAAGAAGGGGCAACGAGGGACCAAGGACCGCAGACGTGGAACACGGAGAGAGGATGCAGAACCCAGGGACAGTGAAGAGCCCAAGACTCCGCGCCTGCCTAAGAGGCCGTGCGTGCTGTTGCTTGGTTTCTGTGGTTCCGGCTACAGTGGCATGCAATTGTACGTGCCCAGTTGTTCGATATCTGTGATCCCCAAGTAATTTACAAAGATGATGAAGTCAACCAGATCAGTCGGTCCGCACTATCGAGGGCGTCTTGTTTGACGCACTCGTCAGGGTGGGAGCTGTCTCACAAGATAACGCAGACAATCCGACCAAGGTAGAGGATTGACTCCTCATAGTGCCATTATGTACGAATTCACTATCTGCAAGGTCTCGCTCGGTCGTGCCGCAAGGACGGATGCTGGTGTACATGCAGCGGGAAACGTTGTCTCGTTGAAGCTTATCAATGCTATCCCCGGTGTTTCTGACCTGGTCGCGCGTATCAATGAGGAGCTTCCCCCGGAGATTCGGTTATGGAGCGTGGTGCGTCAGTCGTTAGTCCCTTCATGATATGCACTAAGCCTGTTCAGCTCCGTACACAAAACAACTTCAACGCAAGAACGTTTGTCGCTCTCATACTGAGCTGCGCCCTCATCTATTGACGGCCCCGGAACCAGGTCCTGCGACAGCCGGAAGTACACGTATTACTTCCCCTCCTACATGATGATCCCTCCGAAGCCAGGCAGTGGCCTTCATCAAACTCTACAACAAAACGGCACTGAGCCCCCAATACACCCGTTTGGACAGAGCGCGGCCCGATGCCGACACCGACGTTGACCTTCGTCGAAAGCGTGACTATCGGATGCCTCCTGATGTCCTGGAGTCGTTACGAGCCACGGCTCGCAAGTTCTAGGCAGTCACAACTTCCACAACTTTACTGTGGACGGGAATTCGGGATAGGAGTTGCGCGCGCTACATGAAGGATATCAGCGTGAGTGAACTCGGCTCAAGGCTTGGTCTCATCATTGACGGACAGTGTTCCACAGGTCGCTGACCCAGTCGTCTACGGGGACACAGAATGGGTCAGCGTGATGTTCCATGGGCAGAGTTTCATGCTGCATCAGGTGAGTCTTGTCTCGCGTCTTCATACACTCCTGGTGACTATTGTGTGGTCATCAGATTGTATGTGCTAAATAATATTGTCTTTGCCTAGACCAGCGCTGAACTACTCGCTGTCCAGCGTAAAATGATGTCAGCATTAGTGCTGGCCTGTCGCACCGCTTCACCCCCTGATATCCTAGACGAGGTATGTCTATCACGCCTCGGCCGAAGCATACATCCCTGATGTTGCTCAGCTTTATGGCCCGCGGATGGTCTTCATCCCCAAAATGCCAGCACTGGGCTCCTGCTCGAGTACCCCATCTTCGAGACCTACGCCAAGAGAATTGAAAAAGGGAACGAGAAGCTGAACCTACTGATACAGACTATCGGCCACCGATACCTTCGACATTCATCGGGAGCTGATGGACCAGTTCAAGGACACGCACATCTATCCTCGAATGCGAGAAATGAGGACGAAGCTGGAGTGTATGTTTGCAATTCGCCTCGCTCTTTGCGTCTCGCTCACAGCACGTTCAGCTTCGATGCATGGATACGTTCCATCGACTCTTATTCTGGAAAGACTTGCTCTGGCTTAACTCCAAGGGCATCATCCCGGCCGCCGCAGTGATCCATAAAGGAGAACGTCGTGCTGGCCGCTTCAGAGAGAGGAAACACTTCGACTCGACCGGTTACCCGACGATTACTGACGACTCTACAACGGTCGTAGACGAGGAGGCGGAAGAGGAAGATGAAGCATTAGACAAAGCTAAATTAGACGATATGGAGGGCTGATGTCATATGTACCTCCACCTGATAATACATAAAGTCTGTCCGCATACGTATCAAGCCAAAAGATCTACACATTACGTACATGGCGGCCTGTTCGGCAGTGCTTCTTGACAGCCGTTACCGTGTCGTTCACGTTCATCCGGCCTGGAGATATACGTGCAAGAGCGTGACTGAATGAAGCCAAAGCAAGGATGGTTTGTAGCGGTGATCGTTGGTGGTGGCGTCGGTTCGTATAGTCGTCAAGTGTGGTCGATCATGACTGGAACTTCCTCATGGTTTGGATCTCATCCAAGAGAGCTTGAAGTCGGTCGTCATCGATCTTGACAAGACTGGGAAGGGTATCGTCGTCAAAAATCGTGCAGGTCAGGGCTTGCGATGAACCTCGCACCTTGGGATGACACTCTTCGCTTCTTCGACATCCGCAGGGCATAGGTTGGCTATTTGCGCTGTTTCAAATTGTGTCAGAGCAGGCTCTCTCCGCAAGGTCCTGATTGTATCATTAGTGAAATGCTCTAGGACGATGGCGTTGCACAGCGTACTCTCGAACAGCACTGGCAGAATCCGTGGTGTTGAACTTTGCGAACGTCTTCACGTACTCTAGTGTCTTGTTATAGACGCTTCACGTAGATGAGATGATGGTCCAACACGTAACTAGATGCACATACGCAGTGTCCGGGGCATCCTTGTCTCGATTCTCGAGAAGATACTTCACCTCCGAGATGAGCAGACAACCAGCATTGTTAAATTCTGTGCATATGTGAGCACACGCAGGTCATAATATGATTCAGACAGCTGACCTGCTCCCAGCTTCAGCACCGACGCATCTTCCTCCTCGACCTGGGGCCGGTGTCTCAATCGCGGGGTCATGGCGGTTGGTGGGAGGCTGTTTGCGCTTGTTAGGATCGCAAGCCTTTGGACAACAAGCTCAAACAGGATCTCCGATCGCGGGGCTGCCACAGTGGCCGCCGCGTCTAACCCCGGATGACTTAGCCGAGTCGCACGCAGGCTGCGTGCCGCCCTCGCTGCCATTGAGCCAGTCACAGCAGCCCCGCCTCGTCGAAGGCACTTTATCTCGCCTGCGGGCTCTTCAAGAAACTCATTCACCCTCGAGGACAGTTTCGAGATGGTGCAGACGTACGGAGCGACGCCCGCTGCGGTGGAGGAACGCGGACCAGACCTCCAGCCTTCGCAATCCGGGGAGAGCGATGCTCTTCTGGGAGCTGACGCCAGTGCGCGTCGTCCAAAGAGAGACGGGCATGCTACGCTTTCGAGTTCAGTGGGAAACCTGGCGAATACGATCATTGGGAGTGGTGAGTAATGCGAGACACCACATGTATGGGCACGGTTAATCACTTGTTCAGGAATGCTAACATTCCCGCTGGTAAGTTGCTTGATGTTATGATGCTTGGCTCGAAGTCTGACTTTGACACGCTAACCCAGGCCATGGCTTCCGCTGGTATTATACCGGGAATCATAACCTGTATATTTTCCGGCTCAGTCGCAGCCTTCGGTCTTTACCTGCTCACTCTATGTGCGACAAAGGCACCGCACAGGAGGGCGTCATTCTTCGCGATTGCGGAGCTCACGTTTCCAAGAGCGGCCGTATTCTTCGACGCTGCAATCGCTATCAAGTGCTTCGGCGTGTCTATCAGGTAGTCAGCCTTTGGTGTCGTCATGGGCTCGTTGATGTTGATGTTATGAGCAGCTATTTGATCATTGTGAAGTCTCTCATGCCCAACGTGATTGCTGCGTTATACCACGACTTGTCACTTGGCGACCCCCCTGCCTGGGCACAATCCGGTCGTGTCTGGATTACAATCCTCATGGGAGTCCTCTTCCCGTTGTCTTTCATGCGCAAGATAGACAGTCTTAGACATACAGCTACATAGCACTCTTCTCCGTTGGTAAGTGCTCCCTCGAGCTCTCAGGAGAATGTGAGCGTCGTATTGACGCAATATCTCATAGCTTACCTCGTGGTGGTCGTGATTGTATGCCACTTCTCCCCCTCGAGGGCACGCAGGCGCCTGGCGAGATCCGTCTGATACATTTTACGCCGAACTTTGTCTCGACGTTCCCCGTGCAAGTGTTTGCGTATACCTGCGCTCAGAATGTGAGCCATACTTAACCTTTACAAAATCCACACTAGCTCACAACACTTCGCAGATATTCCCCATCTTCAACGAGGTATCATCGAATACACAGGCCCGTATGAACATTGTTATCGGCACGTCCATAGGTTCGGCTGCATTGATATACGAGATCATCGCTATATTCGGCTACCTCACATTCGGCTCCAAGGTACGCATACGTCCGTATGTTGCTTGCGACCCTTGTGTGACGGCGTCCTGCGTTAGGTTGGCGCGAACATCATTGCGATGTATCCTTCAACGTCGCTCTTCATCGCAATTGGCCAATTCGCAATTGCGATCCTGGTCATGTTCTCATACCCACTTCAAGTGCACCCATGTCGCAATTGTCTAGACAAGGTTTTCCACATAGGTCATGTCGTGAAGACTCCGACGGCGAAGAGGAGGTAGAAGACGAACACGGCGGCAGCCCAGACATGAGCCCTCTCAAGCATATACTGCTCACTGTCACTATTGTCGTGTGTGGATTTGCCATCGCCTTCTTTGTCGATGATCTGCAAATGGGTATGCCGCGTCGTCGTATATATGGACGTATCGCTGACATGTCAATCGGGAACTTGCCGCAGTGCTATCATTCGTTGGATCCACTGGATCGACTACGATATCCTTCATCTTGCCCGGTCTCTTCTATTGGAAGGTCGGTACACCCTGTCAATACATCGGTATTGCGCTGACATTCCTGTTTCAGCTCTCACACTCTGACCCCACCGCTAACAAGTCCTTGTCAAAAGCCGCCCTCGCACTTGCAGTATACGGCATGTGCGTCTTCGTTTTCTGGTAAGTGAAAATTTTGCCGCTATACATACCTCTCGTTCTCACTGCTTCACTTATTCAGCCTGAGCTTCAACATCTATCAGGTCGTGCGCCCGTCCTCGTCTGTACAACATTAGCGTAGACCTCATCCGTAACTTATATCGCATTTGCTCATATGCTTCAACTACGTCTCTTGAATCTGGATGATATTCCGGGACAGCCACTGGTGTTTGAGTACCATATAGTGTTCTTGGCTCGTATGAGATCTCTATAGAGTCGCAGTCGCCGGCCGTGGCGCTTGTGCGTGCGTCTCATCAAGCGCCCGTCACTCTGACAAGGGAACAACAGGCGCCCGTGGTCTAGTGTTCCTCACCCTCAGACCTGATGTGCCCTCCCCTTGCCCGCGCACAAATCCTCTTTCCCTCGTTCAAATCGGCACAGTAGCGCTCATACAAGATTACTAGAGCATTGTAGGGTGTGTATTGTCGTGGGTTGATCCCAAATACGCTCGACAGACTGAGGTCGTTCCTGCAGCCTGGGCTGCGCAACTCCACCGCCGTCCGTGAAGATCCTCCAATTCATCGCATTGTCGCGAGCACCACGAATATCGTCATCAACCTCCTCTCCTTGTCTTACATCAATGGCGACCGCAACAATGAGTTCAAACGTGGCCACAACATCTAGGCAAGCGCGCCCGAGATTCATAGCAGGCACACGATGGCCTCGAATGGATTGATTCCGTCTCCCTCGCTGGATGCAATTCTAGCAGCCTCGCCACGTAACCCATCCCCCGACACGCTGCTGTTGTCCAGCTCCCCAAATTCCGCAGATCTTTCGTCGTCCGGGAGTAACACCGAGTCTTCTGGGGAACCCGACCCGCAGATCATCGAGGCTCTTAGAAGCAAAGATCGACTTTACGTGCTCAAACTCGGTGAGCAGATGGAGAGTCTCATCTCTGAACGCGGGTAAGTTCCATATCCGTGCTCCTTCTACGACGTCGCTTTTGGGCGCGATTTGTTATTCACGGTTGCTGTGGTATGGGAGCCTCATCAGCTGGGTTTCTTGGGACCTGCCCATGCGGCGCAGTACTTTGACACTATGCTGCTGTTGAACGGGGGTGTTGTGGAAACCAAGGCAGACGTTGGGTAGCTGCGAATACTGGGTGGGATGATGGAGCCGCTGGTATTTGCGACGCATTCTATACCCGTGGGCGCCGTTCATCTGTTGCGTGGATGCTCTTCATCCATCGATTTCATCGTCCATGAACAAATAGCTGACCATCGCGCTCTGCCAACTAGGACTCGAATAACGCTTAGCCCGTCAACTACCTACCAGCGGATGCTGGTCCACAGATGCTCTGCTTATTACAAGCTCCAGCCCGAGAGTGATGCCGCAACAAAAGGCATCACAGTCTTCTATCGCTCAGAGAGTCGAATGTGAGTGTTTAGTGTTTCTGCGCTGAAACATGGCTCACATCCCCTGTCAGTCCCGTTCGCAGGATTTGCGAACTTGTCCCTTTGGAGGAGTCGGCGCAGCCGACCATCAAAATCATGAGACGAAGCACCAATGAAGGTCCGAAGAGTCGACAGAACTCGCAGGCAGGGTCTGTCACTGGCGAGGAAGCCGACTCTTCAGATGTGGACGAAGCTGGCAGCATTGTCAGCGGCCGAAGTGGGCGGAGCGCTGCTACAGGCGGTAGCGCGAAGAGGCACCTCACACTCGAAGAACGTGAGGCGGCGTACAACGAGGCTCGGTCACGGATATTCATGGACTTCGAGGAGAAGGAGAAAGAGAAGGAAAAAGACATGAGCGCAAACTCGTCGACTTTCAGTCTTGTATCCGGCTCCGCTTCCACCAGCGGCGGTGGGCGCGGCAGTAGTATTGGCGATTTGGACGATTCCGCTAGTTCTGCCGCGACGGAGAGCGAGTGGTCAGGGCCTGTCACTCGTGACAAGCGTGATGGTCGACGTGGAGGATCCGGAGGCTCGTCATCTCGATCTCTCAGATCATCGAACACATCATATAATGCCAATGGATCAGGCAGCTCGCGCAACTCTAGAGCCACGTCACCCTCCTTCACGTATGCATCTCTTTACGAACCGCCCCCCGTGGATGTCCCGTACGGTGCTCCTCCAACAGGGTACATGCCGCCTTACATGTATCCCTACGGGCCTACTCCAGGACACACGCCCACTTCGCCACCGTATGGCTACCCGTACTATATGCCCTACGGGTATCAGCCTCCTCCAACCGACTCGGCCAGTCTTCCGGCGCACGAATCCATGTACCCCCCAAACCCTCCGCACATGGGATATTTGCCCCCATACGGATGGCCCCAGACATCGCAGGCTCAAGCATATCCCCCACCGCCTGCATCGCAACATCACAGCCCTGGAAATGGTGGACTTGCGCTTCCCCCTCTTCCTGCGCATCCATCGTCACCTCAGCATCAGCAGAGCGCCACACAGCCGCCATATGCGAGCTACTTCCCTTCACACCAGTACAATCCTTACGCGACGTATCCTCCTCCGATGGCTTACCAACCGCAAGGCCAGTACGCACCGCCTCCGCCGCAGCTTTATGTACCCGACATGGCCGCCAACGGGTCTGGGGGATACATGAATGGCGGCGGAAGTGGAGCGGGCAGCAGCAATCATAGCCGCGCGTCTTCGCGGAGCAGCCATAATGGCCAGAGCAAACGCGGCGCTCCTCGAGCGCGGGCATCATGGAGCTACGGACCTGGTGCTGGGAACAACGGATACACGTACAACTTAAACAGCATCGGCAGTAGCATGGGAGGGACCGAGACGGTTGGACCAAGGTTAAGCTCTTCCACCAGGAGAATCTCAACGACATCAAGCGCGGGCGGCAGTGCTGGAGTTCGAACGCCCGGCGACGAGGCTTCTTCGACTACAGTGAGTAGCCTTCTTCCCACTTGCAACGTCTTTCTCTCGATCCCGCGCTCGAGTCTTGAATCATGTTAACGGATATATTTCATTCCATGTATTCTCGCGCTTGCTTTCTCCCCGTCGTGTGTACCCTATCTCACAGTCTTCCTCCACAACGTCTTCGCGAACAACGTACACCTCAACGTCCTCAAAGCATCCCCTACCTCCAAGACCAGATTGGGCAGTGGGCCTGAAGGCGGAACCAGTCCTGCACGCCACACGGCATCACCACGACCACAGCAACGCAAACTCACGAAACATGTCTCCCGCGCGGCTCGGGGGGCAGAACCAGCATCAGCCACAACCCGCCTGCAGGCCAACGACTTCCCGCCGCTTTCATCGGCAGCCGAACGCCGTGCGCCCACCGTCGCTGGGGCGTGGACGAACGCGTCCTCCACGCGATCAATCATAATGGCGGGCGCACAGGGAACACCGCGCCGCAGGGTACCGCGCTCGTGCATTATCCCAACGCGCAGCAGCCCTCTGGCACCGCTCCGCGCATGGAGGACCACGAGTCTGGCTTCGACCGGCCCCGCCCAAGGGGAGCGCGGAGCTTTTCAACCCGAAGGGCACGCCTCGCGCGGCTGCACCACGCGGATGGGCTCAGGAGAGACAGCGGAGTCCTTAAGCAAAACGGTTCAACACAGGGCGATGCTGGTTCTGTGACGGCTCTGGCGGAGAAGGTTGGCGGCATCTCGTCGAAGAACGTCAGGGTGAGGTCGACGGCGCACCCAGTGCTGCCCGAACGGCGTGTCGGCTCCCCGTCGGGGTCGCAGCTGACGGCCCGAAAACCAGGTGAATCGTAGGTGTATACATCGCTCTCGACGTGTCGTATAGCTATCGGGACGCTCTGACTTGGCTGTCGCATTGTAATTGTCTGGTCGACTGGTGTATTGCGAGTACGTTATATCGCCGCGCGCATCACTCGCTGTTGTATTCGCATATCTTGAGAGAGAGTAACTTAGAGAATATAGCCACGTAATGAGCATTCAACATGTAATGTGTGTGTGTGCACTCGAGGCAGCATCATATAGTAATAAGTTAGCAACATGCGACAACATGCGACGCTACTGATGTACAATCTATCATCATGTGGATGCAAAAGAAGGTCTAGCTATGATCAGCGAGTCAGCCGCCTGAACCAACGCTTCAACGACGCGAACATGTTCCGTCTTGGCCTCGCCGGACGCGTGAACGAGTTTCTGTGTGTGATGGACGTCGCGGGCGACCAGGACCTTGCCACCAAGTCGACTCTCGGATCTCTACGCACGGGTGCCAGCTTGCTTGGGCCCTCCCCTGGCCCCGCGCCCTCCTACCACTCATCACCGGCGGCGATGATACAGGGTCTTCGGCTTCGGCGGCGGCTTGCTTCGCGGTTCGAGGGGTCCGATGAGCAGTTCGAGGCCGCGGAGATCAGGCTGCTTGTGCGGCTTCGTGTTGAAATGTGAATGGGTGGCCGGGGCGCTGTGTGGAGGGGCACGGTGCGACGGTGGGGGAGGGTTGGAATCGTCAGGGGTTGGCGGATCCGGTTGAGAGCCGGACGCGAGGACGAGGCCTGGTGGACGGTTATTGCGGCCATGCTGCCTGCGCGCGGTGCGGAGACGGGGCAGGCGCCGGCTGTGGAAGCCGGGCGCGGCGGTCACTGTGAGCGAGCTGGACTTACCCACTAGGAACTCGGGAGCGTTCTGAGGACGGGACGGGGGGTCAGCGCATGGTCGCTACGCGCCAGGCGCGGTGTTTGCTAACCTGAGGATCGTACGTGAAGTACGGCTCGGAGTCTGCTTCGGTAGCCTGGGCGGCATGAGATGCATGCTGATTGAGGAAGGGGAAGGATGGAAGGGATAGTGAGCGAAGCAGCAGCACAGCAGGCTCTGGCGCACTCACGGTCTCGTCTGCGTCATTCTCCACCCACGGAACCTTCCACTTCCCCTTCGACGAGCTGCACCACAGGCCGTAGTCCGCAACCCATTCAACGTCCTCACGAATGGGCCGTGGCGAGCTGGGCCTGACACCACCATTCTCCGACAGACCCGCCTCGTCAACGATGTCCAGCATCTCCGTCGAAGAGTAAGCCGAGCCGAGACCAGACCTCGGGAAGTGGGAGGAGGCGGCGCTCGGTGGCGAGCGCGGTCGTGGTCCGATGGGGCGACGAGAACGCGCAACGACCTCTTGAGGAGGGTTATGTGGGTTCATGTGCCGCAGCCCAGCTGCGAGGTCTTCGAGCGCGTCGATAGTGGCGCCGGGCAACGCAGAGGCAGGGCGCGACGAAGCAAGGCTATCCGGGCGACTCATCTGATTCTGATCGTCGTACGCAACCGGCGGGGTGAGGTGCGACGGCGACGGGTACGGCAGGTCGTCGCCCGTCACCTTGAACTTGAACGGGTCGTCGTGCGAAAGATCAATGCCGGCAGCACCTCCATCGAGCCCAGGGTCTTCCATAGCAGGCGGCGCTGTCTGCGGTTTCTGGATCTCGAACTGGACAGCTGCCAACCGAGGATCTGTCGCCATTAGAATGCGGTGGGACGCCTGCGGTCCGCCAGCGGCACTGCCAGCGCCCAGCGGCGTCGCCGGTGCTGCGCGGCCGACATCGCGGCCTGCGTTCGCGGACCAGGACTCGCCGTGCCTGCTGCGCGCGGGGCCGAGATCGGGTGCGGTGCCAGGGCGCACTGCAGGCCGACGCACCATCCGCGCACCTGCGTCGCTTGCGAATCTCTCCAGGCCCTCGTACGCCTGGGGAGGCCGGGTCTTCGCTAGGATAGCGTTCCGTGAGGTACGGGCACTGGTCGACTCCCGGCCAAACGCAAGACGGAGCGATCCTCCTGGAGCATCGACATCCGCGTCGGAGGCGCTCCCGCGTGCAGGTGCTTGTGGGTTTCTGCCGTTGACGAGGCGAAGCTGCGGCCGGACGCGCGGGCCTCGTATGCGCGTCGACGGGTGGTGGGAATAGGCGGTGGGCGGCGGCGGGTGGGTAGACGTGGTGGGTGGCGGGGTGGGAGGGGCTGTCAAGGTTAGTGAGTGGGGCTCGCTGAGTGCGAATGGCTCGAAGGCCAGCGGCGGGAGGTAGCTGGGCGACGGCACGGAGACCATGAGAGTACATGGAGAGGCGAGGCGCAAAGCTCGCAGCACGCCCGCGGCGGGGCATTAGGGCTGTGTCGCGCGGCTGCTGATGTAGATGCTAGATGGTATTAGATGGATGCACGGAGGCTGTCTGCGCCGACTGACAAGATCAACGTTCGTTCAGAGCATCATCATCCAGACGCGATATCATCCTGGGGCGCCTCCCTCTTGTCGCGCGACGCTCGTGAGACTCGGACGTATCGGGCATAACCATCGTGTTCAGAACTCCTCCTCTGCGAGTAACACAATACACGTTGTAAATACGACGGCCGCCACCACGACCATGGCCGTGAAATGAGCCCTGATGGACGGTCGCATACGGGTGAGATGCGGCTATGTCCTTGGCAGATGAACAACAGGAGAAAGGACGCACTTGGTTGCCACGAGGAAGCCGCGCGAGGTCCGATAGTCCTTTGAGGTCTGATAGTACTGGAACACGCCGGCGCACAGAGCGCATATCGCCGCAGCGTAATCAATGGTCGAAATGGGGATGCGGACGCTCGTAGGGTCGCCGCTGCCCGTGCTGCCCGTCAAGCGAGCTTTGAGGAGGATAGAAGAGGACAGCAGGGACAGGAGCATCGCGAGTTTGACATGAGAAAGGAGGTTGCGTTCGAGCATTAGGAAGTCACGCGTCGTGCTGCCTTCATTTTCAACGTAGACTGGCATGGGTGGTGTGTGCTATTTGCGGGTAGGTGTTGGGATGTATCGGTGACAGATGCGATACGGTGTCCTAACCGCATACCCATCAGGAGAGTAGACGACACAGCACTGGTGATGCAAAACGCACCTCTTCCGCGTCCCGAGTGATTTTGTTTTGACCCCGTTTTGTCGGCTGCGTCAACCTCGGACCCAGAGAGATGTGGAGTGATGTCACAGGGCAAGTAAAGATCAGAGACAAGAGCGCAAACACGTTAAATGTCGTAGACAGTCGTTGCGGGTGAGTGGGAACTCAGAAAAAAAACCAAGTCGTCGCGCTTTAAGGGGCGCCGCGGGCCAAGTTGGCGAATTCGGAATACATGCTTCCCCCGATGCTCCATTCAGTTCTTTCTGATTTTGAGGCTTTAAGCGGACCTGATAAAGGCGAGAAATCTGGCAGACACACAGGAACAGCGTTGGAGACCTCCAGTAGCTGTGAGTGGATGATGGCAGTCGCACTGGGGTCGCGCTGGTCCCTGGGCCTGCGCTCGGGTTGGCGGCGGGTTTGTGGCGGATCGCGCAATCTCTGCCCTGCCGTGACCCATTCACCGCCGCACGTGCTACGACGCGTCGCGCGCCATCAGTACGCGCAGGTATATGTCCAATTAGTAGATAACCCCGAGGGCGCCCAGGAGACCGTCACTAGAACAATTTGACGTCGAACGCAGGGAATTAACCGGATAGGGAGAGAGAAATTACGCAGGAGCGAAGTATTCTATACAACTTTTGCGGATCTGCCGCCATTCTCAGTGGAAGTGGCCGGTGTAAAAGCGTAGGTATGGGTAAGATCGGAACGACATCTCGAGTTGTCATGCATGAGAAGCAGCTCTCGGAACGTCTTCTATGGAATGAATTCCGGGACTGGGTGGGGCGTTACTCTTGGATCCCGCGTTGCTCTCCTCGATGGCAGCAGTGATCGACAGCAGTTCCACGTCTTCTTCTTGGACTCCCACAAGCTCTTCATCTGTGTCGCAGTCGCTGCAGCTCTGCACGTCCATGCCTTCGGCTGCGGGGCTCCCTTGATCGTAGGCAACCGAGCCCGCCAGACTTCCAACCACCCACGCGAAACGGAGGTCGGATAGCTGCGATGCTCTGGAAGGTAACGTGGCTTGAGATGAGTTCGCTTCATGCAGATTGAGGTAGAAGCGCGAAAGAAGGATCGCCTGAAGTCTGCGCGATGTATGCATTCAAAGTAGGTCGTGTCGTGGATGACATGATAGGCAACTCACGCGTAGGTGATGGGGCTGGAAGGCTGGCCGAGGAGGGTCTATTTCGGGTAGAAAGTCAGTACATACAGTTTGATGCGCTTCGCTGGCGATACCAACAGGAGTCGCGTCCAGCGAGATATTGACTAGTCGAAGGATGAATATTGTGCTGAGCCAAGTCAGTTTCAAGGTGTCCGGCGTGGGTTCTGCGCAGACTCACACAAAATAAACAATGCCTGGTAGTGGGCCGTGGCACGAAAATCAATAAGTTAGATAAGAGCAACCTGATAATAACTGAATCACTTCTTACTAACCGTCTCTGAGGATGCGCGTTGTATAAGGAGTATTGATTTGCGCGTCATTGGCGGTCTTCGCTATGTAGGCATGGCGCCAGGTCGCCACCAACAGTAATGCCTCGGGGATTACAGTGGATGCTTGCCCGGTAGCGAACACTAGCAACACGGGCAAGAAGTCGTGGTTGTCAGTTCGTCTCAATCGCAAGTCAAGCGAAACCCTCCCGTACATGGCCTAGAACGTGCGTCGTGGGATGAGAGCTACTGGTCAGGACACAATGACAGCATGTAAGACGCACCGTTGAATCTGTGCTTTTAGGTCCCCAGATATCACGCAGCCAGCGGGGGGAGGTACAACCGTTGCGCTTATTGTACAGAGCTGATACTGATGGACATGTTAGCTTCGCGTGTGCGTACTAGTAAGCAGGCAATAACGAGAGAACGTACCATGTCCAACGCAGCGATTACCAAGGAGGACAGAGAAATGATGAATGCAAGAGGCAAGGAACGGTTGCTGATGGCGTAGGCACGCAATGCCATGAATGCTATTCGACACAAGGGAGATCGCTTTGAGTAGACAACGACTTGAACAAGACTCTCGCCAAGTCTTCACTCACCACCGGTAGCGACAATAAATAACACAGCGGCGCAAGCTTGCATCACATATAATATCCTGTTGCTGCGTGACAGCCTTCCGGATAAGCTTAGTCCAGACTCAGTCTAACTTCAATGTACCTCTTTTTGAAGTAATGTCAGTATTCCAACTACCGCGCAGAAGAACTTTGCCTTACTCTGCAGCTTGAAAACGCGATCTCCACCGCACCGGTGTACATATACACTGTCGCCGATAGGTGCAATAGCAGATACAGGCCAGTCGCTACTGTAATGCGTCGGCGGCACCATATGAGATTCACCTCCGACCCGAAGGTGAGACAACGATCATAGGTGTAGATCGCTGTGAATAAGATGAGATTGTCGTATGCACCTTCAAAGTAGGACTGAACTCACCGCACGCTGCCGTTTGACAGTATTCGATTGGCAATCTGTAGACCGCTGTCTCATCAGTAGTCTGAGAGAACACCGAAAGTAGTGCGACCCACAATACTTTGAAAAGCGTGATCACATCCGCCATCTCCTCTGCCGACATACTGTACCTGTAGACTGGCGTAACATGTCAAAAACTTACATCCTTATATATCCGGAAGCCATTGAGCCCTTCCTCCGAATGTTTCCAACGCAAGGCTCCGCAGTGGTCGATCAAGGTCAATGGGCTGTCCTCCGGGCAATATCACGCCGCCCATATCACAATTGCGATACTTTATGTGAACTGGTTGCAGTCAAGTTGTCTTGTGTGACTTCCCTGACATAAATATGCTTCGGGATGGACGCGATACGCGATGACGCCGGGGTCGTGGCGTGGTACCACCCGCGAACCACCTTCTGTGGCCCACTGTGGTACAAAGTGGCAAGCGGTGCTTCGTATCTATCCAGAATGCACGATTTTATGGCGGCCGGTCACCGCAAGTGCAACACCATCTGACCGCCCGTGCATGTCTCAGTCTGTAACCATCACTGACGTGAATGTCACCGAATAAACCAGACACATGCAGGATCGTACCGCAGTTCCACGTTGCATACCAGAATTACCAGAAGTAAGGTCCCATGAGCAGAAAAGGTTCGCTTGAGGATTTGCATCGAACTGCAGTCACAAAATCGCTCTGGGAGGGTCAAACGGCAGAAGCGAGCTGGACAGTGCATGGTACGTCCGAGTCGGACCAGTGCGCCATACTGTATGCATGCATATGAATCCTGGGCTTTAGATACGCACTTAGGATGCCGAAGTGTCTGGGCGATGACGCTCACCGGGATCGACGGATGTCGCTGCGAGTCTAACCCATTTGTGTCGAAACTTTCACTCCAGCATGTCAGAATCAGGTCCCGTTGTGACGCACAGCACTTGCATAAACACTAGAGCAATTTGACGGCGAATTTGACCGTACGCAGATGACCGGGGACGGAGATGAGGAAGAAGTTTTATCCAGCGACGAAGGAGCGTCAATTAACGCAGTCGGTGGCTGCAATCATAGCATGTCCGAGAGCCCGGCCCTCGGTGCTGTGGGACGACCGCAGCGTCGTCGGACGATAGGGCCAGCGGAACAGGTTGCCTCTGAGAAAAATAGAGAAGTGGCATGAGCCCATGGCGTGAGCGTGTCCGCGTACCGGCCGACTCGTGCGAACCACCCTCCCGGCAAGACCACGACCCCGCCCTCGCCTTTGTCCTCTCTCTCGTCCGCCTCCCACCCCCCGAGGCCCTCGCATGCTGCCTGCGCCCGCGCCCTCTAGAACCGTATAATACAGCAGTCCTAATCACGACCGGCCGTCCCTGTAATCATGAAAATCAGCCAGAAGATCGCCCAGGCGGAGAAGGAGGATCGCGTGTGGTGGTCCTTTGAGTACTTTCCCCCGCGGACGGCGCAGGTGCGTTGCTGGCTGCTGCTCTGGGGTGTCGTATGACCGTATCCCTGCGCAGGGTCTCCAAAATTTGCTCGACCGTATAGAGCGCATGCGAGCGCTCGGTCCGGAGTTCATAGACATTACATGGTGCGTCGTCCCCAGAACACGTCAGAGGGGTGTGTGAACGACAGAGCGCCGCAGGAACGCTGGCGGCCGGACGTCCGACCTCACCTCCGAGCTCGTCAAGACATGCCAGAAGCTCATCGGCGTCGAGACGTGCATGCACCTGACCTGCACGAACATGCCCAAGGAGAAGGTGGACATCGCGCTCAAGGTGCGTCGCCGCCTCCGCCCGCCCCCGCCCTCCGCCACTCACTAACCGACCACGCAGGACGCGAAGGCACACGGCTGCCGCAACATCCTCGCGCTGCGGGGCGACCCGCCGATGGGCAAGGACGAGTGGGAGGCGGTCGAGGGCGGCTTCGTGCACGGGATCGACCTCATCCGGCACATCCGCACGCACTACGGCGACTACTTCGACGTCGCCGTCGCGGGCTTCCCGCAGCACGTCCAGCTCCCGCCCGCGGAGCTCGCGCTCGAGCTGCAGTATCTCAAGGAGAAGGCGGACGCGGGCGCGCAGCTCATCTTCACGCAGATGTTCTACGACGTCGACCTCTTCATCGCGTGGGTCCGCGCCGTGCGCGCGGCGGGGATCACGATCCCGATCGTCCCCGGCATCGCGCCGATACAGACGTGGAACGGGTTCATCAAGAGCACGAGCCTGTCGCGGACGGAGATCCCGAGGGCCCTGCTGGACGCGCTGGAGCCGTACAAGAACAACGACGAGAAGGTGCGGGAGATCGGCACGAAGCTCGTCGCGGAGATGTGCAGGCGGATTCTCGCTGAGCCACTTGGCATCAGGGGCTTGCACTTCTACACGATGAACTTGGAGAGGGGCACGCGCATGCTGCTCGAGGAGCTCAGCCTCGTTCCGCGTGTCCAGACCGTCAAGCCGCTGCCTTGGAGACAGGTGAGGCCTAGTGTGCAAGCATCTTTGCATGTCGTGTGACTGATATATCGTTCACTCTTTAGTCGCTCACTCCGAACAGACGCACGGAGACCATCCGACCCATCTTCTGGGCGAACCGCACAAAGTCCTACTTGTCCCGCACCGAGAACTGGGACGAGTACCCGAACGGCCGGTTCGGAGACTCCCGCAGTCCAGCTTACGGCGAGCTGGACGGCTATGGTATCTGGATAAAGCAGACGGTGCGCCGAAACGACGACTTGACATCACGAATCCAGCTGATGCAGCATTCGTCCACCCGCAGAAAGAGGAGGCGCTTCAGCTGTGGGACCACCCGGCGACCGTCTCGGACCTGGGCAACCTTTTTGCCAAGTTCTGTGCGGGACAACTCGCAGCGCTGCCGTGGTCGGACCAGGCGCCGTCGTCCGAGACGAGCGTCATCGCGCTGCAGCTCGCGAAGTTGAACGAGATGGGCTTCCTCACGATCAACTCGCAGCCCGCGGTGGATGGCGCGCGGAGCGACGACCGCATACACGGGTGGGGGCCGTCGAACGGGTATGTCTACCAGAAGGTGACGCTTTCCCTGGATCGAGTTCACGGCGAGGGTGCTGATGCGGCTTGCTGCAGGCGTACCTGGAGTTCTTCGTGTCGCCTGAGCTGCTGGACGCGCTCCTGCCGTACATCGAGCGCGACGTGAACATCACGTACTACGTGATCAACAAGCGCGGGGACCTGCGGACGAACACGCACTCGGATGGCCCGAACGCCGTGACGTGGGGCGTCTTCCCGAACAAGGAGATCGTCCAGCCGACGATCGTCGAGGCGATCAGCTTCATGGCGTGGAAGGTACGCGCTTCGTCATCTGCCTCTTTCCTAGGGCGCTGACCTGCTTGCTCGTCGCGCCAGGACGAGGCCTACGAGCTCGGCCGGCAGTGGGCGAAGTACTACGAGGCCGGCTCGCCGACGCGGGCGCTGATCGACAGCGTCATGGACACGTACTACCTCGTGAACGTCGTGCACAACGACTACAAGCGGCCCGAGGCGATCTTCGAGCCGTTCTTCAAGGCGGGCGCCGAGTCTGCGGCGGCGGCGCCTGTCCTCAACGGACACTGATCCCCGCCCACCTCTCCACCTGTCATTACCCTCTGCCTCTCCCGCCCCGACCCCCGCCGACGACGTGACGACGACGACCACACCTAGGTTGGACTGCCTATTGTTTCCAGCACCATCCACCGGGTTCAACCCCCGCTCCTTCTGAAGACTGACGCTGCATTGCATCTATATCCCGGCATCTACTCCACGACGACCCCCGCATGTACCCATCGCATTGCTTTCCTTGCATCAACTGCATTTTCTGACGTTGTTGTCCCCGGGCCCGAGGGACATTGCATCCAACTGCATTACTTATGTATCATAGACGAACTGAACCGTGTCGACAGACTGTTGAACATTAACTTTAATGGGAGATGCGCGGCCTGTCTTTTCAACGGCACACTGGATGGAGTATTGTGTCGACAAGACGTCGAAGCAGCGCGAAGCTCGCTAAAGATGAGATCTCGCGCCCCGATTTCCGCGCCTGTGGCTGGCCGATGCGGTTCGTCCTCTTTCCATCATCACGGTGGGCTCGACGACCTGGCAGAGGGCCCTGAGCGGAGCAGCATCGTGTGTTGTGCCAGGATCCCTTGCGTCCGCCGCCCACATGACGATGCCGCCAGAACTTAGCCAGAATCTCGCCCGGCCGCGCACGACCCATTTCAAGACCGGCATGCCTGGACTGTGCCGCGCACTGCCGTCAGCTGTCAGTGAGTGATGGCAAGGACTGACCGCATATATATACGGTGAGGGGGTTGTATCAAGTCTGCACAACGAACACCACCGGACAACATTGTCCATCGTCCGTGCCACTACGCCGTCGCCATGAAGTTTCTCGCCGGCTTCCCCGCAGTGCGTATTGCCCAGCTCGTCGGGATCGGCGCGTCAGGCTATCTGTCTGGTACGAAGCAGCTCTCGTTTCCACGCGCGTCCGTCCGCTCACTATGCCATGCCATGCTAGGCTTCATCTCTTCATGCTCCATCGTGGGCGTCCCGCCGCTGCTCCTCGCCCCGCCCGACGTCGCGACGAAGCAGTGGGCCAAGCTCTACCACACCGGCGCACGCATCGCGCCCGCCACCGCCGGCGTCGCCTTCCTTGCCTACCTCTACCTCGGCTACAACTCTGGCCACTACATCAGCCCCTCGGAGGGGTACGCATACCTCGCCGCAGGCACCTGCACGCTTGCGATAGCCCCGTACACGCTCCTGACCATGATGCCGACGAATCACGAGCTGGAGGCGCTGGCCGAGAGTAAGGAGGCGACGGTGGAGGACGCCCGTGTGAAGTCGTTGCTCCAAAGGTGGTGGCGGCTGAACCTGGTGAGGTCTCTGGGGCCTACGACTGGGCTTGTGCTGGGGTTGCTTGCGCTCGGGGCTACTTCGCCTGAGCAGCGTGGTTTGCTTGCGTTATCATACTCGCCGTCCCTTGCTCTTTGACTTGTATCACCCTTGTAATGAACTGCGTCCCCTCTGCCCTCCGGACTGATGCCCCTTACCGCCGTGCCGTACGCCGTCGTCAGCACGTCAGCTGTCAGTCCGTAGTGGTGCTTGCTGCTGCGCAGAACTGATAGCCTATGTAAGGTGAGTCGGCATCATGCAATATGCACAACAGAAACCACCCCTAGGCCTACCCCGCCCCTGAGTCTTCATCGCCACCATGACCTCCCCCGCCGGCCTCACAAGCGTGCGCATCGCCCAGCTCGTCGGGATCGGCGCGTCCGGCTACCTCGCAGGTGAGTAACCCGGTCCTCCCGCCCACACCCGCTGACCGCGCGCCCCGCCAGGCTTCATGTCCTCCTCCTCCCTCGTGTCCATCCCGCCCCTGTCCCTCGCCCCGCCCGCCCTCGCCGCCCGGCAATTCGCCACGCTCTACAGGACCGGCGCGCGCATCGCCCCCGCCACCGCCGTCCTCGCCGCCCTCGCCCACCTCTACCTCGCGTACCAGTCCGCCGCGGCGAGCCCGCGGGAGGGGTACGCGTACCTCGCCGCGGGCGTGCTCACGCTCTCGGTCGTGCCCTACACACTCGTGAGCATGATGCCGACGAACAAGGCGCTATTGGCGGTGGCTGAGTCGGAGGGGGTCGGGAAGGACGCGGCGGGGGACTCGGCGGACGAGGCCCGTGTGGTGTCGTTGCTGTGGAAGTGGAGGGGCTTGAACTTGGTAAGGTCCTTCGGCCCTGCTGCTGGATTCCTGGTAGGCCTGCTTGCGCTTGGCGGCTACTTCGCCTGAGCATCCGATTCTGTGTGTACCGTCGTTGTTCGTGTTGCAGTGATGTGGTGGGTACCCATTGCTGTCGCGCAGTGTGTTTTCGGTGTGTCCCCCCGCTCCTCCCCATGTATGTATTTCACGCTGCGCCAGTCGAGAAAGACCATCCGTCCCGCCACCAACCCAGAGACGCACAGAACCACAGAGCTTTGAACGAATACAATTGACGCGTATATACTACCATAAGATATACAAACGAAGCAGATCAGTGTCAGCCAGCAGAACCCCAGCAGCGTGTGCGTGGCATACATGTCGGGTATGTCGGGCGACGGCGGTCGGGGTAAGTCATTATTAGTGCGCCTCAGCCTTGCGTATCGTATGTCAGGTCAGAAAAGAAGAAATCGCAGTTGCCCGGCGGGTTCCCCATCGCGAGGCCGCTCGGAATGTCCACCTTCTCCCCCGTCAGATCTGCACGCCCGCCCGCCCGCAGTCAGCACTGCGCGCCCGACCCCATCGAAGCGGCACTCACCGAGCAGCTTGATCTTGAGCCCGATCTCCGTCAGGGACTGGATGAAGTTCTCCGTCTCGCGCGACGCGACGTGCGCGCCGTCGCGCCGGAGCATGTTCAGGCCGTCCGTCCAGTCCGCCCAGCGCGCGAGGTCCGTCGCGATCTGGTCCGCGAGCGCCGTCCCGCCCGCGGTCAGGAGCGAGAACGACAGCGGCGACGCGGCGAGGGGCGACGCGGGCATCGCGGCCATGTCCACGTCGCGCAGCTGGTTCCCGTACGGCACGCACGTCCCCGTCGCGACCTCGCTCACCGTCGCGAGGTCGATCCGGTCCGGCAGGTCCTCGAACCCCTTCCGCACGTAGAACTTCACCTGGCTGTCGACGTAGTGCAGGTACTTGAGGCTGTTGTCCTGTGATGCACGGTGAGCAGCGGGGTCAGACGGGGAGGGGGAACGCGCACAAGCCGCATGAACCGCCACGGCAGCGTCGGGCGGCGGATCGTCTCGCGCGGTCCGGCCGACATCACCGGCATGCCGTTCATGAACCACGCGCCCTCGAAGAGACAGTGCATCCGCTGCTGCCTCACGAACTCCGCCGACTCCTTGTACAGTTTCGCCCGGAGGTTGCTGTGCGTACGAAGCGTGAGCTCGGGAGGCGGCGGCACCCACGTAGCGACAGAACTCACCGCATGGGCACCTTCGCCATGATGTCATCCTCCATCTCGAGCTCCTTCATCTGTCGGTCGCGGACGGCGCGGTACTCGCTCTCGAGGAAGTCCTGTTCGACCTCGTGCCATGGCCGCTCGTTCTCCCGCCGGAGCGCTACCTTTACTCTGCAGCGAGGCGCACATCAGCTGCTTTCCGGCTGTATGAGGGGTGTACGTACTGGCTACGAGCGAGCGCTATGAGCCGAGGGAAGTCGCCCCGAGAGGCGCCGCTCTCGTTCCACATGCGGAGGAAGAACTGCGTAGCCAGTGCATGGACCCTGTAGAAGTTGAGGAAGAAGGGCTGAAAGGTCGTTGAAGTCGAGTCTATGATGGCGGTAAGCCGATGTTAAGAACTCCGAAACGACGGAGTACGTACACCCCGGCGCGTAGATCGCCCAATGTTCCGAAAGCAAATCGGTCACCTCGTTTGACGCTTTAGCGATCGGGCATCTTCGCTCCTCTGGGCGGCTCAGCTGCTCTTGTACGACCTGGAGACGCCTCAACGCCGAGTATATTATGAAGACACCATTCACAACTCACCTTTGTCCAGTAGTCGGGATCCTTCGCTACAAAGTGTCTCTGACGGGCATCCGCGTCAGTTCCCCAAGCTCCTACATACATGACTGAAACGCTTACCAGACATTGCAATCCAAGCAAGCCAACCTCATGGAACTCCTGTGAGATATCCTCGCTATCCAGCCCAATCTTCCGCCATTTGTATATGTCGACGTTGATGACCTCCTCGTCGACCTTGCTGCTCGTCCATATGTACTTCAGCGCAGCGGCGTGCGAGTCCTCGGTGTCTGGCCAGACCGGTGTCGTCTTCATCCTGTCCGTGACGCGCATCATGTTGGCTTGGAAGTCGAGGATGCAGGAGGTGAGGTCTTCGATGGTGTGTGACGACATTAGACGCTGTTTCAAGAACTTCGTCAGTTTGGCGGTTGGAGGCAGAGGGTGCGCACGTACGATGACCGCCTTGCGCACGTTCAGCCGTTCGAGAGCTGAGGTGAACTCGTCCCAATGCACCTCTGTCGCATTCGCCAGGAGGGAATTGATCAGCATCATGCTGACGAGGGAAGCCGCATTCAGTGGACGGTCCATTTTATGTTAGTGTATACACAAACCTATATAGCGCCATGGTCGTGTCTGCACTCCCCAGGCGGTCGACAACGGTCTCGAGTAACCGCGGCTCCTTGCGCATCTGCTCGAAGACGGCATCAAAGCCGTACCTATATATCGATCCTGGAGGTGGTGCAGGCAGTCCCTTACTGCTACTGGCGAGATGCGCAGTCGGCCCGCTGGCGGGCGAAGCCTCAACGAGCTTCTTCAGGATGGCGGTCGCGGGCCTGCACACGTTGATGAGGGATTGTTTGGAGGAGATGATTTGGACGATCTTGAGTATGAAGGTCTCGTCGAGCGAGTCCCAGCCATGGTCCAGCTCCATCAGGTTTTGCATCGCTGTCAGGGCGTACTAAAGTTGCCCTGTCAGCTCTACGGTATGGATAGGCAGGTCATAATCGTACCGCTAGCTGATTTCCGTGTGTACTGTTGATGACTGAAATCAACTCGCCCAAACCATCCCTGTTCAGGAATTCATCGGCGAATTGCTCTTCCTATCCATTCATGAATGAGACACTCCCAAGACGGAGGTCATGTGGCTCTACCTTTATGTACTTTCGCAAAGACGTCAGCGCTAGTCCCAGCTTTGCATCTCTAACCATGAGCCGTTCCACTATCTCGGCCGCTTCGATGGCTGGGGCGTTCACCAACCTAACACACAGTCAGCGACTCCCTTCCACGGCCAGCCGGACGACGACGTACTTGAGATTCACTTTCCCCTTGATCTTCTTCCTAAGATTGCCATTCGTCACCAGCTCGCCGCTCTCGTCTCTCAAAGCAAACATAGTCGGTCTCTCCGAAATTTGCAGACTGACGCAGAGCTGGCGGATGACATCGTCCACAGGAAGAGTGGGCTCAATGCGCGTACGGACGGTCATGCCGTCCTTGATGGTAACATTGTTAGTGGGAACGAGACCGCTCTTCGATTGAGGGGCGTTTCCGTTGGTGTTGGACGTGCCAGCCGCCTTTGGTGCTGCTTCTCCGTTCGTCGCCATTGCGAACAACTAGCGATGATCACCTGCACCAGACGTGTGTTCAGAACTGTCCACTGGATGTATTGGGAAGTGGTCGTGAATGATGAACATGGGAATAAAGTACAATTCATCAGGTTGGGAACCGATGAACCACTCATTCCGCAGATGAGCGCAGCGCATCTCGCACCTCCTATCTGTGCAGACTACGGCGCTCTAAGTACACTGGTGATAGGCGACCATAGTCATAACCCACGACAACCCCCAAGGAGTGAGTTGCATGAGACTCACCTACAGTGAACAGACGAATCCTGTACGTCGTGTATACACGTCGTTACTGGCTAGCAAGTCGACGTTCGGTTCTAAAAAGATCTCGGTCAGAATTCATCTTTCAATATGTGAATATAACGAGCGAAGAAAAGTCAGAGATGCGAATTGTCATCCAACGCGACCGAGGGCGCTCAGACTGACGTGCAAATAATGATGTTCTCATCCTATGTGAGGTTGAAGATGTAAGTAGCACGCACGTACCAGCACTTGGAGGGCCCGCTTTGCACGTTCTCCTTCGGGTCAGATGGATGGGTTATGATGGTCGAAACAAAGGTAAGAATAAAGATAGGATTAAGCAGTAGAGACCGGGTGACAAGGATAGCCTAGACGTCGAGAGCCTCCACCGGGACGTAGATTTGGGTTCCTAGACCAAAGGAATAGAGATGGGTATGATGAGAAGGAGGGGAAAGGAGCAGAGTAGTGTCGAAACAGCGGCGGGAGAGCCGTCGTCACCGCGCCCGTACTCGTCGTCGTGGTCGTTCCGGATGTGCGAGCCAGGTGCGAGCGCTTCCAAACCCATTTCTTCACCTCTGCTTGACTGCCGCCCGCTCCCCCGGGCGGTGCTGAAGATCACATCATCGTCTCGACCAGACCTGACTACCGATCACAGCCTCCAGACCGCGAGCATAAACTCGGCATAAACCCCGGAACACCGCAATGGTCCATTCATGTATGTATCGTGCGCCTGAGAAGACGGCGCACAACGTGGAGGGCACGCAGTCTGACCATGGACATGAGTGCGCCGTGGACAGTTATGACACGTCTCCCTACAGCTGAGAATACACCGTGAGTTATCGTCTCTCTGTTCATATGAGCTTTGACTGCAGATGTGCGTATGGCAGCGATCGCTCGGGAGGCGGGCCAACCGTTGTGTGCGCCCGACTCTGCCGGTCAGCCTCTCATCCCTGATATCGTCAAGACAGCCTCATGCAGCCCTGTGTTCGTCTTCGCCTTGGGCTAGCTGTGGTGCCTTCCTAGAGTTGTTGCACTTCTCAAGATGTCTGCACCTCCGGCGAAAGCCCCCAACCATGGGTGCACTTTGTCGACACATGGCTCATCGTCTTCTGTCTACTTGATGCGTGTCTTGAACAGCCGCACCTACGAGGACCTTAGATCGTACCCACTCCTCCTGCCGTCCTGCACGGTTGAATCACTTTCCTTTCACAACGTCCCTCCTTTCCCCTGCGACGCTGCACCTCCTCTGTACTTGAATGTATTCGACGCCAGCAGTCGAGCCGGCGATACGGCCTCAACAGATGGTTCTATCATCACGATTCCTACTCGTCCACGGTTGCGTTTCACGATGGAGGAGACCATCTGCATTGACTTGTGGAGGGTGCGTCCTTGACACTCTGCGTGAATCATCACTGACGAATCAGCCTGTCAGTCAACTGTTTCATGCAGCCCCCCTCCTGATGTCGAATTGCCAGCAAAGGAGTCTGTGCCACCTTCGGAACCCGTCTGGATACCTGAGGGCTCCCTTGTGTCACCGAGATGCTTCCGACGCCCGTCCGGGTGGGCGTTGAGGTACAGTGGCTCCTCAGAGTCTCATACCTTCGAAGTAAGCTCCGATGAGGACGAGGACGCTGAAATAGAGGACAACATCAATAACGACAAGAAGGAGGAAGCTGAACCTACTAATGAGGTCAGCCGTCCCACGATCCAATTGAAGTCGATGGGATGCAAGACGAGGGCCTGCACGGCTCTGGCGCCGAGCCCAAGCACGCTGTCCCGACCATCATGGTTTCGAACTCCACGGCTATTGTTCCACTTTCGCTGGAGTCCTCTCAAAGCCTCGCATCCCCCCTTTGGCCCTTCGCAGAGGCAAGAAGATGCTACCTCCAATACTGTGCCCCCATCAACCTGTCTCGTTACGCAGGCCTCATCGTATCCAGACATACCGTCTCCATTCCTAGGTTCTCCGTCGTCATCAAGACCGTCTTTCGAAGGGTTGGACAGCGAGCCCACAAAGTCTTCAATGGACATCCACGTCATTTGTGCGGACTTGTATTCGCGATTGCCTGAGATGCCTTACTCTCCATTGTCGCCCACTTCGGCAGAACCCGAAAGCCACTCGTGTGTTGTGGCCGGCAAACAGGCGCTTATGTCCCCCGTGGAAGACGACTGGGCCGGCCCGCAAGAGTTCGTTGAACAACACGCCGACCAGATACCTCAACTGTTTGAATACGCTTCTATCAAAACGCCTTCTCCTGCCTCCCCGCATCCAACTCGTGGGATATGTCGGTCACCCTGGTCGACATCACAGAAGTGCGATCGCCGGTGACGCCGCCGCCACCACCGGATGTGGACGCGAAGAAACATAGGAGGAAGACGGTCATAATCGAGACCTCGCCCACGCCACGCACAGCCTCCTCGCTGCCGGCGCAAGCTATGGAGCCAGAGGAAGATCAAGCAGAGCAGGAGCCGATCCCGTTCGAGACGCCAGCGGGCAACCTCCCCTCGTGCGCCGCGTGCCACCAGTCCGTGCTAGTAGAATCGCGCCCCTTGAGCACGGCGAGTATGCGCCCTGTCCGAGGGATCCTGAAAGGCAAGAAGAGCGTCCGTTTCTCCATGGTCCCGGAGTGCGTCGATCATACAGAGGAGGGCGGTCAAAAGGAAGACATGGCGAGGCCACGCTCAGGCTCGGTCCCACCAGTCTCTGCCCCTCGCAGTTCGCTCGCTCGACGCAGCTACGCGCCTCCGGCGCGTGGATCTCCAGACAACTCGCCAACGAAGGAGAACGAACCTAGCTGGCCACGACACCCTGCGCTCCGCGCCATGGCTCGCCATACGACCGACATGACCACCCCTGAAACGCCAACGCCCGCCATTCTCACGGATGAACGACGTGGGCCCCTGCGATCCTTGAATGCCCGTCAGAGCCTGCCCGCAAAACGCAGCTCGACGGCGGTTCACGCTGAACAGCCTGCCCGCAAGAGCATTGCTGTCGGCGACATTGGGAAGCCCCGGCGGCTGATGAAGGCGGCATCGATGCACGTCTCAAAAGCTGATGCGGAGAATGTGGCCACGAAGCGGGGGTCTTTGCCAACAAAGAGTCGTATGCCAGTACCTCTGCGTACTTTTTTGACGAAGCTGAGAGCATAGGGGCGGTGGTATTGTACGGCTTTACATCGACTTGTACCATGGCAGTGTCTCTTATAGTGCGTGGTATACTTGCGTGATTGTAGTCTTCACAACGCTACAGATTCTGAGTCGCACATGTAGACCGCTCATTCCGGGAAGCAATTGTGTGACACACTTGCGCGCGCTATTTATTATTGATCGTCTCATGTCAGATCGTCAAATCGGTTTCAACTGGCGACGGCCTATGATCCTTTGTTGATTGCTTGCGAACAAGCCGGACGAATCGCAAATGCAATCTAGAAGAGAAGACATAATATAATGTGCATGTGCGTCATAAATATGCAGGGGAGATGAGCCGTTCAGCGTCCTGGCCTACTGGTGGTAGCGAACAATATAATAATTTACACAGCATGACGAATTGATAGCGAATAAATAGTCATATCCTGATTGTAACATGAGACTTCCGAATGAGTGCAATGGATGACAGGGGAAGGATGCACTAGATCTGGGTGAGCATAGTTTGAACGAGCACCCGCTGCTGTCCTAAAGAGGTGTCAGCCCCAGAAGTACAGGCGAGTGATAGAAGGACATACTGAAAAGAGGTGAAGTGATACCCCACCAATCCATAGCAGACAGTATCTGACTGAGAGGGGCGAGCAGAGCGGCCTGGTTGGACGAGTCGATCGCGTTCTGGGACTTGAGGGTCATGATACCGCGTACAATGATTTCCGCGGCGAACGTAAGGACGTACTGTAGGGGAAGGTCAGTCAATAGATTTCTTTCCCGTATACATAGGTATGACGAGGAATTCTACGTACGGCAGCACTTGGCTCCATGTACTTGATGGCACCAAGGTTGACTTGTTGCAGCACAATGACGGCGTTGAGCGCGGTGGTCCAGGATTTGCCTTGATACATCACTCCGGCGTGGTCTATGGGCTTGTTGAGCTGCAGCGTGGCGCAGTAGACGATCAGATGGATATTAAGCAGCTTCCGGAGAATGTCAGGCCGCGACGTGTCTACGCCCGCCAGTGGAGGCAAGTCGCGCGCCAACTGGTCGATGCCACGGTCAAGGTAGGTGAAACGTGTTGTGCTAGTGTAGTCGTCTGCCAGGACGGTAAGTCTCATCGATATCATCCCAGCAACTACGGCGGAGATGCAGGCTTACTGGGGCTGTAAGTCTTCGCGAGATCGCCCGCGTAAGCATATAATATAGCTGCTTTGGACTGCAGGGCTACGTAGTGCCGGTCGCGATTGGGAGATCCCAGAGATTGCATGTAGGCTTGTATGGTTCGTGAACCACGTGCGCCTGGAGGCAGAGGATTCTGTGAAGGAATCAGCAGTGGAACTCAGCCGTTGTCACGAGGATCAGGAAGCCTACACTTAAGTACGCGCTGACGTCCATCGGCCATGGTGAATCAACGATCGTGCCCTTGGCATCGTCTTCCGTAAACGCAGAAGGCGACGAGAGCGTTATACTCAGACACTTGTCGAGGATGAGAACTTGCCAGAACGCATTGATGCGTTCACCCTCCTCAAGGCTATCCGCCGGAGCGCTGAGTTGGTACTGCACGCCACTCGCAGGACCGCCAGACGAGCTCCGCGAGCTTCGAATGAGGTGCAGCTTGCAGGCGAAGGCGATGGATGTTGCTGCGCGCCAATGGTAGATGCTCTCCATGCCGCGGTTGTTGTCAAGGAAATAATATGTCAGGAGGATTTCGGTCTGAAGAACATACATAATCGTAGCATTGTCCGCGCCGCCCGACAGTGTACGCGTGAGAAGATTGAGCACGGTGGCGAGGAATGTCGGCTGTTCTGCGCGTAGTTGGGCATCAGTGGAAAACTGCGCCCCTGCGAGGTAGATGGCATTGAGAAGTAGGGTGACGTGGTTGGGGTAGCCAGTGCTCGGCGGGAAGCCACCTGTTGAAGGAAACGTGGGATGTGGAGGAAAACCCGAATGCAGAGGAGTTGTGGAAGAAGGTGCGCAACCTAAGCACTTGCGTCAATACCGTCCAAATTGGGGAAAACAAGCTCACAAGGCGTGCAATGTCTGGTTACGTTGTTGTGAGGGCAATGCGCCGCCCCCTTGTGACCTGCGGAAGGACTCATAGGGGTCAAAGAGAGTAAGAGGTGCCGCATTGACGCTCTCCAATTCGGCTATACGCAGTTGCAGCTGCGAAACTTGCTCCTCGAGTATTTGGCTGGCTGTCAGGCCCTTGCCGTCCGAATATTCGCAGTCAATGGCACGACCGGCTTTGGTACATTGTCCACACGCAGGATGCATGCCATCGCACCGCTATGTAAGGAAGAGTTAAATGATGCTCATGACGCAAAAATGTATGAGCTAATCACCATCTTCCGACGTCTACCAAGTACGGCGCGTTAGGGTCATCGCGAGCGGTGAATTAAAAGAGCGTACCGGCACCTGAGGCAAGCCTTGCCTCTTTCAAGTGTTGCTGCAAAGAACTTGACGACGCCATCGGTATGCCTTGCTTCGCTGGTAGTTCTGTGTCTGTAGTGGTGACTCTCCTCCTGTTTGCTCTGAGGATTTATACCAGCACGCGCCGTCCCGATGCGTATCAGGGTGGTAGCCAGTCTCATCCCCAACATTGTTACGGTCGATGAGCAGTGCTTGAGGGTCCCACCTCCAACAGCGGCGGTGTACGTGCTTCACCAGGGCCAGGGCTGCAGCGGAGCGCACATTCCGCGAGAACCTTGGTGTTTCCTTGTAGAATGCACCACTGAAACGAGCCTGATTTTGGGCGTAATGATGGTGCGGTATACAATCGGGCATAGGTTTCGCTCTCAGTGCCTCGTCGAAGATGCGGACTATAATGCCCTAACTGCCCTACCTGCCCTTCAGGGAATGACACGTGACCGCGTTTCCTGACTGGCGCCGTGCAGACTGCCCGACCGCAGGCTTCGCCTACCGGAGTGCCGTACAGCTGGACGAGTCTACCAGCGTGTGCAACAACGTTAATGTCTCCAGCGGACGTGCTGAGAACCTTTGCAGCGGCCATGGCCTTCGATCGTGCAGAGGGAATGTATCCATGAACGCGGTGGCCCGAGCTGGCAGCTCAGTATGACACTCCGCATCAATGCAAATTTTGTCTCCAGCAGTTCGTAGACAGACCGTCCTGAGCCCGCTGGAGAACATTCGACCAAGACATGGCTGTCAGCTCGTCACCGACGGCTTAGCGCGGTATGATGGGATGTTTACTTACAGTAACTTACGAATTTGAAGGCATCGAGATTGTGAAGCATCACGTAGAGATAGACATATTGCAGTGCTGCTATCGGCGTACTCCGCTTCTGCCGCGTTCGTGTAGTTGGTACGTACTTTGTTCCGGGGGCGTCCGCGTTCAATCTTCCAGTTCATCTGAGGTTGCAGATTGGACGTGAGTCCGAGCGCGAACTTGTTGCACTCCGAACTCCTCATGGAGCTGGTGTAATGATGGATCGAGAGAACAAGAGTAGACAAACCCGGTCCAACTAGCGTTATAGGTCCAGATGGTGACCGGAAAGCAGTACTCGCGTGGCTCACCGCGTGCGACCTCGTTCACGCGCGGATGGCGCGCGCGCGCGCTCGGTCCCACGCTGCGGCTCCGTATGTTTCGGCATTACTTACTGCACATTATAACTTATTGCACGCTCTCCAGTTCATGCAGTATCCTCGCCGCTCTAGCTCGATGATCCGTGAGTCTAAAGCTTATTGTTCCATTCATCGAGTTACTTGAAAGTGGTCTCCGTTGACCGAACTCTCTGTTGCACAACCGCGCGCCCACTGGCGTTACACGTATGTAAGACCAAAATGATTCTCAATGTCAAGGGCCGCACTGCCCCCAACTCCTCCGTTCGCCGACTGTGAGTTTGTTAAGTCATAATGCTGTCACTATCATGACTCTTCACTAGGGAATGTTCGCTGAGACTCCAGCTCGTTGGCGATTCATGATGCATAACTGATCTGCGAAGCTACGAGCCCGGCATGGACTCAGTCACCATGACAGGTCGGCATTATTTGCCCGGACACGCCAATTGCCCAGAGCTCATGTCAGCTTTAAGTAAAGCCCCTTCTGTTGTCTTCTACATGCAAGTACGACTCGCTGATCAACCGATCACCGGTCACCTTTCAGCCTCGGCTTTCTTCGCAGCGGCGTAAGCAAACGCAACCGTGTTACTGCTAATTTGTCATGTGCTCCGCCACGGGATGCTGCTTATTCACAGATGTTATGCAGTGGTTGCTGTTATAGTTCCTGCAACTCGCTGGTACATCGCTTTGATGTCATCAGTATGCTCCGGAGCATAATCTGCACATGCAACGGTGACTGCACAGGGTTATATGGGTCTGCACGACACACATTGAAGAGTTGTCATGTATGTCATCAGCTCACTGAGAACTTTCTACCGTCGGTAAGCAGGGTATGACGAAGTTCTGATTGAAACCTGACGTATATTACGAACAGTTCAAAGCCTGTCACGCAGGCTTGAGCTTGAACGCTGAACAACTAGGCCATTCACGTTATGATCACTCTATGCATCTCACTCTTCACTGTGCAATCAGTGGTCAGCACGGCGATTGTGTGGCCGTGGGTGCATTGGTCTCGATTACGTGTGGTGGCAACTTTTTGACTGACCACGACTAGCAGGTTGAAGCATATTGCTCGGTGTATGGCTGCCTTGTGTGAGTAAACCTTAAACTGTCCTTGCGTTCCAGGAACTCCATCACCATAGGCCCGTAGCACATATTGGCAGTCACCAGCAATTTGACTCAAAGAATCCCGGGACAACATCCCCGTGATTCGGTGAGCTTTGTGTCTCATCATTGTTGTGGCCATTCAGTCCACACCAGCCGACGCCGCACCACTGGTCTTAGAATTGGTAGCGTGCAGTTCTCGACATATCATCTGTCCCTTGCGGCTCCGAAGTGCGCCGTTCGAAAGTCTATCTGCTGGCCTCCGCCGCTATCCTTACTTGTTGCCCTATCAGAACGTCCCCAAAATGGCGCGCAAACCCCGTCAATCGGGGACTTCCAGACCCCTGACTTTCACATTGTGGAACGTATGTGGCCCCAGCAGATCTGTAGGCTGTCAGCTGCGATCATGCACATGCCCTCGAAGCTCGGAAGGCAGGCAGTACACTCGTACCACATGCAGCTTCACTCATTCAAATACTAGCTTTGCTTCCGAGCAACTGTCACACAGCCATGGGTTCCTACATCCGGACATGTGCCCCGTGAGGATTCGGCGGACAGGCTCCGTTGAGTCTCACGGCAACCACAGTTCTGCTGTTGATCCTACCCCGCCTTCCCTACCGGTTTGTCTCACCTCCGAATTCCTCATCTGCTTGGATGCAAACGGTACTTCGAGTCTTCTTCGCCTTGCGATTCTTATGGTAACACGTGTTTCAGCTGTGTGACTGCCGCTTTGCTGAACCTTCGGGCAGGTGAACTGATTCCTTATGGCCATCACCAGGCAGCTGCTCCGTGATATGTAGTACGCTATCCTGCGTGATGCATCGAGCATAACGCACCCACTGCTGGCCCGTGTTGCGAGGTGAGTATTATTTTGAATTTGCCACTGTGGCACTCTTACCAATTGAATTCGTCCGTCTCTTGATCGATGATAGCCTCGTGTTCTTCCTGCTCCTCCTCCCATTCAGCCACTGTGCACGCTCAAAGCCCGATCCTGCTGGCAGCAGAGCTTGTTTGAATTTCGGAATTCCTCATTGCGTCATTAGAGAGCATCTCGTCTTCTCTCCGACTTGACGTCGGAGCATTCTCACGAGTGGTTGGGCTGACCATGTCGATATGCTGCCGTCACCCAGAGGTATGTCCTGGTGCTAATGTTGCCTGCTTCAGGATAGGCACGCCATAAATAGCACCGATAGTAGGAATGCTGCAGGATGCTTCGCTTGCTAAAGTCGACAGGAGGCTATGCAGTCGCAAGAGTCGCCCATGAGTTAAGTATATACCTCGAGCAGCGTGGCTCTGAACTCGTGTTCGACCCCCGCAGGGACTCTGGCCACAGATTCAGTTCCTATTCGGTGGGTTCTATTCTGTAACCGAACTTTTCCGTTCTGATTTCTAAGTACTGGCCAGACATGTCACCGTATCACACTTATGTCAACGTCTGTGGATGCCCCGATCACACATACATATGTGCGTTGCATTCCAATGTCCTTCAAGTTTTGCTACGCTCAACCGATGTCCGAGTCAGACTGGCAACCGCGTATGGTGCGAGGTACCAAGTCTGCATCCGTATTTGGCTCCAGTTTAAATAGTTGTGCCTGACACAGAGTTCGGACATGCTCCCGACGTAGCGCACGAGAATGATGAACAAGGATGGACGAGTTTATCAAGAGGCTATCAATGCGGCATGCCACAAGACACAACATCACGGCTGTCCGCGCTCGGCCTCTCGGTGTGGACGAAGAGGAACCGCGCGCCAGTCTCACAATCCCAGCGACCAGACGCTGTAGTTGCACCGTTAGCAAAGAGCGCATCGCAGATCGCTGAGTACCAACACCATCATCGCCGAACGTCCGAACTGAGCACCGGATCCAGACTGTCACTCAGTCATTGGGCAGGAACCACAGGCATGCATGGACGTCCGCGGAATGTTATGCATGCCGACCGCGTATGTTTCTCCTTTGTTTATCCCCCCATCGATATGCCAATCAAGTGAATTCGCACCTTGTACGTGCGCGCGAGACGCCCTCCGAAGCCTGGGGCATGCATGGCGCGACACAAGCACCTCGGCCGTCTCAGCAGAGCCGCTGAGGGCGAGCTTCTCCCTTGATCATGAAGCGCTGAACCTGAACGTGGGCGCCGGCAGGTACGCCCGACAATGGGCCACGACATGTCCGACACCCGAACGCATAATTTACATCGTGGACGTCGACAACGGCGCGCTCGAGGCGACCGCGGCCCGCTGTGTCAGCGCTCGGGTGCAGACACAGAGAGACGGGGCACGGTTGTGCTCGGTGGCACTGCGGGGCGCTCGGGTGTCTCGCGATATTGGTGTCTTTCATTATTGATCGTTGGCCAGACCACAATACATTGGTGGTCATCTGCTCAGGACGAATGCTGTCGATACCACAATGTGCGAGTAAATCGGAATTGCTACGATCGCTGCTCTGAGTGCGGCGATATAAGTCACGCCCATGGCAAGGTATCATATATCATAGGTCACCGTGAAATACGCGTACTAAGTATGCACTCACGACTACTGAGTTGGTACCTGCGAGCGACGGGGAAGAGATCGAACAGGCAAGTCGTTGCATTCCCAGATCTGTACTCGTACTGACAGATGATAGATCCGCGCGCGCTGTCAGAGGTACCTGAAGGGGGAAAGGAGTGGTTTGAATTAGATCTGTCAGCGTGCTCTGTGCCACGCACGACATAGAGTGTTGATACGGTTGGCAAAGGCGGCGGGGGTGGTCCTGGGTGGTCGCTGAGTCTATCGGGAAGAGCAACGTGGTCGCCAGCCAATCGGTGGGTACCTTCCGCCGAGATAGCTCCTGTATGGTTCCAGTGTCAGGGCTGCAACGCGAATGGGATTACTTAGGCTCGTGGATATTAGGTTCGTGGACGGATGCTCGAGATGGCTTTGGACCCGATGCAACTTCGTATCCATCGTATCCACCGACAGGTCAGTGACCATGTAATATCGCCCAGTGACAGTGTGCGCACATGCAGCGACACACCTCGGCGCCGGTATCGCCAATAGCAGTTGAGCCGAATTGAGCATGCGGAATGCAGGCTTGTCGTAGCCTCATACCAAGACCCTCTACGCGGCGCCTCACACGTGAGGGGGTTGTGTCGAACCTAGGTTTGTCGGGCGTGCAGCCCAGGCCCGCTTCCGCTCTCACCATTGAAAGCAACGGCGCAGCCCTTAGGGTGTGGCAGCGTCGACATGGCATACCTGGCTGACGAAGTCACATTGAGAGCACACACGCATAGCCTCACAGCGGGGCCACCATCAGCGTTACCCTTGCACTGTGTATGACATCCACCCTCGAACATCCGCAGCCGACCAACCTACCTCCCGCGCGCCACACAACGCAATCACTGATGCAGTACTCCGCCGCATACCCTGAAGGCCCACCGGTCCGCGTGGAACGCCCGCAGGACAAACTGTCGATACCATCTCCCGTCAACGGCGGCCCTGCTTCCCTTCCCAGAGGACGCATCCCGCATCGCGTTCCCGGACGTCGGCACGTTCGATAGCGATCGTGCGGCGCGCCACTGCAGCGAGGTCCACTCGGTCCCGCCGCGAGTCTTCCCTGTCGCGCATCCGCTGCACGGGGGACCTCGATCGCATCGAAGAGCCCTCCACCAGGACCCTGCGCAGGGCACGATGCGGGGAGAGGCCGGGCTCGCTGTCCGAGAGCGGTCCGTCCTGACCTTGAGTTGCGTCTGGGATCCGTGGAGCGGGCGGGTGTCCCGACCGGGACGTGCAGCAGGCAGCTCAGGATACGCTCGTGCATTTCAGTGGCAGGGCCAGCCCGGAGCTAGGTGGGCGGAGGGCATTTGAGCGCGTCCCAGCACGCAGAGAGGGCCTTCAGACCGTGACGCCAATGCAGCACGGAGGTTGATCGGGATCTTCATGCGAAAGCGGGCGCTGAGTCGGGTGTTGAGTGTGGGATGCGGGGCACCGGGGGGCGGGGCGGCGTGCGCTTGAGGGTCCAGCGGGACCGCAGCCCAGCATTCCAGCGGCAGTGCGGCAAGACAGCAGCCAGAATGCAGAGTCGAGGCGCACGTACGAGCCTCAGCAGGGGAGAAGACACCGTGTTCGTCCCGACGCGCAGACACAGAGCGAATGCACGTGCACCTGCACACGTCGTTCATGGTTGCAGTGAGCCCGAGCTTAGCCCGAGCCGCCTGCGGTCTAGACCGCCTATGATTGTCAGGGACGCTGGGAGCTGCAGCACTCCGAGGCGTCCGGAGCCCTTTTCCGTGCAATCGCCTTGCACGAACGAAGATTGCGCTGGAGATTGCGACGGCTGATTTTGAAGCGGGCCGCATCTGGGGAGACGCGGACGTTCCACGCAGAATCGGAGGCGTTGCGAGCCTCGGAGAACACGGGCAGCGAACGTGTGTAGTGTTCGAGTACAAAGCCCGGAGAAATGTTCGGCGCAGAAGCGAGTCCAACCCGTTAATCCGTTGCAGGTCGTGCGCCAGTGCGACAGCCGCCGACGCGCTCCGCACATGCGCCCGAAGGTGGCAACAGCGGGGCGGGGCGGCTCACGATGTATGTGCCTCGCAAACCGACCGTTACAGTGCGGACAGGGTTCCGCCAGCAGTCTCCTCGCCGGGAGGCACGATATGCCATTCGTAGCCTAGGACGTGCGCCACGGGGTGCACGGCGTGAGTCGCGTATATGAGCGATCAGAGAGGCGTTGGGGCGGCGCAGCCACGGCTTGCGATCTGCTGGGCACCCGTCACCGCGCCGTGTCAGACGGAGGCGCGAGGCGAGCCTGGGAGGGTTCGCGGACATATTTCTCCAGGGGCGCGGGGTGCGTTCTGGGCTGGCGACTGAATTGGGCGGGAGGACGTCTGTGTGCGCACGCCAGTCAGCTGTCCAATCAGGCGCGGGGAGAGGGGGGGGCGCGTCAGGACCTCAGGAGCGCCCTCCTGAGATTCGCGTGCACGTTTGTTTCGGATTCATTGGACGCAATGAATCTTGACGACGACGCGGGCGCAATAGAGTCGTGGCGACCCAGTGTGCCGGAGCAGCGTCTCGGGACCCAGAGGGAGCGGGATGGAGCGTCTGGAAAGGGACGAAGGAAGAGAAGGCTCGCGCACGGCCCATTCAGCAGCGATGACTTACCCCGGGCGCGTGATGGTGCCTTGGCAATCGGCAGCGGCAGAGGTGCCGATGCAGTGTGCAGACCGACAACGACGCATCACCCGCTCGCGAACTCATGGCTTCTGACATGGCGGCTCGGGTGGCGAGAGGGGCGGCGGACGCTGCGAGGAATCCCCGTCGCGTCGGATTGATTTCGTTTGTGCTTCTCAGCTGGTGGGCTGGTCGAGGCGTGCGCGGTGTCGCTGGAAGGAGGCATCGAGATAAGGCGAGCTGCGATTGATAGCGGATTGCGTTTCGCTGTCAGGACTGGTGGCGACGGCGCGCGGGGGAGGGCGACGTGGGAGGGAGGGACGCTGCAGGACGGCTTGGCATGATGACTGGACCGCGACGGGTGGGCTGGCTCCGGAGGACGAACGGCTGTGGGCGGGTGCGAGCCTCGTGCCCTGCGACTCCCGGTCTCACTGCCACAAAGCACAACTCGCCGGCGAAACCAATATTATGCCTCCGCGGCCGGAGCGGTGCCGTGCGCGCGCTGCCATTGGCCGGTCGCGCGCGGCGTGTCTCGGCGCCGGGCACGGAGCGCACGGCCAACGCACGGCGCCTCCGTCCGTCGCGGCGCGGCAGGCCCTCCGGAGACGCCGCGTGGCGCGTCGTCGTTACGAGCGGGCAGCGGGTGGTCGCGATGTGGGGGAGACGCCGTGCCGTAAGGGGACGTCACTGGGTGGGCTTCGCGGCGGGGCGGGGGAAACGCGGCGTCGCAGGGGGCGATCTGCGCGAAGCCAGCGCGTGCGAGAAGGCGGGGGCGAGCTGCGTCATGGGCTGGTGTGCGTCCGCATCAGGCAGGAGGCGTGACACCGAGGTGACAGACGTCTGCGCCGCATCGCTATCTCAGTTCGCAGACAGGATCAATCGGATCGAGGGAAGCGTTCGATGGAAGGGAAGGCTGCGAAGCGGGCTGCGATTGGCAGGCGAAGACAGGGCGAAGACGAGAACGCGCATGCGGCGTGGTCGTGCGTTGGTCGTGCGTGTGTCAAGCGAGTGGGCAGCCCGGGGGCGGCAGCCATCCCGAGGAACGGCCAGCATCAGAGGTCGTATCCACAGGGATTTCTGGCCAGTGCAGCGGGACGCGTCGGATCGCCCCTTGGTGACCGGGCGAGCCCATGCAACGGCACCGAGAGCGCGGAGGCAGCTGGAGCACGAAGGTAATTGCGTGCGAGGCAGATGGTGGCGCACAGGGTGCGTCGCGGAAGAAACAGACGCGCTGGAGAACACGAGGCCCGCCGAAAGGGGACCCACGGGTCAGGCGCGCTGGAGAGACAGTGGACACGAGAGGAGACCCCAGAAATGTGCAGGCAGGAGACGCAGGAGGACAGGGGAGGAGAGACGAGCGAGGGGACGTGTCTGGCTCGCGTCGCGCTGTCATGACGCACACGCAGGCTGGTGCGCGTCAATCCAGCGCGTTCTTGATCACAAAATCGGGCGCGCGTGACAAGCCGAGCCGACGCGTCGGACGGGCGACAGGAGGGTGCTCACGACGGCGGGATGGCGAGGAGCAGGGGTGCGCGCGGGCGACGACGGGGCAGGCGCATGCAACGGGGGCGGAGGGCGAGACAGGCACGGGACGGATTGGGCAGGAGGAGGTTATCGTCCGAAGGAGACGGATGAACGGGGGGCCTGATGCGGCTGGAGGGTCACACCGGGCCACGGTCTCCGGAAAAGGGATTATTGCGAGGGCTATATCGGGCGTGCCGGGCACGGGCGAGGGGATGCCGGGGAGCAGGGGGCCAATGGGGGGGCGTGGGAGGAGAAGCGTGGGGACGTTCTGGAAGGCGATCTGGAATCGTATCTGGCGGAGCATGAACGGGTGATGGCGATCGGCAGATGGAGAGAGGCGCCGGAGAAGGGAGGAGACGCACGGGGCGGGAGACGGGCGTCTGTGTCTGGCCGTGGCCCTGGGCAGCTGTAAAGCAGCGTCCGGCCGCGTCTGGTGCTCGCCATGCCCTGCTGTGCCCTCGCGCGGACTTAGCTCATGCTCCATCATCTCCCCCGCCCCGCCCCCCTCACGCCCTTCCCCGCCCTCCACATCCCGCCGCCGCACCCCCGCCGCCCCGTCCCCGACCCCCGCCTCGTCCGCCGCGCCCCGTCCCCCACCGTGGACCGCCGCCCGCCCCCGTCCCCGCCCCCCGACCCGCGCGAGCTCCTGCTCCGCTCCCCCCTCCACGCCGACGCCCCGCCCAGCAGCGACGACGACTCCCCCTCGCCCCCCGACTTCCACTATGACAGCAGCGCCCCGCTCGACCCTGCCGCCGCCTCCGCTGCATTCTCAGACATGTATTCCGCCCACCCCGACGCCCTCGCGCAATATGCCGCGCCCCCCACCGCGAGCAGCAGCAGCGGCGCGTCCAACCCAGGCGCGGACCTCGACACCGACCCGTACGCGCTGGGCCGTCGCTCGCCCCCGTCTCTCCTCACCGGCGACCTCCTCCCGCACTCCGAACACGATCCCGCGGGCTACTCTCCATCTCCGCACTCGGAGTCGCCCAACATGGGCGCGCGCGCAGACGCAGGTACGTTCCCTTTGTCCGCGTCGCCGATGACCGGCCAGTATCCCCCCTACGCGGGCGCACCCCAGAGCCTCCCGACCCACGCGCGCTACCAGCACGCGCAGAGCAACCCCCTCCTCGACCGGCGCATGTCCGAGCCGGTCCTCTCGCAGCGCTTCGCGCAATCACAGGTCCCCCACCCGCAATCGCAATCGCAGGCACAATCACAGTCTGCGTCCCATCCGCCACAATATCCCTACGCGCAACCCTCCCAGTCTCCACGACCCGTCTCCGCGACGTACCCGTACCCGACATACGGCGCGGGCGCACACGGACACGCGCGGATGAGCTCCGGCTCGTCCGGCAGCCTCACCGATGGCTACGGCGCGACGCCCTCCAGCTGGCCCGGCCCGCTCAAGCACGATCTCGCCGAGGGGGCTGCACCCATATCACCCGTCTACGCAGGCAGTGTGAGCGGTTCCGAGGGCGTAGGTGGGAGTCCGCCTCTTCCTGGTTCACGGCTTGGTCCCGGCAGCCAACCACCGCAGACGCGCCCAGGCGCGCCACAGGGGCAAGGGTCACAACCTGTGCAGAGCCACGCAACAGGAGGACAGACGGTGGGACACGGACAGGGCCCGCAGCTGCCGGGCGTAGGTGGCACGCAGACGCAGCACCGCTCGGCGAACGGCAAGACGTACTCGTTCGTGAGCTTGCCAGGGAACGCGGTGAAGAAGCGGCCGCGGCGCAGGTACGACGAGATCGAGCGGCTCTACCAGTGCAGGTGCGTGCTCCCGCTGTGCCGCTGGGCGAGTCTGGGCGCGCGAAGCTGACGGCCCGCGCGCGGACTCCGCCTTCGTTCTCTTCTCCAGCTGGCCGAACTGCTCCAAGGCGTACGGAACGCTCAACCACCTAAACGCGCACGTCACGATGCAGAAGCATGGCCAGAAGCGGAGCCCAGGCGGTGCGCGCCCCTTTTCTTCCCTTTCTGTTTTCCACGGAAAGCTTATCATTCCTCACGGAACTTGGCTTCTGTTTCTTGATTAGAATTCAAAGAGCTTCGGAAGCAATGGCGCCAGGCGAAAAAGGAGCAGGAGGAACAAGAGCGACAGGCGCAAGCGGAACGCGAGGTACAGGTGCAGGCTGCGATGCAGGGCATCCCTCCGCTCGGTGTAAGCATGGGCGGTGGCGTTGGCATGGGCGGCATGTCTGGAATGCCGTCGATGATGCAGATGCGTTCGCCGCTCGCGCAACAGGGACATCCCGGCCACCATCCTCACCAGCCGCACGCCAACCCGTATGGCTACCAGCCGCGCGAGCTCGAGCACCACCGCGCGAACGTACACAGGCGGATGAGCATGGCCGAGCCGTATCCCGACCCGCACTCGCACCCCGCGATGAGCGCACATTCCTATTTGCCGACGCACTCGCACGCACATAGTTATGGGAGCCCGTCCGGCTACTCGATGGGCTCGCAAGGCCACTCGCTCGACGCCGGTGCGCGTTATCCCCCGAGTCCTGCGGAAGAGTCTTCGCATGCGATGCGGTACGGCCAGCCGCACCCTCAAGAGCCGGAGGACAGTATCCAGGTCCTTGCCCAGCAGTATCGACAACCGGGGTACGCCGCCCAGCCGCATGCTGGTTGGCAGCAGCAGAGCCAGAGCCACGGGCAGCACGAGCTTCGCCATCATGCATCACACCCCCAGCTGGGGATGTCGGCGAACGCGAATCAGCCGAGGCCTGTGCATCCGTACTACACCGTCCATCCCAACGCGAGCCCCTCCCTCCCTACGACCACGACGCCCGGGCACACCGTCCTCCCGCCACTCTCCGCGACCACTTCGGGCTTCTCGTCTCTTGCTGGAGCGTCCGGTCCGAGCAACGCGGCTCCTGATTTGCCTGCCCTCGCAGCCCACACGTCGCTCGGGCGTAACCACCTTCCGCCGGACAGCACGCTACTGACGCCGCTTCCGGGGTACGAGCCAGACCCAGATGTTGCGAGGCTGATGGAGGCACATCAACGGTACGGCCAGCCGGACGACCAAGATGACCGCTATGGCCGAGCTGGCTCTGGTGACGGATACTTCGACTGAGCGTGCGTGCGCCTGCCGCGCCCTCGTGTCCTCTGTGGCTCAACCCTCTGGCACCGATTACTCTCCTGCGGTGGCTTTCGACGGCCTTGCTGTGATGGTCAACTCGCTGCTTCGACCGTGATCGGTCGTAATTCGACTCTGGCCCGTCGAGCTCTCCGCCAAGAGCTGGCGAGCCAAGTCCCCCGAACATATGTGCTTCTGGCCTGCGGACGTCCCGTCAGCGCATTCCGCCCCCCCGCCCGCCCTCGACCTGCTCTCCTCGACCGACCCACCTGACTTATTGTACATATCCCCATTGCTATGTCGCATCGCTCCTCCTGCCAGTGCTATTCATACTAGTCCCGCTATTCCCCTCCTACGCTACGTATTGCGCATCTATTCCCTGCTCTGGATACCGGCTCCGCTGCGCTTGTTCTCCCGGCCGCGCGTGTCGAACGTTGCTTTGACCCGCTCCGCGCTGCGACCTGCTCTTCCTTGTGTTGTCTCTGTTTCCCGCCCAAACTACTCCCCGTGTTCCGCGCAGGCCCCATTAGGCCGTGTCGGTGTACCCATCCTGTACGTGTACGTGTAGTCAGCTTATAGTGATCTGCCCGTTCGTTCGTCCCTCCCTTCCTCGCGTTCTGGGTCCTTGACTGTACCGCGCCAGCTTTATAGGCTCGCTTATATTTCCCCCACATTATGCGCTTCGTGTGTGCCGCGTACAGTAGGACCTTGTATATAGTGGTCTGCCTGCTTTTGGTGTACATGCATTGTATTTGGTACACAGTAGATTCATCGTATTGGGTTATGGCAACGGACATCCCCATCATGACATAGATGAGCGAAGTACCGCGGGGATGATGGAGTGTTGCCCGCATGAGGCCCTGTCATCCGGAGCGATGTCGCAATGGGTGTTGGCGAGAGCGTCCGCCCGCTGCCGCCGTGCGCCCAGATTCAAATCAGAAGGTTTTGAATGATGGAAGTCGACCACGATGAGGCAAATGAAGCTGCCTATCAGACAGATCACGGCCGAGCAGCGCACAATCTCAAGACGTCTGCGTCTACATATGTCGTCGTTCGCCGGGCCCGAAGCCATGCGTGATGAATCGTCCCAGGTCCTCAGAGACGCTGTCACACTCACACTCATCGGGGCCAAGCGCGTCCCTGTTGAATTGCTGCGAGTGAATACCCTCCTCCTCCTCGGCCGGGGGTGCAGCGCCGGGAGAAGGGATCTCCCAACGTCATGAGGATATCGGGAAGGAGTAAGATTGGTCGGTGAATCTGAGACTCGACGACACTCTGGTCCGTGCCTTCCAAGTCCGTCCCGACAGGCATGCAGAAGGCGTACACCGTGGCCGGTGCGGAGTTTGGTCTGCCCCGCGCGCGAGCAGAGCCTGCGCTGTACGCCCGCTCGCTGGTACAAATCTTCTCATGGCGGAGACGTACCGTTGACCTGACGGGATCTTCATATGTACCACATCGAGCTTCCGGAAGCACCGCAACTGAAGGTTCAGCGAAGCTATGGAGAAGCCAGATTGGATAGGCAGATGAGTTTATCCTGCATATGGACAAGTGTCAGCGGTGAGAGCCTGGAATGCGATGACGCTCGCGGATTGAATTGTGGGGCAACGCGTTGAGGTGCTGCAGGTGTCAGATGAGCAAGAGTGGCTGGAATGCCAGACGTAACCTTGCGAGTGCAATCTGTCGAGAAGGGCGATATGTTTTGCGAAACTCACCTTGTTGCGAATAGACGTGTGAACGCGCACAGGAGTGCACGGGCCGGTGCGATCATGTCATAAATCGAGTGGTCGGGATGCTGAGACGGTGGCGTGACAGAGGTCGGTAGGAAGTGTGGAAGCATGAGCTCGGTCCCTATGGAGGTTGTCGGATGCCACGTTGCATTGTACCGTACACGAGAACGCTGCTTCAGGTTGTTTGGGACCTACAGCTCGGTATAGGAACCACACTGACGGGACGCGAAGTGAACGCCTGATCAACATTTCCGCTCGGAGAAGAGACAACCTTCTGTACGCAAATCTTTCTTCAACTCCGTGAGGATGCAAGTACTGGATGCCTTATGCGATGAATTGGGCCCACCCATGCACTCGGGTGTAACCGACGGTTCCGGCCACGCGCTGCACGGTACAGACTGTGGGCAGCTCCAGGATTTGGGGTGTCGAGGCGTTCCGCCTGATATTCACGACCGGAAGCTGACAAGACCCTGATCCTGCCTATTGTCTTCGATGGGCATCATGTGTTTCAGCGAAGCGCAGAAGGCAAGGCTTCGTCCTCGCGTCAACCAGCCTGACGTCCGAATCCTCCCAGCGTGTAGCAACCCATATATGGCAAGTTCAAAGCGCGAACCACGCGCCTGTCGTTCTTCCTCTGCTTGCATAATTCACAACCTAAAAACACTGCGGCCTACGACCGCCTTACCTTCACGCTGCTCGGACGGAGACACGTTGAGTAGTCCGCGCTGTCCAGGCGCTGTCTCACCGCACTATTATCGGGCTACGGCTACGACGTGCGTTGCCCCATTTGTACCTGCAAGGTCGCTGACGCTGTGGCATTCAGTACAGTAGGAATATGTTGTTCGAGGGCACGAACGTGCAGTGACATTCACAGAATATCATCGGTCTGTTATTCGCCGCAGCTATCGTATAGCTACCTTCTATGAATTTATCTGCAACCAATTGCGGTGATATACGCAATTCCGTGACAGACGAAGCAGTGAGGTTGGACCACCGTGGGGCGGCGGCAATAGGTGCATGCCCCTCGACACGACAGCAAGTACTTTACCCATCTGCAGGTCAGCGGGCCCCATGTAGCGGATAATGGCTTACACAAACCGTCATCTCCTTTAATATGGTTGGTCGTTGAAATTGTTGCATCTCAACTATCGAGTATATTTCCCTCACGGACGCTGTTGCAGGGCCACCCTTGCACCCTCCTAATGTCATTATATAGATGTCAGACGTCCAGCTGGGATACCTACGGTTTCTCGGGACTAGGTGAATATCCCTTTCGTAGCTGTTGATTTATACAAATGATGATGCGTTGTTTTTCCAGGAAACAGCCTAGACCTATGGGCTAGCTCTTACTAGCCTTCAGAGTCAACTCGACGCCCCTTTTCGACTTCACGGCGTTTTGAAGCTCGATTCCTATCCTTCTGGGTGAAGGTTTCATCAAGATCTTTCCACGAAGTACGTACCTTTCGCAATTCATTCTTCGCTTTGTAGCAGCGAGAGGCTAACATTCTAAGTGATTAGTATTGCATGTCGACTGCCGTCCGCTCATGAAGCTCTGCAGCGATCACGTCTACCGAGGTGGGAGTAGAATTGTTTTGTCAGGAATGTGTAGATTGGGTTGATCTGGCCATTCAGTGTGACGCGCCGAGCTGTCATAGCTTTTGATCCCTCCGTCTCGTGTATGGAGCGTTCTCGGCTGAGAAAGTCCTGCGCTTTGCACGAATTACATTGGCGGGGAATGCCGACAAACCACTGTGTTCCGAACTGTTTCGTCGCGGTCGCTGGGCGGCCAACCTGAGCAAGTCGACCAATGCGAATTTGCGTTGGGAGGACGCTCGCCTGCCCGTGCATGTCCTGGCGCTCTCTTTTACAAAGATGATCCCGCAATACCGGAGGTCATTTGCTGCATTGGTCGTCGGTAGCCGCTCTGTGAGGCTTCACAGCCTTCATGATCCTGTTCAATTTCATGTTGCCCGATCAGGTACGCAACAATCGTGCCGTCGCTGTAATGGGACTCAGGCTCTCTACAGGCAGACCTTCCAGTCAGGGTCTCGACATCGCTCGGAATAGGTCATACGAGCTCGTCCATATCGTGTTACGTACGGCGATCGTATTTCACATGCCGTATTCAGCACAGGGCGGCTTCATCAGGATTCACACTCCACGCACAATCACACAAAGGTATCCAATACCGGTATTCTCCACGGGTTTCGTCTGATAAAAACACCACCGCTTCACAGCATTTCATGTGCCTGCTACATCATCTGACCCTTACCGTAGACTGTACATGGCAGTCCTCGCGAATGATCGTTTGCTTTGCTGCGAGCAATCGCTCAGAACGCGGTGACCAATACTGGTCGCAGTTCGGCCGACCTACACAACTCGCGTGTAGATACGGATAAGCCTGAGTACCTGAGTGCTGAGCGCTGAGTACTTGGAGGTCACTGGTGGCAGACTCTAATCACGTTCAACTGGCCTCGTAACGGGAACTTCAAGTTCAATTTGAAGGGTGTCAAATGCCTTGCTCGAGCACAGCCGCTCGCTCTACAGGACTGCCATGATAAACACTTGTCGGCTCTTATGGTCTGCAACGGCGACTACAAGAATTATTCAGAGCGACCTGACCCTCAGTCCTTTTGCGTGGTTGACCGACCGCGTCGCGGTACGCTTGGGCGGCATCGCGGGAATGCACATGATCGAGGCGCGTCGCGCGGTGGCGTCGTCACGGCCGTGCCACTGGCGGTGGCTAAGGGTGGCTAGCGGCGCGAGTGTCGATCTTGGCCTATTGTCCTTTGTCTTCACCTTCATCATCATCTCTCCACCCTGATCAAAGCCCTTCGAGCTCTATCCCCAGTACAGAGATACGGTCCGCTCGCACCTGCAGCTACCTGGCTACTCGATTCATCGATACTTGGGCTTCGCGATGCAGACGCGATTCATGGCCTCACGGAGACCGATTGGCATCAAGACGCGCTCGACCAAGCCGCGTCGGGCGCCCCTTGCCACCAAGAGCAGGTCTCGGGCGCGCCCCCCGCGCAAGACCACGTCTACTGTAACTCATGAACAAGGTGATTGAGGCTCTCACGGTCATTGCACTCCGGTTTGATAGCGCTCTACAGAAGAACCGGATGAGACGGAGACGGAGGCTGAAGAACCACCCCTTCCTCCGTCTAAGAGGCGGAAGATCGCTGGTGCCACTCCTCCCAAGGCACGGCCTGCAGTCGATGCAGAAGGGACTTCTGCGCCTGCGGCCTCGTCAACCGGCCCTCGGAGATCATCGCGACAATCTGGCACACAGGACACTGCCCAGGTTGACGCAGACAGCGACGATCTCCCTGCCGAACCCGTCAAAGAGCAATCGAAACGCATCACGCGCCGCGTCGTTACTGCCCTTCCCGACCCAGATGACGGTCGTGCCGTACAACAAGATAAGGATGTACAGAAGACTCTGAAGCGGGACAGGCAGGCGTTCGAGAGGGAGGCAAGTAGGCGCGAGAAGGCCGTGCAGAAGAGGGAACAGGGAGTCGAACGCTCGGCTGCACAGTACCAGGAGAAGATCGCTGCTCTCGAGCAAAGGGAACGGGCTTGTGACAAACGTGAAGCTCAATGTCAAACTCGGGAGAATCAACTCAACAAGCGGACCGCGGAACTGCAGAAGAGGGAGCAAGAGGTTGCCGACAGAGCTCTCGTCATAAAGATGGGTCGGACTGAGGAGGTCCTGGCCGAGCTCGAGGCGAAGTGGCAATGCGCGTTGTAAGTCGTCTTAGAATTCATCTAGGAGTGATTGCTTAAAGCGACACAGATGTTGCGATGTTATGTGCGTATTTTGTGGTCCAGTGATACAGCTTGCCCGCAGCTGACAGGTCGTACAGGGCTTGTCCGTATAGCTTGAATCTCACGAGCTGTGGCCACTCTTACTGCGCGCAATGCCTCCTCAAGTGGTTCTTCACGAATCTCTGCAATGCTTGCGGAGGTTGGTGCCAGCCGTTGGATTGTCCGTTGTGTCGAGCCACCTTGCCCACGGTCCCCATTCCCGTACCACGTGACATGACCAGCTTACCTTTTACACCGGCTCGAGCGGCGAGCGACAGAATCATCGAACTCATCGATAGCTTGCGTGGTCCTCTGCAGTCGAGCCCATCCAAGGCTGGCAGCAGTAAAGGTAAAGGCAAGGGCAAGAAGAAGCAAACGAACTCCGAAGCAGGTCCATCAACCGGCTGGGAGAACGGTGGCACACTTCTAGCTGAGTGGCAAATCCGCGACAGGTGCGTATGCAGGCATTGTTCATCTCATCACTAATGTGAACATATCTTGTATGAACCTCCTCCGCCCGCCGATCATGTCGTGCCTCTCAAACTGTCCGGTAGTCGAGGGCGCACCGAGATGCGCAACCTGATTGCTCGCTGGCCGCAATTAACGCCCGACCCACTCAGAGACATGAGGGCCCGTATTTGCTCCTTCACTTAATCTGGTCTGGCATTGGTGTAGAGCGGCTTCCTTATATCTTTCGCATTCTTTTTGTGGTTTTGATCCAGCATGCATGTCTTCTCTCACTTCCCGGAAGGTCGGACCACATAGTTGAACGTTCAGCTACGAGTCGACGGTGGGATGTATACCTAAAGATTAGATTACAGCGGTGGTGCCATATGGTCATTCCAACGGTGTACAGGTTAATGACATTACCGACAACAAGCATCGTCTTCGCAAAGACGTCATTTATGAACCTTACAAATAGAAGCATCGCTCCTTGAGCCCGCGCATTCCAAGGATATCCTGGCGAAACCACGCAAGTAAATGAGCTCTGCCTTACATCATGCTTGATGAGAGCACCTACCCAATCTACAGCTGTGATCCAGAGGTCAGATACCGTGTCCATCTTGCCGAGAACAGCGGCACCCTTCCATGCAAGCACCCTCGGGTCGACGTCCTTGGGCGGAGGGATAATCTGCACCTTCTCCATATTGGGTACGAGTGGCGTGGCAATGGCCTGCAATCTGCGAACATGCCCACATGAGCCCCGGGATCCGTATCACAGAAGACTGCTTACCTGCTCTCCAATGCATGTGCCATGCCTGGGACGAGGGCCGTCCCGCCGATCACCAAGACGGCCTGCAGATATTTGCGGATCTTCTCATCTCCGCCCGCAGCCCGTGCGCTATTGAATATGGCGACGTCCAGCGGGAGCTTGCTCGCTTCGAAACACACGTCGATGGTGTACCCCCCAGGATAGATGTGTGGCTGCTGCGGAGGAAGCAGCTGCGTCATCTGGTCAGCTGGCAAGGCGGAAGGTGCCGCCCTGTCTTCCATGGCATCGACGTCGATGATTTCCACGGGGGCGCCCGGGATGTCCGTTGCGGGTGCAGTCGAACCCGCGGGTGTCGGCAGGGTCGTAGTCGGGCTCTCCTCTTTCATCGCGACATCGCCCGATCCAGCTGCTGAAGGGGTCACTGACTCCGAGGCATCTTCCGTCTTGGTGGCTGGGGCCGTCAGGGACTCCACGGTGTTCACAGATGTCTGCGGCGGAGCACTTTCGCCTGCTGGCTGGGGCGCAACCACAAAGGCAGGTTGTTGACCAAGTCCCGGTGTCTGAGACCCAGATTGAGGGAGACCCTGAACCTGTTCAAAGACGATTGGGTGCGGCATTGCTGCCGGGAGGAGGTGCTGCGTCGAGATGACCATAGCTTGTGTCTGGTGACACAATGACGTTCAGCAGAGCCGAATATCATGAAAATCAACACTTACAAAGTATTCTAACGGCTGTTCGACAATATCTTCCGTGACGTCGGGGTGGGCGATTGGGCGCATGCCCGCTCGTTTTTGGTCAAATTCAATTACACGAGGCTCAAATAAACACTGCGCAAGGTTCGATCAGTCAAGAATCGTCCCAGGGCAGATGAATACAAACCATTGGTGCAAGAATAATCTCGTCGTACGCCCGGAGGCCATACTTCTGGGTCGGCTGACCTGGCCGACGGACCACGAAATCATACAGGTTCAGAGCGACGTCGCCCTTTCGACGCCCCAAGGTTCAGTCAAAAGTGATCCTGTGGATGAACGTTGTTACGGCGTACCTCCGCAAGTGTGCAAAGGCGTGCTTTGAGGTCTTCGATCACGTTCCAATCGTAAGAGCGGACTAGACTCAAGTCCTTATACGGGAAGCTGATCCTCTGCAATAGTACGTGCAGAAACTCAGTTATGTCGTCTCCCCCCATGTTCAGCAGCATCCTGTGAGAGCCTGAGTATGTCGGAAACCACGCGACAATTGTCCTTTACCTAGTATCTCCAAGGACGGCTCCATCATCCACGCAAGCAATGCTGGTCTTCGTGGCACCCATGTCGACGACACATGCGTTAGATATGCCAGCGCCGTACGTGGCCGCAAGCGATTCCTAGAAAAGGCAGTCAACCCTCGACTGTCCGTCATACGTGAGACATCGACCCACTTACTTGCTGCACGCAGAGTTGCTTGAATCCCATGGTCATGAGAAGCAATCTGACCATATCCTCCACGTAGAATCTATCATAGAAATCTGGGATCACTAGGATCACGGAATAGTCCTATGCAGATGTCAGCAGACATCGAGTTTGAGAACACGCGACTGACTTCGTATGACTTCGGGTCAATGTCCAGTCGATCCTGCAGGGTGCTTCGTATGATAGTCTCTAGATCGCTCAAGATCATGGCATTGGAAGGATAGTCTCGGGTGTTGAATTTGCCACTGTAGAATGGCCACCTGACGACATAGTCTTGGGCGAAGGGATCTGCAATTTGAAGAGCCTGCCAGGCGACATGGCCGACTGAGCTCGAAGGTCATAGTATAAATTGATGGCCATACCTGTTCTCCAACGAGATACTGATCCATATTATCCCGGATCCAGTCGACACGAAACGGGTCGTTTGCTTCAGCTATCGTTTCTGGGACGAATTGCTCATTGAACGTTGACGCGATATTCGCTGCATTGGGAGTGACGCGTAGTTTATAGAAGCGCATACGATCGCGGAGCGAGATTGTGATGGCAGCGACCTTCATGTCAAACTGCGGAACGCGACGAGTTCAACTTGGTGCTATATACCATGAAGCGAATCCACACACCGGATCGTCTGAGTCAAGGTGGACGGCATATTCGTCACCATTGGGCGATGCCACTGGCTTTTCGCGCTTGTTATCGTTCCTCGGCCTTGAGATGCCTTCGACGTAACGGGGTCGTGGCACGGGATGGTTGTGCTTCCTGGCAATAACATTCGGTATGGAGACAGGGGTGACATCGGACGCCCTCCCGATGCGCAGAACGCGGGAACCAGGATGTACGACAATCACCTTGGAGCCGCGTCGAGCCTGAAATAATAGTTACGACCCTGTCACGAGAGGGTCACATAGACTGTCCTACCTCTCCAATCGACGGACCAGGTTCTTCTTGTACTATTTTATTCCGACCGGCGGCGGTTGCACGGACAGCATTGCGATACCAGTGGGTTTGTGTATCTGACCTCAGATAGGTTGAACCCATGTGCTTGGGATTTGGTCTGAAATTCACCACACCGCCGTGCTCAATTTAATGCGATGTATTCATCATCAAAGAACCAACTAACGGTAGGGGGACATGGAAGGTAGTAAAGCGCATAGCGTTTTCATCGCGCTTCGCATTGGGAATACCGCGCGGCATGTTGAAGCTACTTGAGAGGTGAAGGATGTAGGACAGTCACGGTGCTCAAGTGAAGTCGCGGATGCTATTGGTTGCAGAGTGAGTAGCCTGGTCGCCGATGATTGTATGAGCGCCTGATGATAACCCACCGACGACTTCTGCAGCGGACGCACGGATGTGTCGTCCAGTTGTTGCCGAGAACCGTGGAGGAACCCAAGTTGTTCAACGTCGGGGTTTGGACCAAGTGGCTGAAGCGCTCGCGAACTCGGTGAGCTGACGCTTGAGCGCTTGAGCTTGAGCGCTTGTGGGTCGCTTCCCCGTCGTCAGTTCCGCGGGGGAAAGTATCCTATTTCGGACCGGTCAGTCGGCAGCCCCCAGAAGTCGGCGAGTTGCCTTACCAGGCGGGGGTTGCCGGATTGGGTCACTGAAGCGCTCGTCTCGCCACAATTCCGAGCCTTTTCAGGCAGGTGCCGACTTCTGGGGGCTGCCGACTGACCGGTCCGAAATAGTATACTCAAGCCTATCTGGAAAATGCAATGTTACTACATAGTCCTATGTAGTGTCTGTAGGGCACGGGAGGGCAAAAGGAAGGGTACATTTTACATAGAGCTGGATAGAATGTCCTTGTCTACATAGAGCCTGTAGTGTAGGGCCCATAGGGCACCGTAGCAGAGACACAGAAGCCGCCGATGTTCCAGCCCGAGATCAGCTTATTTAATTCTCACGCTTTGCCAGTGCTCGCAGCTCACGGATCCGTACGAATCATACAATTCAACAAAAATGGAATGTTATTTGCAACGCGACGACAGTGAGAAGACACCAACAGTGCAATTCGATGTATATACAAAGGGGATAGATATCGGCACTGATGTACCTACATACATGTTACAACACGTGTACACAGTACCATATCCTTACCCATGACGGCACATACACGGTATGCGGGGGGTGCGAGGGCCATCCAGGGTGATCAAGTGTGGCCGAGCAGAGAAGACATGTGAGAGCGCGGGCAAAAAGGCGCAGGCGAGAAGGCGTGAGCAAGAGCGCGTGGGCGAGAGGGACGGCGGGCGCGCGGGCGAGACAGCACGCAGACGAGACGGCCAGCCCCGGCGCTCCGCAGCGCAGATATTCGGACATGGGATTCATAGCATTCGAGATCGTCGATCGTTGTATTGATGGGATTCATGATCGTACAATGGACTTCATACATGCTACTACACTCGAGCCACAAAGCCAAGTCTTCCTTCACCATCTTGCGCTGCCCCTACATAAGATGTCGCGGCGTCCGCGACGTCGGCGAGCTGCCACGCGCTCGGACACACGCTGAGCGGCGCGCAGAACCGCCAACTTCAGTCGGAGCGCGATGTCGTTGGGAAGGCGGTCGACAATCGCCAAGCGGTCTTCGGGAGACCAGAACGACAACGTGCATGTCGAATCCTCAGTGGACTCGTCTCTCACCGCTGTGGCACCATAGGAGGCGAAGATAGTATTGATGGTCGTGGTGAATCGCGCCCAGCCTTCATGCGGAAACATCTTTGGTCCCCAGGTTATGGATGTCAGCCACTGCATGCGTAGCTGTCAGATCATCATATGCTAGCAAGGTTGATGCCGCATACCATGAAGTTCGCCTCCTTTTCCCAGTCCTTGATGGACTGGGAGCGCGCGGCGCATTGGAGAAACGCGTCGAAGTCTTCGCGGCAATATGCGAGCACACGACATTCCATCGGGTCGCACAAGGTACCATCCTGGAAAAGACAGTTGGACAGGGCTTGAGGCTCAGCCCGCATTATCAACGCGATAATAAACCCCTGCAGTTGGCTGAGGTGGGGGACAGCCAAAGACATCTGAGGGTCTGGTCAGTATGAAGACGCCTCATTGTCATTCCACGAACCTTCTTCGTTTCGTACGTAAATTCTTCCTGGGACTGCGCTATTATACAGAAGAAAATCATGGGTCCCGGCGCCTGCGGGGTATAGGTTGCATGCTGATGGACGGTCTTGTCGTTCATGTAGAACATCAAGTCAGGCACCTCAACAAAACTCTTGGGGACAATGTCCAGAGTTGAACCGACAGAATTAGGCTCTGCCTCGCGCAGGATGTTCGCCACACGGTCAACTATGGGTCGCGTCAGATCGGCTTGCGAGGTCGGCGCGATAGCGACCACTTTGCCCAAACTACGCCAGAAATCGATCCTATGCCGAGTCACTTGTAGGTTTCGCACCAATAGTTGAATCTCTTGGACTCACCTCACGTCCTGTATGAAAGCGACACAACGCTCGAACTCCGACTCAGCCTCGTCTACAGGGAGTTCCAGTATCTCCTGGATCTTCTTCTGCAGCATCCGGTACTGAGCTTCGTTGACGTTGACGATGTTCTACAATAAGAAAATATGTATTGAAAGAAGATATAAATTGTTACGGAGGGGCGTACCTTGGCAACAAAGCCGGTGCAGTCAGCTTGCTCCCATTCCTTCTGTAGCAAATAGATTTGCATTAGGTATGCGCGGAGGTGCGCGTCGGCGTCCGTTACAAGGCCTACGGCCTCCAACACGTCCTCGAATTGCCACGCTTTGTGGTGGACAACCGCTTTGCGAGACTCGAGGTCAGGGAGGAAGCGCTGAGGGTTTCCCGAGCCAAGGAGGAGGGATTGTGGCAAGCTGAACGAATTGTGTTCATTGAAGGAGTTGCCCGGAGAGTATAGACGGACATTGGGGGGCAGATGAGGGTCGGGGGGGTTCCCGGACGAGTATCGTTGGAGTCCGAGTCGGAACCAGGTACACTATCCTCAGGTCCATGAGATCCCTCGGACCCATGAGATCTGCTGTCGGAGTCAGAGTCAGAGATGAGAGAGTTTGCCATGACGGTATAGCTGTCAGGGTAGTCAGACATGGGGGTCCCTGAAGGATGATGATGATGATGAACTCCGCATTTATTAACCGCAACAAGCAAACAACGTGCTAAGACGCGGCGGACGCCGGCCTGTACATGTGCGGGCGTTTAAACGCGCCGCCCAGACCTGCGTCCCGTTCGAGGGTAGTGTAGTAGTGTGTATGCGTGAGGTGTATATAGTAATGGTTAGGCAATCCAGACAGGTTCTGAGTCAGTATCTAAAGATGTGGTCTGAGGTCGGGACGTAGCGCACATGGTAATAAATAGAGAATAAAGAAGAAAAGCATACTCGATGGTCCATACTCGGCTCTCCGTCGTCTTTCTCCTAGGGTCGCAAGCCGGGATTGCCTCCCTAGTGCACGAGGTGTCGGTGTTTGGTGTGTGGGGGTGGGGACGGTACGTCGCCGTGCAGCTAGTACCGTTTAGTCTTCCTCGTCCTGGTTCTCCGCTTCTCTTCCTCGGTCCTGGTCCTCCTCGCCGCTCGGGTCTCCGTCGCCTTCGTCCTCCGGGTCTTCTTCTCTCGCTTCCTGATCCTCCTGTTCTTCATCCCATCCACCTGGCGGCTCTCCCGTCTTCGTGAACGCCTTGCTCCTCTGAAGGAACTTCGCGAGGGCTTCTATGCCATCCTCGGTGCCGAGGATGGTTGGTAAGTCGATGGTCGTGCTCGCGGCACGCAGGGGGCGCCGGAACTTCTCGTATCTTGGGCAGTCTTGTAAGACGTGGCGGCGTGACTGGAATGGGTTGCCGCATGGGCAGTCGATGGACTCTGTGGGTACGAAGGACTTGTAGTACTCGCCTGTGAAGCAATGCCCTGTTCTGCACTGTACAACTCGGCCGAGTACCTCTCGCGGTAGGCTTAGAAAGGGTTTTCTTGGTTTCGTCTGTGGGGGTAGTCGGTTTGCCGTCGCGAAGCGACCTGTAGGGTATGTTTTCTTCCACTCAGCGATCCACGCGTTCGTCGCTCGTTCCTTCGCACGGCGTAACGCGTTTGCCCGCGTTGCGTGTTGGTTGACTGCGTTGCGCTCCGTGGCGTCCTTCGCCAGTTTGTCTGCTCGTTCGTTGCCTATTATGCCTTTGTGGCCCGGTGTCCACGCCACCGTGATTCTGTGCTCGGGGTCTGCCTCCAGGAAGCGGATGGCGAAATTTCGGAAGATGCGGGATTGCCCCTGTGAGGGGCCCGGTTTCGCTTCGAAGATGGCTGAGATTGCGGCCGTGTTGTCGGCGTAGAAGTGGAGATGTCGGACGAGGCTCGCCTCGGGTTTCTTCAGGTACTCCTCGACTTCGCGAGCTGCCCATGCTATGCCGACCATCTCTGCGTCGTAGACCTCTGCCTGTCTGCTCATGCCTATGCTCCTTCCCCATAGGATCTTGTTCCTCTGAGTGACAACGAAGCCTGCGCCGACTCGTCGTTGCCCGTTTTCTGTGAGTAGTGAACCATCTGAATATATCATGATGTTCTCGTGCGATAACTTGAGTTTACTTAGCTTTCCATTGTGTGCCTTAGCTGCCTCGTCCTTCGTCACGCCCTTGGCCGCCGGTGTGATCACCAGGCGACCTCCGAAGCTGGCCGGAGTCTTCTTCCATGGGGGGACGGCAAGCGGCTCTATGCGCTCGTCGTAGGGGTCCGATCGCTTCGCTAGAGTGCAGAGTCGGGTGGTGGCGGGGGCGTCTTTCGACGGGCTGTTACTTTGCGGTGGGTCGGGCGTGGAGGTGGTGGTGTCGACGTCGGGAGGAGGGACCATCCCTCTGGTAGGCGTTGGAGTATCGGGCTATGGGGGCTGAGCTTGTTTAGGCGGATGGCTGCGCGGTCTTTGGTGAGCTCTAGGTGGTGGCGAATGGGTAGTATCGCGGCCTCGATCTCTAATGCTACGATCTGCGTCGTTTTGAAGGCGGCGCACATCAGTCGGAGTGCTCTCCTCTGCACCTTTTCGAGGGTGCGCTCGTGTGCTTTCTTGCCTCTCCACCAGGCCGGGCATGCGTACGTCAGTATCGGACGCACACATGCCGTGTACAGCGTCCTCAGGTGGGTTTGTGAGAGTCCTCGTACCGTGTTGGCCAACATTCCGAGGCCGTTGACGGTTTTCTCCGCTCGTCCTGCCATCTGTTTGACGTGGTGGTCGAAGTTCAGCCGGCGGTCCAGATGGACTCCGAGCCACTTCGTGGTATGTGTCGCGCTGATGGTGGTGAACGTGCCATTTGCTCCTGGGAGGATTATCGATGGTGAGTCGTTCGGCTTGCGTCGCTTCAGCGAGTAATGCATGAGCTCGCGTTTGACGAGGTCAGGCGATAGCCCGACACTCGTTAGCCAGGCCTCTACGTCGCCGTACGCTAGGGTGAGTATGCGGATGTTCGTGTCGAGGGACTCCGATGATACGTAGATTTTCCCGTCGTCAATGAACATTATTAGGCTGGTGGCGGAGGGATTGTCGGGGAGCTTGAGCTTGGCGATCATTGCTGCGATGTGGATGCGGGCTCTTTCTTCGAATAGTTCCAGGAGTTCGGCAGCGTATAAGATCGAGAGGATGGGGGAAATGGGTGAGCCTTGTGGGATGCCGTTCACCACTGGCTTCATCTCCCCGCGTATCCCGTCTAGGCAGATAGCTGCTTCGCGGTCCGATAGGAATGTCGCCGTCCATCGGACGAGTTGGAGTGGGATGTGTTTCGCACGCATGACGTTCAGGAGGCGTTTGTGGTTGACGAAGTCAAAGAATCCCTTTATATCGAAGGTGAGGGCTGACGTGACTTTTCCGTGGTTGTGGGCTGCCTCAACGTCGTGTACGAACGTGAGGATGGCGTCGTCCGTAGAGCTTGCGGGGCGACCCCCGAACTGGTTTGCTGGTACTAGATTGTGTGTCGACACTAGGTATGCCAGGCGGTTTGCGACGATACGCTCGAGTGTCTTCCCTAGACACTCGAGTAGTTGAATCAATCGGTAGGCCCGCGGGTTGCTGTAGTCCGGCTTTCCGGGCTTCGGTAATGCGATGGCAATGGCCTTTCGCCATGCTCGGGGGTGGTAACCTGACTGTAGGCAGTGGTGCATCAGTGCGTGGATTGTGTCTGGGGCCTCCTTCCAGGCCCATCGTATGACGCGAAACTGGCATTGTGATAGCCCTGGGGCCTTGTCTGCCCCTTGTTCAAATATGGAACATCTCACCTCGTCTTTGGTCACTTCTTCATCTGCGAAGTCCTCTGCGTTCGGCGTCTCGAGGTCGTTGTCAGGGACCCCTTCGAGCGGCGGTGGCGGTTGGAACAGTTCGTCCCGCAACGCGTCGCACTTCTCCTTATGCGCGACCGCTGGCTGTTGGCCCGGTCCTCTCGAGATGGCCGGTGACTGGTAGGATCTAACCCCTTTGCCCCACTTCGTGAATCCCCATATGTCGGCTGATGTTGCCGTTTCCAGGGTCTCCGTGATCCATGTCTGGCGCGCCTTCTTGTATAGTCTCTTGAAGTAGTTGCGAGACTTCTTGATCAGCACGTTCGTCGCTGTTGCCTGGGGTCCCCATCGCTGGGCATGCGCGAGGCTCTGCGATCGCAGGTTTGCGATCCGCTTCGCTGCGCTGTGTAGCTCCGCGTTCCACCACGGGCGTGCTTTGTCGCTCGGTTTCCTGACCTTGGCAGCCTTGGCGTTGGCCTCCTGCATGGCAGCTGTGAGGGCGTTAGCAGCCGCGTCCACCTGATCTGGTGTGAGGATCGACTGCTTGTCCTGTAGCATACCTAGCGCCTGGGCGTGGTCCTGCAACGCTGCCCTGAACGCTTCTCCCCACTCTTTTGTGTCCGTGTCCTTGAAGTTATACTTCTCTCCCGCTAGGTTCTCAATTTCGACTGCCCCGTGGTCGATCTCCCACCTCAGCGCGAAGTGGTCCGATCCGTACGAGGCCTCCTGGTCCACGCGCCAGTTTTTTGCTGAATCCAGTTCCGTCGCCTTCGGGTTGGTGAACGTCAGGTCGAGCGTTGACCAGGTTTTGTGGGCATGCGAGAAGAACGTTGGTTCACCCTTCTCGTTCTTCATGGTGTAGCCCCGTTCTGTGAGCCAGTCCACCGTCTGTTCCGCGCGCTCCGTCGCTCGGTCTGAGGTGCGCGACCAGAGTGGGTGGTGGAGGTTCCAGTCGCCTGAGATGACGACGGGGGCTAGTGCTGGGATGTTGAGTTGCTGGAGTCGCTGCGCCGCTGACCTTGACTTCTGCTTCTTGTCATCGTTGTACATGTTGATGACGATGGTTGGGGGATGCGGCGCCTGGGCAATCTCGAGCACCTGCAGATCGAGGTCATTAGCAATGTCTGAACGAAGGGTGACCGAAAAGTCCCCTCGCCGGCGCGTGTACGCCATGGCTCTGGGACGCTTTCCCTGTGGTACTGCCGATACTGGTAGTATCGGGGTCCAGCCTGCAGCCGCCTCTGATACTGGACCCTTCGTGTTGTTGCCTATGTTGCCCCACCAGGGTTCGGTGATGAGGATTATGTCGGCTGAGTCTTCGTCTGTTGCGGCATTCAGCAGCGCGTGGATCACCGGGTTCTGGGTGTTGGCGTTGAGTTGGAGGACACGTATTGGTTTGGTTGTATCCATCATACTGAGGACGCTGCCAGGTTCTCTTCTTGTTCTTGCTCTTGGTTGCGGGTCCTCGCCAGGCTCTGGCTCGTCGAGAGCCTGCTTTCGATGTAGGCCACTGCTGCTGAGAAATCACTGTCAGATACGATCAACGCGGCTTGGCAAAACGGTTCGTCAAACTCGGGGAATCGCTTTATCAGCGACTCCAGGTCGTCCTTGGCCTTCACTTGGTTGAGGGTCTCAAAGCGGTTCTTGGTCCGTGCATCTTCCTTGCGTTGCGCCTGGCTGGGTGTTGCTCCCTTGTTCGTGTTTGTTGTCCCCTTTGGGCCTCGTGCCTCTATCCACCCTGGGCCTGCGGAGCTGGTCTTCGCGCCCTCTGGCACGCGCGATGGCTTGGACTTCGTGTTACCTGCTGCCCTGGACCGGCTTGCGCACTCTCGCCAGTTTGCCGAGTGCGGGCCGTTGCAGTTGGCGCATTTGAAGTCATGCTTGCATTCCTCCATGTTAGTGTCCCCGTCTGGTTTTGCACTCTCACACTCCTTGCAGACGTGGTTTCCCTCGTTGTGCTCTGTCTCACCGCATATCCGACACTTCTCCATTCCGTGGCAGCGCGAGCGTGTGTGGCCGAAGTCCCAGCATCTCCCGCACTGTAGCACAGGGGGTTTGTCAGCATATCGTTGAACGTCTGCGAACTGGCCTGCTATGGCCATGTTCTTTACTCGGTTCACCAGGTGGTCGGCATCTGCTTGAGTCTTGAGGGCGAGGACGACGGACGAGAAGCTTCGGGTCAGTAAGTCTCCCCTGTGTCTCATCCAGCGCGGGAGGTCCCATACTGCCATCTTGGCGTAGTCCGGGTTGAGGCTCCGGAGTTCCGCCTCTACCTCCTCCGGAGTCGCAATATCTCCTGTCCTATCATTGCGCGTACGAACCCCGTTTAGCTGAACCTTGAACCACTTCTCGTCCGCCCGTATCCGTGTTTCTCGGTTGCCCGCGAAGTAATCTACAAATCTTGGCGCGAAGGGAGCGAGCTCCCCTGCCGACTGGTCAGACCGCGTGAAGATGATGCAATTGTTGTGGGCGTTGAACTTCACGTTCACCACCCACAGGTGCTTGCTCTCGTCGCTCCCCCTGAGCACCTCGTTGATGTACTTGACTATCTCAACCTCGCTTGGCCTCTCCCTCTCCGTCGGTCCGTCTTTCATCTCCACTATCAAACGCGTGTGGTGGTGCGCTGACAGCGGGTTGAGAGACTGGCGTGGCGGCGCTCTCGGCTTCGGGGCGATTGGCTTTGAGGTCGCTACCACTGTTTGGTAGGACGGCCCACTCTTCGCCGGCTTGGTCATCGTCGTCCTGATGGTGGCGGTGTCGTTTTCCGAGTAGATGGTGTCAGGGCTGGCAGCTGGGCTCCTGGCCTCCATGGCGTCCATCCTGGTAGCCAACCTCTCAATCGTCTTCGCTATGCTGTCCAGTAGTGCCGTTTCGGCGCTTGTGGTGGGCGGTGCTTGTGCCACCGGCCTAGTCGCCTGAGCGGTTGCCTGTGGTTCACACAATTTAGTGAGTCTTTTCGCGATGTTTTCCGCGTGTTTGATGATAGTAGTTGGGTACTCAGCGTGTATCGACACCCCTTCCAGTAGGCCCGCTGCGCGGCTCAACGCCTCCTCTAAGAGTATCATCTTACGTGTGTTGTCGTCTCCTGCTTTCGGGCTGAACATGTCGTCGACGTTCTCGTCCATCCTCGCATCTGTGTGCGGTCTGGTCGGTCTCGGGGTCGGAGATTCTAAACTCGTTGTCTCATCGTCCATCTCCTTTTCCTCTGTCTCCCCTGCATAGGTCTGTTCTATGCCTGTCATATTCGTTGTTAGCTTAGGGGACCTTATGATAGAACTCGCGAGTTTTTTGAGGGCGCTGCGTCCTCGACTCGGGGTCGTCGGTATTAGCGCCGGGGTCTCGGGCTTCCCTCGCGTTTTTCCCTCGACCTGGTGGCCTTGGTTTTTTGGATCACCCTCGTATGTGCGTGTAGGATAGGGCTGGTGCCTATGATCTCCGCCGACCCCCTCTTGGGTCTCTTTGGCTCTACTCATCTACCTTTCTTCTCTATTTTCCGAGCGTGGGAAAAGTCGAGATGGATGTGGTAGTGGAAAGAGGAGCGTTTTTCGGGGTCCCTGAAGGAAAGTAAATGCAGTAGGAAGAGGGCGTCGGAATCGAAGGCCCGGCCACGCCGGTGGGAACTGCCAACAACAAACACGATCTAACTTGGCCACTACGCGCCCGGGCTGCCTTCTACCCCTCGGCCTCAGTGGTCAGCTTACCATCATCGGATTCCACATTAATGCCAATCTCGGTACGATTTCTCTGCCACCGTCTGCAATCGCGAAGGCCCTGGAGGACATACTGTTCCGTCGTATTGGTGCCATTTGTGGTGTTCTCTTTCATGGCTTGGTGGTCTAGAGGTATGATTCCTTCTTAGGGTTAATGTTTGGAGGAGGTCCCGGGTTCAATTCCCGGCCAAGCCCTATGTGACGCACAGTCTTATTTTTGACAATCTTCCTGCGCAACGAGGTACGCTCTATAACATCAAGCAGTACTAATACAACAATACATATCGTCTTGGGTCGGATCGGTTTGTATGGCGTTCTGTGTATTCGTCACCCCATCGCAGGTTCAGGCCCTCCGCCACCTCCGCGTCCTCTTGCAGCGCCCCGCCTTGTCCCTCGTGCCATAGCAAGACCGAGCCGGATGCCGCGCCCACCACGGCCGAACGGGATCCTTGGAAAGGCTCCGGGTGTTTCAGGGAAATCCCGGGGCCCATGGTCCGGCTCATTCCCAGGAAACGCACCCGGCATGTCAAGCTGACTTTCATCTGTCACGGCCTCCTCGTCCTCATTCTCGGCATCCGGCTGCGGACATCCATTCAGTCTCGACGGTCGGCCGTAAACGACAGAATGGTGGCTCCCTACCTCCAGGTCTATGACCAATGCACCCATGTGCCAGCCTGCTGCAGCTGCGGCGAAGCAGTACGTCTCCCTCTGCTTCTTCGCTCCATGGTCAAACCGAACCTCCGTCGGCACCGTCACATCAGGGGGAGGAAACCTCAAGATGTTCCATCGCGTCTCGGCCGCCTGAAGCTGGTCCTCATCCCCGAATCCGCCGGGTTGACCCACAGGGATCTTCCTAGGATCACCGAGACCGGACGCGCCTTTGGAGTATGCGCCCCAGGTGAGGAGCTTGCCGTCAGCCGTCAGCGCACCGTAGTGGTAATCACCGAGTACGACGGAAATGACGTCGCGATTCTGCAGCGCCGGGAGTATCATGGGTGAGACTTGAGGCGGGGTATGGGGGGCTCCGGCAGGTACAAAGCCAGGATCTTGAATTTTCCCCATGATGACAACGGAACGCTCGCCAGTTGAGTAGGCAACAAACGTTCTGAATTGAGCAGAAATCTGAAGTGGCGGCGGTAAATTCAGTACAGATGACTGGGGAAGGTAGTCGCACCCACGTGAGTAATCAACATGGTTTCTGGAGGTTCCGGGCGTGTCTGTCCTTCGGACGTTGTATCGGTAAAGGTACTGTGTACTTTAACTTTCTCGACCTCACTGAACTCAGGGAGCTAGACGAGAAGACTCATAAGAGGCGCCAAGCACGACGGCGGCCGGACGCTCACGTATTCCCAACGGTTGCGAATCTGTAGATTCTCCCCTCCCATCATCTGGTACATGAGGACGTGCCCCTTGTTGGTCAGTCCGACGATCGTGTTGTCCATACCAGCCACCTTGATAAGCTTCGTTTCGCCTTCTACCGTCACGCCGGTTCCATTTAACTCGGGTAGGTCGCCGGTCGGAATGGCAGGTAGCCTCACTGGGTCGATGCCTTGCAACCTCCACGTATAGCACGGAATGACACTGGGCTCCTGTGACGATGGTAGTGCCCTGGTAGGCTGCGAGGTGCTTAGTTGATCGAGTTCCTCCGATTTAGTGGCGATAGCGTCCGCCATGTCGCCAGAGAAAGGCCAAAATACCAGGACGTCACCGGATTCGGTGAGGATCGCCGAGAATGACCAGCCACTAGTAATTTGGGCAGGAGTCGTCTCGGGAGATGTCTTGTCGAGAAGGGGACTTGATAGGATGAAGGGCCGACCCCACGAGATACAGGTCCAGACGCACGAGCTGGCATCGAGCGCGGCACAGTGCGATCGCCCACAGCTGATAGAATACACGGTAGGTATAGAACGAGAGGAATTGTAAGCAAACATACCTGATACTTCGGATCTTCACGGGGAGATTGAGTCGCATGGGACCTTCCGTGCGCTTGGCCGGCATGGCGTAGCCTTCGCTACGCAGGGCAGCACTGTCTCCATCGAGCACTCCTACGCATTTCGTGAAGCAAAGTCGTGAAATAAGGAGAACTTACTTACCCCACACATAGATGGTACCACGAGAGTCCAATGCGTGAAATGACCTGAGAGTCATCAGCCTCCACACCCATGTCCATTCTGCTGGGATCTCACCATCCTCCGGCGATAAGGTTGACGATGCGCACGTCTGGGATGCGCAACTGTACAGGGTACGGTACAGCATCGCGCATGACAGGTTGAGGAAGCTGGTCTTCGGTCAATCCTAGCCTTCCGTGGCTCCGCTCACTATGTGTCCTTGTTAATCACCGACTCTTCGCGAACCAGAACTGACGCACCCCCAGACAAAGACGCGGGGCTTGGAGAAACGGCGATATAAGAACTTCCATCCATTCTTTCTTGCAGTTTCTGACCCGGTGAAGTTGAAGTCCTGTTGGATCTTTCTGTGCCAGAACGTCTCGTCTGAGGTCAGTTGGGCGAAGTGGCTGTTCACGCAACCGAGACTGGATAGATCAGGAACAGGAAGCAGTGGCAGTATGTTGTCGAGGAAGAGTTCGACTGGCAAGTCAGTAAGCTGAGGCATGTTTGCAGGCTTTGTTGGAATGAGGATCGCGGTGAACTGCTCAGGCGGTGGTGGTGGTTGCACAATCGATTATGCTTGCAAGCGCAGTGGTGCGCGGTGCACTGTCCCCCGGGGCGCAGTCCGTACTAGTAGCCTGTACCTGATGTCATGGCACGTGATTGACCTCTCATCTCAGATCAAGATCTACTGTATCGGGCCGGGATCTCGGCCGGACATGGTACTCGGTCAGTCGAGTGCCGTAGGCTCAGTTCCCAGTCTTACGACCGATTACGCATACCAGTCGTCTCTCACAATCCTCCTCTACCTCCTGATATGCTTTTCTTGTAATTAACTTTAGGAATGAGCCCATGGTGGTCGACTGACCGAGTACCCTGTCTGGCCGAGATCCCGGCCCGATACAGTATGTAGCCCGATTCACCTCCTGGGAAGTGCCCCCAAAAACTCAAGTCTTATAATTCTGAGATGCGGAGTCATGACCCCGCCATGAATATGCTCACAAGCCCGTTAACGAAGCACTGTACAAGCCCGCAATTCAGACGGACCAATTCGCCGTGTATCGTGGGATGCCATTGCGTAGCAGTCCGAAGAAAGTGAAAGCAGATTGTATGGGGTCCTGTAGTATGAGTACACATGATTCAGAGCGTAATAACAGCACGACGATATCAAGAGACAGAGAGCACACTATCCTAGAGATACATATCGAAGCCTCTTCTAATTGATCACCAGAAAGCACACCTGACACGACAAACCACGGCATGAGCGCCACGATCACAAAAGACAATAAAGAAGACTGTACGCACCATCCTGAGAAACACTGACATAGATTTTCGAGCGAGGTAGCCTGAATGATAAGCTTATCGACTTGCGCAGCGACAGAAAGCGGGACGTCCGGATTGAAGTCACGACCTGGCTCGCAACGTCAGCAGATGTTGTTTTGGAAGAGCATTTCTCCTCACCTGTCAATTTGTGTTGCACCCGATTATATACGAACAATGCACGTTCGTTGCGAATCTCCTGACGCTCTGCTCCAACGTGAGCACAGCGTTCTCTTCTCTAGGCAGCTGTGCGAATACTCACCATTGAAGATGTCGTTTTCGTCCGCCTTCAACTTCCGTATCGGCCCTTGAGGGTATGCTGAAGTACGAGTCGTTTCGCGAGCAGGGTCTACAATCACTGTCGATATCAGAGGTTTCCATGTAGGATGCAATAACATGCGTACCCTCCGGTCGTCGAACATCAACAGTATCGGCTTGCATCAACCTCCAGTTGATGAGAGGGTCGTATACAAAGGCCTCGAGTACAGCCATGAGAGACTCCTTGTTGTCTCGCAAGACCTTCATGCTGATCTCGCACGTATTCCTGAAGCTACCCTCGATGCCGCTGACCTCCATAGCATGCGTGAGCATTCTGGTCAGCCGGAACGGAATCTTCTCGGGGAATTTCTCTCGGTGCATCGCGACCTCGAAACAGTCACCGAAATCGATGTGCACCACCTTCCCGGTGTTCCGCTCGAGCATCATGTTGGACGGGTGACGATCGCCCAGACCGAGAATGTGACCGACCATGCTGTTCACGGCGAGCGAGCGCGTGTATGTAGCGCGTCGCTCCAGCCAATGCTCGGAGCTCGCGCTCTTGAGCCAGAGCACACGATAGAGGTCTTGCCCGGTGGTGTTCTCAAGCGCGTATTCGAAGACTTCGATCTTCTGCAGCAGAATCAAGTTCTCGTAGTCGGGCGCCATCTGCCAGGCGTATCAGCATTTGCAAATGGAAACGTCCACCTCAACTTACGTTGAGTATCAAGCGATACTCGATGTTCAGCAGGATCTTGCGCGATTCCCTGTAGTCCTTGACCAAGACATGGAGAGTATCACTGTCCTTAACCCATCCCAGCAATCCGGCATTAGGAGCGAGTGGAATCACAGGGAAACGCTGGATATGCAGATGTCTCTTGAAGCAGTCAGTGTCAATGGATAGCAGGTTGTTGACGAGACTGAATAGCTGCATGACACGCTCGTCTTGACGCAGGTCCTCGTGTCCTGGAGTAAAGTGAGTGATACGATCGTAGCCGTCCAGATGACACGTACCTTTCAAAACGTATTGGTAGTCCTTGCCATCACTGCCTCTCAGCGAGAGACGTCGCGGCCGCTGCTTAGACTGAATGACGACTAGCTTTGTGGCAAAGCTGACGATAGTGATGACCGGTCGTCCTGCTTGATAGGCACCTGGTACTGCGAGCTGGAGATCTCGAGACTTCAGGAGTGCAGGGGAGACGAATTGGAGATCGAGCGTCGTCAGGTTCTGTAGTTGCTTCTCAATTTTCTTGAAAACCTGTGGGGAGGTCAACACTGCGCGACTGTCAGAAGCCGCCCTACTTACAGAGTAGTAAATCTCCCAAGCCCGATCGAGGTCTCTCTGCTCGCCAAAGACTCGCCAGCGCCTGCATGCCTCGCGAGCGTCCTGCAGATCACGACCAAAGACTTGATGGAACGACGTTTCGCGCGCTGTTTGGGGTCCCTGGTTGCATGTTGAGCTGAAGCTCCCGCAAACATCGTAGTGAACCTACATCCTCGATCATCTTGTGCAATGGCTCCAGGAACACAATCATGCCCTCCGGATCCTTGTTCGTGAAGTACAATCTCGACGCCTCCTCAAGACCTTCGTGCCACATTTCGTGCCAGAGGATAGCCACTCGGATCAGTTCATGGCTGACAATGTTGGCCTAGAGACGTATTGATATGCGTGTAATGGACGGTGCGAGAGGCATACCTGTTTGACGACCTCCTCACTGTGCTCCCTCATGCGGTTCATGATGGATTCTGCAGCATTCTTACGGGTCGCGCTAGAGGACTTAGACGCCACAGTCAACGGGTACACCAAGGCTTGCGGATGGTGCTTCCCGACTTCAGTGAGAAGTCGGTTGATGTCTCGGCGAATATTGGCACTAGGCGTTTGAATTCGGGCAATGATCTGGCTCACAGTCAGACAGATGACTAGGGACAAACGAGCGCGATTACCTGAGGGATGACTTCCAACCACGTGTCCACCTCAACGGTCACGAAGCCGAGCTCATCGCTTGGCTGACATCGACATGATCTCCGTACTTGAACCAGAGTGTGAGCAACCGCAGGGTGTCTTGTAGGGTGTTCTCATTCCGCAAGTTGATGGAAGTGAAGAATCCTGTCCACACATCGTTAGCCCCCATTGCCGAACTACATATTCGCATACGACGTACCTTTGATAGCCTGTGTGATGTGCAGTGCCAGGTTCTCGGGTGGAACATCTGAAGCTCTGTTCTCCGTTTGGCTTTCCAAGTAACCGACGACGTCGAAATGAGCAAGAGCCCAAGTATGCTGCGCCTTGTACCACGTTGGATCGTAGTGAGTAGCTAGGTAATAGGAGTGTAGGATGTCCTTGATGTTGCGCTAGACGAAAGTCAGGATGTTAAGACCAACGGTGGTGGGACGGAAACGTACAGAACCCCAATCTTCCCTGAGGGCCACTTGCCATTCTCCCAGCTTCAGATAGCAACGCGCGAGTAACCTGGAGACCTCATCGAGCTTCTCGTTCGGTTTCTGCCTCGCGATTTCCGGTGAGTGACTGATGGCGCCATTTTGAAGACCCCTCTCCAGGTTGGCACAAAGTGAGCGGAGATAGCTCAGACTTTCTTCTCGGGCACCCGTCGCCCAAATGTACTTCAGCTGGGCATATACAACGGCGTTCGGAGCCTTCATTGTGCGACAACCAATCAGTACTCGAAGCGCAGGGAAGTAAGGGGGACAATATACGAACCCTCTCCGACGATAGGAGCGAGTTGATTGTCTTCTCCGCTAATACCATGCGGTCAGATTTCCGGCACAAGTTCGCGAACTTGATCCACATTATCGGGTCTTCGTCCGGAGTGAGAACAAGGGCCCTAACTTGCAGGATACGCTGCCAGACTTCCACGTCTGGCTGGCACCCTTGCAGCCTGTGCGAGCTCGCGTGAGTTGAACTGCACTTTACATCCAAGCCACTACGAACCGTTTCATCCAGGTTCTTCTCATGGATGCCTGACGCTCTGGCTGGTCGGCATATTGCTTATATGTAATGATTTCCTCGAGCTCGGACAGCATTTGCGCCCGTACCATGATGCTGCATACCACCTCAGCGAAAAACTATCGCTGATGGCTGACCACTTACTTGTAAGAGCGACCATATCCTTCGCCCACAAGCGACATGAGTTCTGGATCAAGTTGATCACGCGCCTTCGCAATCTGTTGCATAGCTTTCGGAAACTGATTCTGGTGTACCGATAGGATGGCACGGTAGAATGGCCTGTCGCCCGAATCAGGCCTCATCGTCACTATGTAATCTTCCATGGCATCCCAATCGTTCAGGGACCAAGCAGCAGCGGCGGCCATGGGCGCGATCTCCCTACGGTCCTCATGAGCGGCCTTCGTCCAATTCTCCTCCACTTGCTCCGCGAGTTCCTTCCATTCGCCCAGCGCGTGTAGACATCGCATCCTCCCTATGGCCACATCAAGGTTGTCCGGATCCTCCCGTGCCTTCTTCTCGTAGGTGGTGAGAGCCTCCGTCCATCGCCCGAGTCGCTCGTACCATTCTTCATGCTTGCTCACGTCGTACTGTTCTCGGGCTATCAACAGAGTACCCCATGCGGCATCATGTTGCTGAAGCTTCGAGTTGATACCAAGCAGCGCCTCGATGATCGTAGGCGATGTTTCTGTGAAGAACTCGAGTTCCTTGTAATGCAACGCCTTGGCGTATGCGTGAAACTTCATAGCATACTCTCCGAGTGTCCGGTTCTCAATGGGGAGGGCCTTTTCTTCATGTTCCATGAACTCCGCGAGGTTCAGCAAGCGATGTACAATTTCTGCGGGAGCAATGGGCGACGTGATGGCGCACTCAATCGAGCGAACCAAGTCTTCCTACGAAATTACCAAGTTAGTGACACTGCAGATATGCCTCGGACAAGGGGGTACCTGGTATTGATCGTAAAGCTCGCCCCAGCAAGATATAAACGCCGCGTTGAACAGCTCTTTGGCAAGAGGCGGATGTACGTCAACTAGACTCATGCACGCGCGAAGAGCATGGGAAGGCGACTCCTTCATGAACTCTACTGTGATCCGATGCATCCAGTCGTTCCAGTCGTCCTTAGCAGCGATCTGCGAAACGTCCCATGCCTGCTTGAGGTGCTGTTGATTGACGGTCATCTTGTTTGCCTCGGCAGGGGCGGTGAACTCAACCGCCTTAGTACTGTCGCTATGAGGGAAAGTTTAACTTGTCCCTTGACATAAGAACAGAGAGGGACGAACGATGCTTCCAGTATACCCGCTTCCTGCGGAAGTCTGTCGCCACTCAAGAGCTTGGTAATCAGGTTGTCGTAACGAGCATGTTGAAAACGATGCCGGATAAGACTCTGTTGGAAATCATGATTAGCAAGGCGGCGCGCAGACCATGCTAACGCCTACCTTGTTTACGGTGGAAACGAACACAGCGAAGTCTGACCCGAGCTGTATCACCAGTGAGCACAGTGTCTCCATTACGGTGCTCCGCAATTCTGCATTCGATAGGACGCGGACTAGAGGATGGATGATGCGTGATGCGTGATCGGAGAAGTTGACCTTCCTCGACAGTCCGTCGATCGTCTGGATTGCTCTCTTTCGCAGCGATGTGGACGCATCTGGCCGCTCGTACGTCCTCACGATGATCGGGATGACAAGTTGCAGATACTCCTCGATGTTGGATCCGAACGTGAGGAACGCATCGAAGATCTTGGTTTGCGTGCTCATTGTCTTCTCGTTGAGTTCGCCATCGAATACCCTGAGAAGCATGGGCAATATCGACGGCAAGAACGGCCTAAACTCAGCATCAAGGGCCTTCCCCAGTGCCTCGACGAGAGACACTAGAGGCAGATGCAACGAAACGTTGTCCCAGAGATCCGTGATCAGGGCGAAGACATCAGGCATGTAGTTACGGACGTGCTGCTTGATGATCCCGACAAGGATGGCCAACTGCTCCAAATGGAAAACTTGGATTCGGGCAACTGATGTCCGTGCAACCGCAGCGAATGCTGGGATGATCTGATTTATGACGTCAACAATCGCTCAGAAAGACTGGGCTTTGTGTCGAACTCACCTGAGGCAGAAAGGTCGCGCACTTCAAGCCCTGTGTCTTAAATATCGACATGATTGCCTCTATGACTTTGTGATGCCGATCTGCCGCCTGCTGGTCCTTTAGAATATCGAGTAGCGCGTTGATTGCAACAGTCTGGTAGTAGTCGTCCGTCCCTGTGCTGACTCCGGTGTAGTTTCTCGTCACAGCGTTCACGAGATTGGAAGAGGTCAGCTCTGACGCTGCTGCCTCTTCTTCAGGCTTGATCTGCGGGCGCTGTGAGCATCAGTAGGCCGACAAAGGTAGCGACGGTCGTTACCTTGCGTCTGTATGGGTCCAGGGCACCCAGTATACCAAGGACCTTGATGATCTCCCTCCTGACGGCCTGCTTCGTCTCTGTTCTGAGGATTCTGCTGAGGATTTGCAGGAGTTGTGGATAGTCAATGAGGGGCGAGACGACATAGCCGGTACTCGAGCAAACTTGACCCAACGTGTGCAGCGCTGCGTCTCGCTTCGGCAGGGACGGGTCAGCAAGTCTTGATATGATCACTTGCATGAGCTCCGGTACGTGAGGCAGGACTTCCTCGCCTCCAACGCGGGTAAGTTCTCCCAGACACATGAGGATGTTTGCAGCTACCGTCGGATTTGGGTCGTTAGCCTTCGGTAAGAGCACCTTGAGCATGGGGATTGCGTATGGCTTGATGAGGCGGTTAGTAGCCGCGACAAGGAGAGTGAGTAATCGTGTGCACTCCTCCCGCTCACGACTGAACGCACGTCAGTACCAGCAGGCCACAGAAACAAATGTTACGCACGAAACTGTCGAGTATTCGAGCTCGGTGAGCAGCTGTATCAACGTCTTCCGGAGAGACGGCATAACGTAGGCAGGGTTATGCATCGCAAGGCGGCCAATCAGTCCGACTGCCGTAACCCGGTTTTCGAATACCTCGTCGTTGACAGCAATGAACAGAGCACGGACGTTCTCTGCCTGAGCGAGATGCTTGTCAAACCGCTCGTGCAAGGAGGAAAGCACAGTCTGCCGAATGGTTGGGTCTACGCGTAGAACTCAGCAAACGATGCATTGCGTACACGTAAATAACCGCATACCTGGATCTGCGATTCCGACTGTGAGCAATTTGTCGATCACATCGCTGATGATTTCAATGGAGTGGTTGCTCGCTTGGTAGACGATAGGATCTCGGACGAAGAGACGACAGCACGTCTCTGCTGCCGCCCGTCGTACCTCCGGATTGTCTTCGCCCAGATACGGCAGAACGCAGTCGCGCACGAACTCGTTCAATGTATGACCTGGAAGGCGCACAACGTGAGACAAACACCGGCCCTTTGAATAGCGCACCTACCGCTGAAGTCAAAATCTCGTAGAGTGACCAGGGCAAGTGTGATGAGCTCAGGAGTCTTCTGGATGGATGTGCCCTGGAGAAGGTCAGACCTTTCTTCATCTGACGGCCCGTCATTGACTCACATCGACAGAAATGACATCCTTAGATCCAGACTCGGTTCGGAGGATCGACGTAGGGGCACCAAGTGGTTTATAGTGCTGCCCACTGAGGAGCATCGAGAGCAAATCAAGAAGCCGGTCTGAAAATCATCAACATACTATCAGCCCAAGACCCACTAAGTGACGATACCTTGGATAGTCTTGAGCAAAGGCGGAATGTGGGTGGCGATGGCGGTGAGAGCTTGTCGTAATGGCTCACTCAGGCCACAGTTAAACATGAGGTCTAGTTGATCATGGAGCAGTTTCGTGAGGTTCGGCCCGACTGCGGACGCCAGCATGCCGACGCATTGAAATATAGGCTCCTCCGAGGGGGCGTTCTTCTTGCTGCTTTCGGGTATGAGATACTAAGGATAGCAAGCGATGCATAGGGGTTAAAAAGACATACCCACGCATTTGCAGGCCCTGTTTGATATGGTGCATGATAGACTCGAGGAATGGCTTCATCTCACTGCCCATTGCACTCGCCACATGTCCGATAGCAATGAATGCTGTTCACAAATGAGTCCCACAGACACCGCCGCAGAAGATGGACCCATACCAACTGAACGCTCGTTCGGCTTGTCAAGCTGCGTCAGTAAATGCGCCATCGCTTGGTGCAAATGATGCTCCGAGAACGTCTGCGGGTCGTACACCGCAAGGGTAGGAATGAGAGTGATGACCATCTTGCGGACGAGGGCGTCTCGGTGGGTCTTGAAGCCCAGAATCAAACCGGCAGCATCGAGGAAGTTCTCCTTCATGAACTGTTTGATGCTTCAGTAAATACATGAAGTCGAACACGGTATCAGGAGACATGCTGACCATGCCGCCGTGCAGGAGCAACTCTCTATACGTCAAAAGCGAACCATGAATGATCTCTGGTTGTGCCATTTTGAGACCCATCTGAGCGTCCTGCAAGATCCGCACCAGGAATGGACTCCGCGCCTGCCGCTCCCGTAATGTTATAATTTCCAGACAGGCTGCAAGAAGTTCGGCCGCGCTCTCTCGAACGATGACGCGCGTGTCGCGAAGGGGCACTAGAATCTTGTCGAAGACAAGTCCGATATATTGGTGGAAGTAGGCTGGACTGTTGCGCGCGAGCTCCTTCAGGATCAGCACGCCAGCGTATCTCCCGGCTTCTTGTTTCTCGGCTTGCAGCAATGCAATAGCTGCTTGTACTTCATAGTCCAACCAACGTTCGCCGAATGTAGATCCGCCGACAGCGGCAATGTGACCGAGAGTTTTGGAGGCGGCAAGCATAACGTTGATGTCGGGGTTCGGGAGCAAGGTCTTGACATAGTTGTAGAAGCGATATAGATTCCTCTGGGCCTCCAGTGCTCCTTCTCCCTCGGCGTTGAGGAGATAATCTGAGCTGGTCAATATGAGATCGCGCATGCAATGCAAGACCTACTTACCAATAGCCAATATACCGCCGAGCTTCTCCACATTGCTCTGACTATGGACCAAGTCAAACAGTCGTCTGTTTATCGTCTCCTCCCATAATTTGACGGAAGCGTCCGAGGACGCGTCATGGACCGAGTTCGACACCTGGACGAGATGAGCAGTTTAGACATGGCTTGCGAGGGGTTCACTCACATAACGTTGGAGGTCGATGGCAGACTGCAGTCTGACCTCATGGCTCTTGCTTCTTAGGCCTTGAAAGATCTGGTCCAGGCCCTCTACCTGAGCGCTGCTGGTGGAAGCCATGAGCAATAGTCCACCGCCGCACTTCGCAGCCAGAGTAAGAGACGCAGTACTGAGTTACGCACAGGCAGCGCGCTCGAGAGATCCGGATCGAGAGGCACGTGCTCGTCATCTCAGAGAAAGTCGCAAGGGTCTCATATATCTTATAACAGTTTGTCATCAACGGCCTGGTGGTCTAGTAGTATGATTCCTTCTTAGGGTTAAACCAATTGGAGGAGGTCCCGGGTTCAATTCCCGGCCAGGCCCTGCTTTTTGCAGTCTCTGTACGTAGCAGACCATCAAAGCCGGCGAGTGTGCATTTTGCAGAATGAAACAAGTCCAGCAGACCGCGCTGTCGACGTGGTCGTGATGCATTTTGCGTGTACACTATGTGATTTGCAAGCACACTGCGCGAGAACCGCTCCACAAACGCAGACCAGCGTCCTGTAAGATATGGCACACGTATAGCTAGCTATGGGCACTCAGTACAGAGCCATCACTTTCACGACATGTATTTGTCGTAATAATGCAAGAACAACCATATCCCGCCGATGCCGAGGCCGAATACGAGCACAAACGCGCCAAAAACATAGAGCAGGATGTCTTTGAACTCTTCCTTGCCGTCGCCCAGAGGCTTCGCAGCGCCATGTGCCTTCCCGTTCGTTGCCGCGGCGGCAAGGCGTTTCTGCCATGCACGCTCCTGGTCCTGCTTATCCGCTGCTTCCGCGATCTGGCTGCGGCATCAGATGCGTCGAACACCTGTTGCCTGCCGCCGCTCGCAGATGCCGATATGCTGACGAACGACGGGTAGTGTTGCTCGCACCACTGCTCGATCTACGGTAGGCAGTGAGTCACACTGCGCGGACATGCACATAACTATAGTACGTACCTTGCCGCATGCGACGGAGATCTGGAGGAAGCTGGGGTCCTCAGAAGTAGCCTTGCTGTGGATCTTGCGCGCGTAATCCCGGAAGATGTAGGCAACATCACGGGGGTTTGTTGAGCGCATGATGAGCTTTGGTATTGTCAGACACTTCGTATGACTGAATGCAGATGACGCACCGAAGCGGCTTCTGCCTTGCGGATCTTGATGTTTCGCTGGAACATCTCGTAGTTCATGAAGCACAGGCAAGCGTTGCAATGGCCATCGTCTGCGGGATCGCGCAGAAGTTGAAGACGCTCTGTGTCTTGAGCAGTCTGAGGTAGTCCAGCGAGTCCACAGCGTGCCTGAGAGCATCGACAACCATCCCGCTCTGAACCCACAGAGCCTGCTTTTCGTTGCCGGGCTGGTACATCTGCGCCATTTCCGTGAAGGCCGGCTTTCCGACCGCCTTCCCGTAAATCTCCCGACCCCAGATCTCGCGCGGCCAGAAGTACCGCTTGTCTTCGACATCCTCGCGATAGTCACGGATGATGTTCGTCTTCTGGAGCATGAGACCCATAGAGTTGGAGAGCTCGAGCTGGTCACCGAGCCAAGGTGCCTCCTTGCCTGACACGGAGAAGAGACGCGTCACGCCCTCCCCGACGAGCCCTGCAACGTAATGGCAGTACAATTCGTACTCAGATATCTTCTCCACGTAAACCTCGCCGGTCGTCGCGGCGCGATGCGCGTAATCCGCCATGCCTGTCTGCATCTTCACCGTGATGTCTAGGATGACGTCGCGGTACCTCAGGGGCGGTCAGAACGCGTCAAAACCCCGAGGCAAAACGCGTACTTAGCGTCGAGTTCGAGGAGCTCGTCGCTGACGACGTTGTACTCGACGAGCAGTTGTCGGTCCTTCTCATTCGGCCCATTCTCGGTGAACGTCCAGCCGGGCGTCACGGTGAGTTCGTGGAACCGACGGAGGATAGGCTGCTTTTTCTCGTCCGGAAGCGTCATGTCATCCTCAATGGTATCGAGCCCGCGCAGAACCAGATAGAATAGGCAGATCTAGACACGACAAGTGTTAGTTCACAAATCTGGGCGCTGACACTGGTAACGAGGATCGCGCGTTATAAACGGTGTGAGACAAGGTGCCTGGCCTCAGACATAGGCGTGCATTCGCGCATCGTGCACTTCGAACCGTGCTGGAAGCAGGGTGTAGGATGTCCAAGGGATAATAACGTGCTTTTGCTGACAGGGTTACTCACAATCCTAGCCAGGTCGCCCTCCAGTTCCTTGATGACCCCCGAGAAACTCCGGCTGGTCAGGTCCAAAAACTCCCAACATCTCCGCATGGATGTACGGTCCCATCCCGAGTTCTTCCACTCGTTGGGCGCAGAGATGTCCCTATTTGCTTCGTGCCATATTTTGTACTGTAGCAGCGTCCGGAACTCCAGCGGGTGCGTAAGGAGCAAAACCAGCATTGACATTGCACCCATTTCTGCAACGGACGAGCTAGAACCAGGCAGCCAGGATGAGCAGGGAGCGAAAGGGAGAGGATGGAGGCCGGTCGTGCGGGGTGGGGTGGTACGATATGTATGCGAAAGCGAGCGGCTCTTCAGACGGGGTGCGTGACAGGGGCAATTGCCAGCGGGCCGGGTCCAGTTCACAGCGATGTAGCTTGTTCCTCGCTTCTCTCCGCACAATCGACAGCATACCTGCTGCCCCCTTTGAACGGCGACAGGCAAGGAGAGGTGGGTGTGAGACGCCTCCGTACCGCATCATGCCGTCTGACCAATAGCTGCGTCAGTTTAGACTGTACTTCCGCCTGCGCTGATCCTGTCTGGGCCGGATGGACGCCGCTATCACACCACCTCTGCGCCTGCATGTCGTTCGCGCCGACGGTATCTCCCCATCTTCTACTCGGGCACGGCTGCAGGACTTTTTGGTCAACTACGATGACCGCCGGAGGCTCGCGTCGCACGGAGGCGACTCGACCATAGCAGCGCAACTGCAGAAACTGACGGAGGCATTGCGAGAAGAACGCGACGTGCGTAAGAAATTTGCGGGGCAGTAGTGGTCCTGGTACGCCGTGCTACCAGATGGGGCTTGTGCGGTCGCTGACAATAGAAACGCATAGTTGCCATCTGCCTGATTGTCGAGTCTCAGACTTGACTCGGGCGCACTTGCGCCCAAGCTGAATAGTCGTACCACGCCGACAGATTGGGACCGGTGCGCATACAGAGCAAATTGCACAGTGTCACATTCACATAGACAACGCCTTTCTGTTCCTGGTGTTCCTGTCTGACCAGGCCAGACCAGGCTATCGCACTTAGCTCGCTCGGACTGTCAAATATAGTCCGTCTCAATTGCTGCCAGTGAAACTATACGATAGATCCGTATCAGAATACGTGCGTAATGATAGCCAAGATGGTTGCACCATACATCACTTCCTCCGCTTGCTCGCTGCAGACAGCCCAGTTAGACAGCCCTCGCCCATGAACAGATAGCGAGCTTACCTGCGGTCTTGGACTTACTAGCTCCCGGTGCCTTCCTTTTCTGCCCGCCTTCGAAGCAGGCTCCGAGTCCTCGTCTTCCACGTCAGCCTCGGCTTTCCTGCCCGCTTTGCTCTTCGCCGCGATGACCGATGCAGCTTTCACCGCTTCAGGCCCACGGGCGCACCTGGACTCTCCTCGCATTCAGGACAGAACCATTCTCCATCGGCACCGCGTCCAAAGGAGGTTGAGACAGTTCGTGTGTATGGGTGGTCGCACTAAATGCACTCAATCAGACACGCAGTACGAGACCATAGCATATTCACCTTGTCGCATGCCAATAAGGGTGTATCGTCGTCTTCCGCATTGCAGGCGATACATGGTCAGGCGAGTCCAGGTCTGCAGGATGTCTTGGAAGATCAGACAACTTCTCGTTCGGGTTAGCCAGGAAGTACGTCGTGTTCTGGCCCCCGCGACTCTGGAAATGCCATTCAACTCAGTATAACGTGAAAGTAGAAAGGATGCCACTCACTGAAAGACGTCAATCCAATCAGTGGTTGATGCCGTGTGGGCTTCGTCGCGCTCTTGCTCTCGTTGGGCCCAGCCAAGCTCGCCTGAGACGGCAACGTTAGCAAAGTGGCAGAGAACAGTGCATTCAAGACGAACCGTTCGAAGCACCCTGGCCAAACGTGACCGTCATGACGCTATCGTCCTCGTCGGGAGCCAGAGCCCAATGCGTCACGCCTCCGCACGCGGCATGCACCACTTTGCAACCCCTGGCAGGAGCAGAAACCGTAAGGCGAGAAGGCAGAGAATGCGAGATCGCTACGTACATGATATCGTGCATGTATCGGAAGGAGGAATATGGTTGGCCGGAGGAACCTAACACGGAGTATAAGATTGCCGGCACAAGCAGGGACTAAAAGATCTTTCACCATCCCCAGTCATCTTCCACTGCGCAACGTGAATGCCCGAGTCAATTCGATTGTTCAGAAAAAACAGGAAGACGAACCTTGCCGGCCATCCAAAACATGCCTTGCTTGTCGATGACAACAGAGTTAGTTGGCCCTGCAGCTACTTCAGTCCCCATCGTTATCTCTTTTGGGCCAGCGAACTAAGAGTACATCAGACTGAGTTTAGCATCAGTCGGCATGCGAGCGTACCTGCGGTACAGGTTTGGGTATTAGGACATCTTGCTGGTTTCCCAGACCAAGGCGGCAATAGCCATTGTAGCCCCAAACATACACGACCCTGAACGCGAAAAACCATGAGACCACAAGCGCACGAGCATGGATGATCACGAACCCTTCAGAGTCCAAGGCTATACTATGCTGCTGTCCACATGCGATCTGCGTGACTTTCTTGCCTTCGAGACCCTTGACAAGGACTAAGCAATGGATCAGTGACAAGGAGACGTGTGCCACTCATTGAGAGCTCACTAGGTTCCGGTTCGACGTCAAATGCTATTTTGCCCGCGGAGACGATGTGCTCTCCAGTCCTCCCATTCCCGAGTTGGCCATGTTCGCCGTTCCCGAAAGCAAAGACTACGATGTGGTAGTTCGTTAAGTAGGGATGGTCCGCTCGATCTTGACATTGCTCACCTTTGCCGCTCGCTGTGATGACAATCGAGAATGTTATGCCAGCAGCTGCTTTCACTACATTTTCCTTCACTCCGCCATACTTCGGCCCCTGGACCAGCTTGAACGCAGAAATTTCTGGACACGGCGGATGGCCACACTGTGATATCGACAAGTTCGTCACCTGCTACTCCCGCCAGAGAACTGTGACCTGTATCTTACCTGCCCGAGCTGGTTCGCCCCCGCCGTCCACAGCTGTCCACCACTTCCCACAAGCAAGGTATGGTTCCTCCCACAGGCGGCGTGCACGAAACGTGTTCCCTTGGGAGCCCCGAGCTCCTGCGCCGTCAGGCGCATGGGCGCGTTCTCGGATATAACCTCGACGCCCGCGACACCGAGCGCGCCACGGTCGTTCCGCCCGAACAGCCAGGCAGCGCCATCGGCGTCAAGCATGACGACGAAGCATCCCGCACAAGAGGTGTGGATCGAGGCGACCTTGACGTTGCTCAGAGAGCGCAGTATGTGGGGTTCGAGGAGGTCCGGACCACTGCGCGGGTTACAAGCGTTCAGTACATAGCCGTGTCATGCCAGTGGAATGGGTGGTTCAACTTCAACCTACACGCTCGTTGGCTCTTGCGCCTTCTTGCTTCCACCACGATCCTTGCGACCCAACCGCGGCCTGCACAGACACGATCATGGTGAGCGTTGGAGTGAGAGTGTTGTGGCTGAACGCGACGCGACGCGTCGAGCTCGACCGCGCCGGCGTCGTGACCCCGTCGACTCACCAGTCAGTCCCACCGCACAATAAAACTGCCATTCACGGCTCTCAGCATTTGGCCCAACACGAACGGCGAGACACCATACCTCTTCCCCATTGCGGCTCAGTGGTAGCAGCGTTGCTGGCAGACTCAGCGGGAGGCGAGGCAGTCATGTTGGGAAGTCGAAACGAAGTGATCCGTGTAACGTCCGGCGGGGCGGATTAACGACGCCAGTGGGACATCTGCCGTAAGCGGACAGGTATGGAACGGTCTCCCCGACCAACGTCTGAATTCTCTTCTACTGGTACATACGAACCGAGTAGTCTACAGCTCCATAAGTCCAAGTCCCTCACTCAGAAACCATCCACAGCCAGTTCTGCCCATCTCTTGCTTCTCACCGTTCCTAGGTCACTGGCGCTAATGCGGACCGAATCTTTGACGAACAGCTATGTCAGGAAAACTTGGGAGAGAGAACGGCAGACGAATCAGTGATCTCCAAGGGTCACCTCTTTCCAAGCCTCGAGACTTGCTCGTACTTGAGCGTTTTAAAATGTAACGCAAGGCCGCGGCGCGACATTTGTCGTCTAGCAGTGAAAGTGTTGACATAATGCGTCGGGCGGAAGCGACTGTAGCCCGCCTATTGTCCTATGTATCCAGGCATATGCATGGCAACGACTCAATCTGACGAAAGGGTGTGTTCGGAAGGACCCAGTACATCTTGGGGAAGGACCCATGGGTCTAGTCTACTGTCAAGGACCGTCAGATGTGTATATCTCAAGGACAAGCACTGGGTCGAATGTGACGCACCTGGACATAGCCAAATGGCTTCCCCGCGCGATCATCCTACTGGACGAGACCGGCACGTTTGGAGCAGCACCGCATATGCAATTGGTACTGGCCTTATGAAACCCGCATTGGCTGGAGCCATGAACGATCTCACAGACATGGTTCAAAGGCAGGTGTCTCCTGCAAGCACGAAGGACAATCAAATGACGACAGCTAGGGTGCCAATGCTATTACACAATAGAATCGCTTGACGCACCTACAGCGCTGTCTCGACGTCCATGCTTCTGACAGATGCACCCAGAGCATTGCCTATACAAACAGACAACATATGCACGACCCGCGCACATGCCTGGACATTGCAGTGGCACAGGCCTCGGAGGCTCCCGGACGTCGTGGATGACCTTGTCCAAAGTCTTGGTCTAATCACCGCGGCTGCAGCCCGGTCCAAACAGCCCTATGGTGTTGTGGTATCCAAGTGGACATGTATGGCTGCGTTGCCGAGGTACAGACAGGCATAGTTCGCATTCGTGTAGTCAACGTGTAGTGCCGGAAACGGCGCGAGGATGAGGAACAATACAAGGCTGAGAGTGGGCGCCTAAGCGATGTTGATGCATGTCGGAGAAGAAACGCCCTGCTGCCCGCCATGGCCCATCGTTTCTCAGACACCGCTCACCTTCCAGCCCGGTCGCCGTGCGCTACCCGCTCCGCTCGATGCTCGTGCTCGCGTAAGACCACCCCGTACTCCCGACAGACACTCTAGGAGACGCACAGCGTCGGCACGCCTTCTCAGTCTGCAGGCGCGTCGTGCTCGTCACTGTCCACCTCACAGGCTCGGCACTATTCTCTGGCTATGGCGAAGGGTATCTGCGCTATAATTCCGAGTGACACCCCAAATCCTGCTGTCGACGACCCTATCCCGGCATACGCTCGGGCGTGGGACCCTAATATACGACGCCCCACCCATCTGCCAGAGGATTACGACGAGCGCATCGCCCCCGAGTACATCTTCTTCCTTCCTGCAGGCCCAGAGGAAACCGCGGATGGGTTGACCGAGTCCGGAGTGTACGTAGTCGCGAAGAAGTGCGACCACTGCGAACGGCTGAGAAAGGCCTGCACGCGTGCACGCCCTACGTGCCAGATGTGCCACGCTGGGAGACACGACTGCGTTACATCGGACACAAGCTACGTGCATCTCTCTGGACCCAAAGGAACCCGTCCCAGCCGCTCAAAGGGCGGTGTACCTGGACAACCTGTGCAGCATAGCGGTGTGAAGACGAAGACGTCGGCACGCGCACAGACAGAGGACGCGCCTAGCCCGAGGTCTACCGCTCACCCGAGGTTGCGCACTCTGAGGTTGCGTTCTTCCACCGCCTCCCGTGAATCTTTACCTCCAGACTCCCGCTCTCCATCGCCAACCCTCTCAGAGGAGCTTCCAAGGCGAGCCAAAACGGCACCACACGAGAACGAAGGGAGGCGCCACGACAGTCCAGCGCGCGGTAAAGCCAACAAGAAGCGGAAGGCCAAACCCGCTGACATGCCGACAGCATCCGCAGGCCCGTCGCGACCCAAGAAGTCAAAGGTTGAACCTAGCGCGTCTGGGAGCAGGAAAGCGTCAGCTACTCGCAAGAGGAAACGTCCTGCTGGCCGTGTCTCCTCTGCCAATGATAAGCGTGAGGCCAGTCTTTTCAAGTAGCAAAACAGTGTCTCATCCATGACTTCCTCAACCTTTGGAATCCAGACGATGCTAGCCCTTCGTGGACCGCTGTACAGCCCGCAATACAGTCGACAGACAGTAACCATGCTACTCTGCTTGAGCCATACGCATCACCCAGGATTTGGGCCAGTGTACGTAGTGTTCAAGTATTATGGTTGTCATTCGTCGAATCATTTCGTTTCTTCAGAACAAGGAAGAGCTACTGGAGGTACTTCCGACCCTCAAGAACGAAGTAAATGGGGTTGTCTGGGGTAACGTCGAAGCGCCTGTCTTGTTCCTCCAGGGTCCTGTGTGGCCCGGAGACCAATGGCACGGCCAGAAAACTATAGAAGTCACTATGTACGTACTCCGTAACGAGGTTGATGTGTCTATGTTGCTATGGAGAATAACTAAACATCCTACAGGATCAGGAGGCGCGTCCAACATCAGTTTCCTCAACAGCTCTTGGACGCAGGGCCGGTCAATCTTCCAAGTGCACAGGGTGACGACTTGACAATAGATTCCAGTAATCCAGTGCTGGCGATACCGGTTCCTGCCGCGGATCCACCGACAGTTCGTCCACAACCCTGTGCATTGCACCCCTCAGCGCAGCTTGATGCCCCGCCATTACCAAGCGACGAAGCCTCTGCGGCCCTGGTAGGCCCCTCCAATCCATCCCCGGCCCCAGCTTTGAGGTCCTCACCAGGTCTCGAGTCACTGTATCATCAGACAGTTCCAGCTACATCTCCGCATCCCGCACCGTTGTCCCTGTTGTGCGAGGCCTCATCAATGGCTGACAACCTGTCCGTAGCAGGGGAGCTGATCAAGGACCACAGCAGCCAACACACGACCTCGGTCCGCGGATCGCCTGTACGCGGTGCCGGACGCGACACTCTCAACGCCCCTCGCAGCCGCTCTTCCAGTGTGAGCTCTGGCATGAGCTACGACGAGGCGAGGGAGCTTTCCGGTACGCCGCGTCTGAACGTCGTTTCTCGTATATCGCTGATTTGCTTTCTGGCGTAGGATCTTCATACGCGACCACCTTGACCTCTGTTCTCAGCTGGAAGCCTGATTACTTCAGTCCGTCTCCGTCAGATACTCGGTTCAGAACGAGCAGTGTACGGGATGATCCCGAAGGAGGAGATCCTGCCACCAACACCGGAGACCTGAAGCAAAGCTTATTCCATCTTCACGCCACAAGATGGACCAAGCCGCTCGCGCCATCATCGTTTCCGAACAGTCACTTTTCTCATGCTAGCCATCGAGAAGATGGACCGCCCGCCCATGATGCGCAACCGAACCAGCCGCCGGCCTCAGCCTTGTCGCACCCGCTGCAAGCCTCCGACTTCGGCACTATGCCTCCCGAGTTCTCCGCGTTGCAAGAACACCATCAGATCGGCTTGCCAGTCGCTGTGGTCTTGTGCAGAGATTCTGCGCTCTGGAATTTCGATCTCCCGCCAAAATATGGATGTGTCTTCCTCGGATTTTTCAATATCGCACGTATGGGGTACACGCACGTGGACGCTGAACGTCTGCGTTGCCGTATACGACTGGAATGGACGCCAGGCGGAGACAGCGCTGACCCGATTGTCGAGCCGCCGCTCACGCCGTGGTGGATTGAACCTGACGGATCTGGAACGGACAGTCACAATGTCGACTCAGAGATGGTCTTGCACCCATACTCCTTCCTTCCACTCCACATACTTGCAATGTCTGCCTTCACGGACAAGGACCGCGCGATAGGCGTGTCGGAAGTCACGTCCGTCGAGGGGTGGCATTGTCAACAGTGTGGAAAGCTGAACGTCCAGCGGAACCTACGCCTACAGCGATGCAGCGACTGCGCAGTCAGTGCTTCGACCCCTGCTTGATATACCCTATTGATGTATGTTCGTTATTTGCGTGCAGAGAGAGAACGGTCTCCCTCCTATACGAGTTGATTGTGTGCGGAACCCACATCTGATGGCGCCGAGCAGTTGGCCGTGGGACAAGACCTGTGGTAATGTTGTGTCGGCTGGCAAGAGATTGTCAGATGGGTCGTGTACGCAAACCTACACGATAGATAATAGAGCCATTGTCAAACACATCTATACGTGTAATCGACCCGAGGTACAACGGGGCTCGTCTCGCCTTTTCACGGCTATTCAAAGAGACACGGAGCTGGTGCAGCACAAGGCGAGCGGGTGGCTGGGTGCAGGTGCGCATCCACTGTTACGTGTACCGCGGCGCGCCGCCTCATGTCCGCTTATGCGTTTCCCTTCTCCAGGGTCGCACTACATCGCCGTCTTCGGTGACGGTGTGATGTATGATATTCCTTGCACGCCGTGGACGGGCACCCCGTCATCTATTATCGATACGAGAGACGTATTCCAGGAGCGATGTCGCGCTGCTGGCGACTGGCCTTCATTTGTCGTCGACAAGATGCTAGTAACGGCTTGGATGGACGCGGGTTCGAGGAAGGTGCGTTATTAGCCGTAGAGTCGGCGTGAGTGGTGTAATGAGGGTTCCGGGCAGGGTTGTCTGGTGCCTGCGAAAGGCATGCGCATTGCTATGTACTGCCTCGGGGCAGACGTAGAGCTGTCGATTTCACCGAAGCCAATCGTCGGCAGCGAGGGGAAGACAAGGGGTATCACGAGGATCAAGGCTGACCTCGACACATGGATTTCATTGAACGACGAGGCAGTCGACGGCAGTTCGCGGACTCGCGACCAGAGCGTCCAGATCAAGGACGAGGATGTCGAAACTCAGCCAAATTTGAACTTATTGGTGGCGGACGACGCAGAACCACTGAAGCCGCAGCCCACGAGTGCCTCGAGCGGAGTCTCTGGCAAGCGCCCACCTCGAAACAAAGAGGCTCCCAAGGAGCCATTGTTTGTCACTCTCGTTCATGGCGATATGCTGCTATTTGATGGTGGTGACTTCGAGGTGCGTCGGATGGCATCTCCCATGGCTGATAGGATTTGACGAAAGCCTCGTACAGTATACCCTGAAACGGACCGGAATGAGCGTTGGTGCGCCCTCTTTTCCATAGCCTCACATTGGCAGTGATTGTCTCTGACGTTCTGCCATGCAGTGTTAATTGCTACAGATACCGAACAAGGAGTCTGAATCTTCTGCTGCTGTTGTCGATCTTGGAGAATCCTATAACTAAGCTATCACTATCTTACATCTTGCTTTCGTCGTTGTATTGCTCTATGCTCTCATGTATGCAACTGCTTTGATCGCCCTCATGTCCGAGTAAGCAATGGCCGCACACAGGCCCAGTGATACATTAGCGAACGCTCTCCATTACAACAAGCACGCAGTGGGTTCGAGACAGGGCAAAGTGTCACTGGCTCGAGCCTAACATCCCATATTCTACGGCGTCATGAGGTTTCGATGCGTTGTACGGTAACTACACGTCGCTAGTCGTAAAGTTGTGCTGACAAGGACCCGAAGTCCATCGACAGCCCGTCGTGCTTGATATCCACAGAGCCCACGCATTTCCTGAGCCTGGTCTTGATCTCTCGCGGGAACTGTTTCCCCGTCCGAGAAATGATCTCGATGGCGTGCAAGCGGGCCCCGCGGGCAGAACGTCCCTCGACAGCTTCAGCCATCCCGCGCAAGATCGTCAGTTGCTCGTCAAGGCGGGAGAACTTCAGATGCGTCAGCTTCGGGCATATGCAAAGGGATGTATCGTGGTCCACGCCTTCAGTGTCGGCGACACGGGATAGAGCGTTAAAGAGCTCTAACACCATCGAGTCGCGGATGTTGAGTTCCATCGTCGTGACAGTGGGCACGCAAGCGAAGATCTGCCTCCATTGTGTCTCCAGCAGTCTGAACGAGTTGGCAATGAGAGTCAGGTGGTTGAGGATCGGGAAGGTGATAGCGGCAAAACCGGCGGTGTCCAGAATCTCTGGAAGCCCACCCGCCTCGTGCCACTCCCACTCGATTCGTAGCTTATTGTCCACGGAGCGTAGCACGATGTGTGTCGACCATTCCAGAGCGCCGATGAGTCGAGTATGATGTTTTCTTGGGTGGCAGCTATGGCCCCTAGAGACGGGCACTGCGTCGAGAGATCGAGAGGGAGGTTATGATGACCGTAGAACTTCAGGTCCAGCGCCGTGGTCTTTGGGAAGACGAGATGATGAAGGATGCTTGCTATGTCCACCGGGACCATGGAGCTCAGAGTGAGTTCTTGGAGATAGGGAAGGTGGACTACCTCTGGTTGAGGGTCTCCTGCGTCAGTCATGCATCCCATGACGGCTGCGTTCTCCATGGCCCCAAGCAAACCGAGCTTCAGGACCTTCAGCTTTGGACAGTCCTTCAGCGCGGTGAGAAGGCTGCCGAGGGAAGGGACGAGCTGGTTATGAAGAACCATCGTATCCATGTTGCGATAGGGCAGCCACGCAAGCAGCACGCCAGAAAGCTCGATATCGCGAAGGGAGGGCAATTCACGGGAGAAGAGGGACAACCCGAGCACCTGCATGGGGGCATGCAGAGAGAGGTTGCGGAGGAGGGGTGCAGGGTTGCGGAACGTGAGCAGGGCAGTTATGTCTTCGCGCCGCAGCTCTGCGACATGAAGCTCGGCGAAGCGGTAGGTCTGGTCAACCAGTATGACACCCTTCCGCCCCCACGACGGATCCGGCTTCGGGTTGTTCGCAGAGCCAGTGTACTTTACGTACAGGGGCATGTCCCTTGAGCGTTCAACGTAGGCCTCTAGCTTGTGCATACTGGATTGCAGCGTGATCGACAGATAGGCCCATAACCGTGGCGAAGCGAGCGAAAATTGACGCCAATATCGACAAACATGGGATATGGGAAGGTAGCTCAGGTTGTTCCAGGATGAGTAGGCGTCGTAAAATGGGCCTCCCATGCTTCTATTACCAGTGACAAGAATATTTGGTGTAGGATGTCGTCGGGAACAAGAGCAATGGGTGCGATCGTGCCGTTGTCGACCGGATCATTGGTGAGGGTGTGTTCTTCATGAGCCATGGTGTGAGATTTCGTTCACGCTGCTCAGACAGCGTCGCATGAATACGAATGAATGCTAAATCCAGCTGCTCAGTGATCTGCGTACGAATCGTTGAGCGCGGCGTGCTGCCTATACGGGATCTCGTGAACGTACATTGTCATGCACGACTGATTGGATCGTGTCTGGACGCAACTGCCTACGCCGCACGTATATCAGGCGAGGTGTGTTGGTGGATATAACAATCCGAATTACGATCGCCTGGAGCCGTCTGGTGAGTACCTTCCCGATGTGTCGGAGACTCGGAGAGTGGGTCGCGGAGTGAGTAACGCGCAGACCACGTGACACGCGTCGCTAGAGACGCGTCGGAAATGTTTGGTTTGGCTGCAACTTGGCTGCAACCTGCCTGCAACAAGTTTGTCCGCAACGCCTAACTCACTCCCGTACACACCACCGTGACCCTGTACCCGTAGGACTCTGCAAGAGGTCGTCCAAACTATGTCTCATCCTGCTGTCAAAACTTCAATGTCGCCTCAACTTACAGCCACAAACATCCTCGACTGGCTGAAGCCCCCGCGAGGCGAAGCCCTAGCTAGACTACGAACCAATGGTCTTGGCCTTCTCACACTCACCATCTTCACAAATCTCCTACCCCTGCCGTCACCATGGGTGGCTATTGCGACGGTGCGCAAGAATACGCCTGTTAGCACGTTCTACTATGGGCTCTGTGCCCTCGGTACGTGGCTTACATTGCTGAGGCTCTCGTCTCGTATACTCACACCTCCTGTTTTTGCAGAGGTTCTGGCATTAGCGGTACTAGGGCTTAACATCCTTCAAGCATCCTACGCACTGAAGTATCCACGAACACAACCGACAGTCCCACCACTACCGCCTTCCCCAAAGGTCAACCATGCATCTCCGCGGAAATGGCACTTGAGGAACATGTCTCCAAATGTATGTCCACTGTCCATCATGTGCCAACCGTACCTTACGAGCATGTACTTGACAGCCTAGCCCGCAGCGTCAGAAGTCGTTCACCTACGCGCCCTCTCCAGCATCGACCCCCTCACGGACGCTGAACTACACCATACCTCCATCTGCAACGCCGGGCTTTGATTCGTCTTTCACATCGTCCATCGGTTCTGTCCCTCCATCCCCGGCTTCGCCACTCGCTGCATACAGAGGTAGACATAGCGTTGCATCCGGTCGTGAGTGCTCTTGCTTTTATTTCCATGGCTCGCCCGTTTGCTCACCATGCTGTCCGCCTGAATCATAGGTGCGCTTGACGGATCGCTTCTCAGTCGCTTAGCTCGAGACGATTCTGATGAGGACGAGGAGGATGACTGACCCCGGTTGCTGCGCTCACTGATGTATAGCGTATGACATGCCCCGAGTGGCATACCGTGCCGAACGATTGTGACACGATCTTGAAGATGTTGTAACGTCTCATGTCTGCATCATTGTACACTTGCATATTCATAGGGAATGCATTCACACAAGGGAGTCTATGTTGGGCGTGGGTGGCCCAGACAGGTACTGCGTTACTGTCAACTATAGAACTGATCCTCCTGGCCTGACGCCAGACCGCCAAAGTAACATGTCAGGGCCTTCAGCTTAGACCCCATCCACTCCTCTTCCACCTCGATCATCTCTGTCTTGGCCTTCTCCTTGCCTTTACCCTGCTGTCTCTGTGCGGGCACGTAGTCTCCGTCTTGCATTGTTTGCTCTTCGGCTACCAATGCGGAAATTTCGTCCAGTTTGACGTTCCGCGGCAAAAAGTACGCCACATTCCGTGTGATGCTGCGTGCGGTCTCGAAGAGCTCTTTACCGTGCACGGGCCTGATTGAGGAGAGGCTGAACTCATGCGGGGCTTGCTTGTCGTCGCTGCCACCAGATACATCCCCGTCTCCATCCGATGCGTGAGGTTTGTCTGTTAGATAGGACGGGCCACCCCAAGGCGGGCTAAGAAAGATGACGTCGATTTTCCTTCTCGACTGTGCTGCTCCTGATTGGGAATCCGGATCGCCGCTGTTTGCGTGTGCTGTTTGTCGCTCAACCAGTGTCCGCGCGAAAGAGAAAAAGTCGGCCAATATGAACTCGATGCGATCAGCCACCCCGTAGATCTCAGCGTTGTGCCGTGCCAGAGCCAGGCGGACGGGGGAGATGTCCAGAGCGATCACTGTGTAACAAACACCATACAGTCAGCCTCATACAATCGAAGACTACATGCAGATGGACGGTAAGGACATCTGAGAGCTGTGCGAGAGAAAGCCGGGGACGTACCTCGCTCACACGTCTTCGCAAAGGCGATCGCGTTCCCGCCTACCCCGCAGAACGCGTCGAGGACGACGTCGCATCGGCATCGTTCCGCGATCTGGTTCGCTATCCGCTCGGGCGTGACGCTGTACCAGCCCTCCTCGTCGAGCAAACAGCCGGAGGAGTAGAGAGAGAAGTAGCGTTCGCGCTGGGAGAAGTCTGCGCTCGGGACTATCAGCACACGCTGCACATCCACGCGTGGCGAGGAAACAACGAAGGACCACGTACACTTTTGAAGATGCGCAGGGACTTGTGAAGGATGCTGATAGAACGGGACCAACCCCCTCGCGTCGTACTGCTCCTTCCCTGGCCCGACCTTGCGCTTCTTCGACGGGCGGAAGCCAACTTCGACCCCGTCCTCTGCAGCTTCAGTGGCACGCCGTACGGTCCCTGTTGAAATTTCTCCTGGTGTTCTGTCGGCAGAGGGCTCATGCCCCGTACCACGAACGGAAGACACTGGATCTGAAGGCGGAGACGATGTCGCTGTGGTGTTCAACGAGCTCGGGCCAAAAGCATCCGCGACGAAGCGCGCCAGGCCAGACAGGTTGGCATTCTTCTTGCCCATGAGTTTTACTAGAAGGTGCGCTGAGAAATAACGGCGAAGGACACTGGAATGACAGAGGATTGGACGGGGCTACTCGAGTGCGACAATTCTTGGACAATTCAAACCTTCAGACGTGATCATGTGATAGCCTGGGCACGATAGTATAAAACATGATCTGAGGCTGGAATAGAACAGCCCTAAGTAGTGGGAAGACTGTGATTACACCCAGAGAGTAGCACAGACTAGCTGGATGCTATGTTATCTGTGCATGAGCATGAGTCAGGTTGGCAAGATTTTCACTCCGAGTCCACTGAGGATGATAAACCTGATTTGATCCTCAGTTCAATGCCTTGTTCAGGTTCGTTGAATGTGATGCTTCTTGTCGCAGCAATATGGGCTCGCATGTTGAGACTAAAAGCATATACATCAAAGACAACACAAGCATGTCCTATGAGATAAACATACAGCACAAGAAGTGAATTTGCATAGACTTCATAGTCATCAATAGTACAGTCATCATTAATGCCATTGCAGATAGCAGCTAAGAAAGTTCACCTGTTCCAAGTATTGCCCTGATGATTTCTGATATATATGTCTTGTGAGGGACATCAATGCCAAGGTTCTAGAGGAAATTATTGAGGGTTAAAGATCATGGCATGCAATATGCAACTCACAATAATTGCAGTCAAAATCTGGAGAATGCTTCAATTCAATGCAGCACAGTTAATTTGAGAAGTGTGCCAAGAAATTGAAACTTTTCACACCATAGCACAAATCCATGGCTCATGAGATAGGTCACAATCCTAGTAATAAGAGTGTTGGTTCTGTTGATATATCAGAGACCATGTCTGCAAGATTCTGGGACTTAAACCCCTTCCTACCTCTGATATTGAGTATGTTGGTCATGCAATGTGTAACACAAAGCTGCTGTGGTGAATACATCAATGACAATGTTCACTGCTATCACTGTGGCAGTAGCAGCCTTGGTGTTATATTAGCAGGAGTACAAAAGCTGAGAACTGAGAACACACCTGCTCATTTTGAACAATATCTAGTATGGATGTCTCAATGAAGCTACATGTTAAGAGAATCAGTACCTTGTAAGGATTAGTTCATTCAATGACACACAGCTTATATTCAGTCCCTGTTTGCAAAGGGAAGCCAAGGGTACCACATTGTCAATGCCAGTGACTTGTAATGCAGACTCTTGCAGAGCTGCTCAAAGTACTCACAGATACTGATCCCTGATATTCACTTAGAGTCAACATCAAAGCATCTTATCAGAAGTATACTCACCAGTCTGCAGAGCTACAAGCACCACCTAAAACCACATTCAGTGTTGCCAGATCCAGGCCTGATAAAGAACTTGAACCCACACTGAGAACACAGAAGGCATTGGCATGCCTTTTGTTAGCATGACTACAAAGCATGAGAGTCAAATTGGTGTAATGTATGCTATGACCACTCACAGCACCATGCTTTCCACAGGAAATAGCTATAGTATGGGATAATCAGCATCTGGTTCACTATGACATGGTGATGTGAAGAACCTTTGTACAACTATCTTGATCACATCCTGACAACACAAGTTGATTAGTCCCATATCTTTGACAAGTTGTCCATGGACCCAAATCATACCTCAGATAGCTGTTCAACCTGTGAAATGTAATTCAGCATTGGCTGACATGCCACCTAACAGAGCCATACCCCCATTGACCTATAGTAGTCAGAAAATAAAATGAGAGGGGGCCCATATGAAGCTTGTATAGTATGATACAAACTTGTTATCTAATTTGAGCAATGCAAAGATTTGTGCATGTCTTTGCACAAAATAGAACCACATTTGCTGTATTGGGCACAACACTGGCACATCAATGGCTATCACCAGGTCTGATGCAGAATATGTTACTACCTGTCCTTCTGCAACACATTTGACTGTGTCCAAGACCCTATATCAGTAAAATGATCAGCAGTGTGCACAGAAGGGCAAATAAATACACACCAAACTAGAATTACCTACAGAAATCAAATGTAAGACAGGTGAAGTTAACACCACATTGATGACTTACTATTGCCTTTGTAAATGGTTCAGTCCTTTTGTTGTAATGAAAGAAGAAGTACAATATCTGGGCACAAGTGCATCCATACAAACTGAGTGGGGAATAATTCAGCTTTGCCCACATGCAATAACAGTCATTAACTTACATCAGAGACATCAGTGCCCCAATAAATATGCATCCAATAGAGCTATTGAAGTTGAAGCCCAAGATTTCCATGATATGGGACCTAGGTAGATGCACAAACTGAAGTCAATGATAGTCTAATGAAAGCTGCCCACTTATATAGTGTGCCATGAGTGTTTTCACCTCCTTGATGATCATACATTTTATGTGGCACCTATACAGATTGTTATGATGTCTTAAACCTAAACTTCTGAATCCTGACTCGTCCTCTGACAAGCTGGACATATCATCAAATCAATGGTGATGCAGCCATGGGCACTGTGATAATTGAAATCATTAATCACCTGTTGGGGAGAGTTTGACAGTGTTCCTCTGAAACACATCACTGATCTGGCCACTATCCACTGTAGTATGTATCAATCAATTCTCATCATCCACGGCTCGCAGCGAATATCGAGGGTCAAGTTGAACAGGCATCTTGAGTTTGCATATGGTAGGCATTGGTAGCAGACAGGAGGCAAGTAACACACCTCGCGGAACATCATGATCTAATCTAATCAGAATTGTATGCGAGGGACACGCCGTGACCCGTAAGTTTATGAACGAGCGTCTGTCGGTCGCTCCCATCTGTCCGAGTCTTGCCCACACACTGTGACACACTGCTTGGCGTTCAACTGACGGTTCTTGTTTTCAATGTGCTAGCAGGATCGAATCGAACATTACTCGCCCCGTGTCACAGCCTCAAATGGAAGAAATCATCACGAAACGACTCCACATCTCCGGCCTCACGCCCGCCATAACTCCAGATGATCTTGCCAAACGCCTGGGCAGTTTCGGAGCGGTCAAGGCCATGGATGGTTTTGGTCTAACGGATGCTGTTGGACAGCCTCGCAAATTTGGTTATGTCACCCTAGAGGCGACAAAGAAGAACCTGGGTCGATGTGAGTCCTCTGCTCCGGTTTGCTCCTTACCTCCGCACGTCGTAGCTCGCTTGAACTCATGCGTAGGTATGAACCTGCTCAGCGGAGTGACTTGGAAAGGCACGAAACTACGTATCGGAGAGGCGAAGCCTGATTTTCGCGAGAGGTACGAGCACGGCATCTCGTACAGCCTTCCAGCTGTCTGTTTTACGGCCATTGACTGACGGCCCGTGTAGAATAGCTCAGGAACACGATGCTATGAAGCGCACTGCGTCCGATCCAGATGATGACCGCCCGACAAAGCGACGCCGGCTCCCTCGAGGTGTGCAGGGCGTACACGCCGCGGACATGTCCCTTGTCACCCCGGAGAACGTCGCGAGTCGTCCGGGCTGGCGAGTTACAGCCCTCGGCCGCATCATTCGTCCAATACGGATGCGTCCAGAACATCCTCTACCTGACCCACACGAGGCAGCTATCCCACAGGCGAAGGGCAGGGTTGCCCAGAAGGTGGTAGGGAAGAAAAAGAAGAGGGTCAAGGACCCACCTACACGGGCGTGGAGGCGGACTATCGATCCTACGAGATGGGGCTCGGAGCACCTAAAGGGCATGTTTCTAGAGAACGTCGTTGTTGCCAGCGTTCCCAGAAACGTGCCAGCTGTGATGGCCAGGGAAGACGCATATGAAGAGAGCTCAGGCACGACGTCGGATGGCGACGAGGCTGAAAGCGACAGCGCTTCCAGTACGGAACGATACGCCGGGAAGGAACGACAGTTGGCTTCGCCAGTCAATACTGGAACGTCGCGGCATGTATCGTCAACTCTACGTGCCCCTGACCCCGCTGTATTTTCCCGTACTGGGGTGCAAAATATCGCACAAAGCGACTTGAAAGAAGAGACGCAGAAATCACTCGGCTTGTTGCAAACATTGTTCGGAGCTAAGGGCGACGACGATTGGGGTGAAAAGGAAAGCGTAGGGTCAGCAGTCGATCAAGACGATCAGGCATCGCCGGAGGCAGCGACCATGCCTGCGGACCTCGTAGAGCATGAAGAAGACGAAAATGATGCGGGAGACGTGAATGAGGAGGGTGATGCTACGGATGCTGGGGCTTCAACAGATAAGTCTTTGCCCGATGCAGCAAGCACAGCTATTGCACCTATACAAGCTACTAAGCTCAAGGACCTGTTCGCGTCTAGGGAAGAAGATGGTATGTTCGCCAGTTCGTATAGTAGTGGCCTATCGCTCATGTTCGTTGCTGCGTCCTTATAGTTGGCTTCTCATTGCTGGGACACTTGGACCTCGATCTCGAGCTGGACGAGGAAGTCGATCTACATTTGCCCACACGGAGTCAGGCTCGGTCAGAGCCTGCAGCCTTACCACTGCCAACTGCGATACCTTCGCTGCCTTCATTTGACCCGAAGGCACCGCTGTTCTTCCCTCTACCTCCGGAGGAGCGCAATCGCGGACGCGTATACGATGTACTTGATCCGACAAATTGGAGGACGTGGTTCTATCGTACGGACTCTGAAGAGGATATACAAAAGCGGTGGGAAGCGGCCAAGGGCGAGTTGACGAGTGGGTGGAAGAGGCGACATAGGGAGGCTGTGAAGAGCAGACGGCGGAGAGGTGGTGGACCTGGAGACACGGAAGCCTGAGCGAAACACTGTTCATTCTGTTCGTGGCGGCCTGCTGGTGGTGCATTGCTTTCACCTAAGTACGTTTGATGTATTCACCTTCTGGTGCCTGACCTGCATTGCATACTAACTCGTTTCGACTTCGACAGGCCCGGGAGCTCCATCGGTATGAACAATCACCGCACACGACGCGCAGACGCGGGCCGTATGCGTGCCTACCTCGAGGGCACCATGATAACTCTGCGTGTGCCGCTGATGTGTGGGCGAAAGGATTAGTACCGCTACTCGCCCCTCACGCGACAGTCCGTCCATATGCATATTGATGATGAACACGCACTACTTGCATCAGTGGGTGCTAGTAGTAAGTAGATATCGCAAACCATGACGACAACCGGTATAGTCTGCCATGTTTACTCTACTGGGACCTTTTGCTCAATTTGAACGGGAAACATTCCTAGAATCATCTCCGCGCAAAGGTGCCGGCGTCTGCCATCAGTTTTCTGGCTTTCCCCGCCATACACTCACCCACACTGATTGCACGCCAATAACTCTGTATACGAGGCGCGCCGTCAGACGAGGCCATTGGCGTGCTGCGTCAGCGTCTCGATTCCTCGGAGTCGACGTCCATTGAGGCGTCCATGCGTGGGTGATCCGGGTTGAAACGTTGACCACGAACAGCTGGACATCGAATGTAGGTCAGCCAAGGCTAAGACACTCGACCAGTGTCTCGCAGCGGAATCTCCAGGGCCGCCGGGCCATCGTTTGCATGGGAGCACGACTTGTTGGCGATCGCAAGGGTGTGTAATGAGATGTCTGGGATCCATGCTCTTGTCCCGCAGAGTAACTGACGAGTCTGTTAGCAGGCAAACACTCATAATACTCTGGCATGACCATCACCATGTGTCGGGCTTCTCGTGCGCAGCCGCTGCGCGTTCGCCGTCGTTCACCCTGCGGTGACTATGGCCCTCCTCAGGTACTACTTCCGACCAGAGGCGAAGAGAAAGCTTCCCGTGATGGCCGCTGTACTCCGCCTTGATGCAGAGCAATTCTATCATCGATAGTGCTTAGGCGACCCGGATGAAGTCGGTTGGACCTTGTACTCATCGTGTGATGCTTGCCAGGACACCGACCGAAGAGTAAGTGAGTAAGTACGAGGTGTGGGAGCGGCTACCTGGTTTTTGGACTGTCGGGCTGGGATACATTGAGAGCCAGACATGGTCTTGACTCCATGACCAGCACGCCCCGCCCCTGCCGCCCCCCCCCCGTACGAGCAATGCATGCTGACATCAACACAATGCTAGCCTTGGTCCATAGTGGTGTTCGATGCCTTGCGCTGTCTGCCGAGCAACGTATATCACATACCTCTGTCGTATTCACTCTGAGTTACCACTGATTCCCGGTTGATTGTTCAGATTGTTGAAAGAAATGAAAACTGCACGCACATGGAAGACATTTCGACTGAGGCGATATCCGATCATCACAAAGCGAGTCTATTCTATATGACTATATGATACAAAACCGTCCGTGGGTCCAATCAGGTCTATGCGCGTCATCTATGAGGGTGATCTGTGGAAAATTAGCTATGCAATCGCAAACAGCATCTGCAGATCCATCGAAGTCGAAGTCTAAATCGTAAAGGTGTGGCATCGAAAGGGGTTTTGAGGTAACAGTGTTATTGACGCAAGGGCATCAGCATTTGCCCCAGAATTTGCCTCCTAGGACGTGATATCTGCAGATCATCAGCAAGATCACGGCGAACTCGATCGTGGTCCCTACACCGATGCCGTCAGTTGACCCCTAATACTCAGCAGAGGGCGAGAACACAACGCACCTGCGTAATACCCAACTGCCTTGTAACTGCCTGTCGCCGTCTGGATTGCCCCTGAGATCGGCGGGCCCGCAAGCGCTCCGAGCGCGAGGAACGTGAACGCCATGCCGACGCGGGCGCCGACGTCCCTGATCTCACCCATACTGACTATGGGCGGGGCGACGAGGGAAGCGAAGATGCCCGACGACATTCTGCACAGCGACGCGGGGACGTGGGTTGGTATTCTACATAGCAGAGGACAAGGATGCTAGACTTACCCGTAGAGAATGGCGATGACAACGTAACCAGCTGTGCCCCCCGCGAATGGCCATGCGAATGTCATGATGCCTGCAACGACATTTGCGGGTGTAATGACATTCAAAGGGCCTGATTTTCTATAGCGGTCAGTACCTCATCCTAGAAAATAGAACATGGAATGCGCACCAAACCTATCCGCGAGGAATCCACCCACTATACGGCCGATGAGCGAACCGGCGTTTGCTATCGGCAGCAAGTAGAAGGACAGGTTCTCTGGGACGTTAGTGCCCTGTGCGCTCACGTCGATGTACGTCAGGACGGTGTACAGCCCGAGGAAGTTGACGAACGCCGCGGCGGAGTAGAACGTGAACGCCGGGTTTCTGAACGCTTTGAAGTTCAGGAACGGGCCTTGCTCCTTCTTTGGCGGAAGTCGTCGTTCCGTCGTCTGGTAGGGGCACACCATTGTTCAGCGTTGAGCGAGATGGTGATAGCGAGAACACGAGACACCTACCAGGTTGCAGATGCCCAGGAGGAACAGAAGGATGAAGCCCAATATCCGCATGGTCCACTTGAATCTAAGACGCGCAATGAACATCATGCTAGAGCTACGCGCACGAGTATACTCCACGCACCCCACTTGCTCAATAAGATTGCGCGTAGCTATGGGGAACAATGCTCCGCCCACACTAGACCCTGTCGCAGTGAGGCCGTACGCGATGCCAAGCTTTCTCTTGAACCAATGTGGTAGAATACCCAAAGTAGGCCCAAAGATCGTCCCACATGCGAACTACAGACGTCACAGGTGAGCATGTATGCCGCTCAGCAGCGAATGTCAGACTTACGCCAACTGCAAGGCCCTGACAGAGCATGAACTGCCAGAACTCCGTGCACTCTGCTACGAGGAACGTAGCAGCCACGAGCACGGCGGATGCACATAGCAAGGGCCCCTTGAAGTAGCCCATGTCGAACAACCGGCCGAATAAGAGACCTGGAATGAAGACCAGCGCGTACTATACAGAAGTTCAGGTGAGCGGGAAAAAAATACGGTGGCATGCAACGCACCTGCGTAGAGCCTATCCAGGCAATGGTTGACGGGGGCGTGTCAGGAAGCATGGTTTCCTCATAGTATGCTTGGAAGACCTATACGTGGGTTGAATTCATGAGCAAGAAATGTATTGATATCATACCATGGCATGCTTACACCCCATGCGTTGACGAAACCGAAGGTAGCCCCAATACCACAGCCGACCTGCATCCATCGCCCGATGGTCAGATTCGATCTAATATGGATTGACCAAAGCAGTGCACGTACCCCGAGAGCCACCAGCCATGCTCGAAAACCACCATCTGGGAAGGTAACCTCTTCAGGTCGTTCGGTAGTCTGAACCTCCTTGGCCGTGCCATCCTCTTTCTCCCCCTTCTCTGAGACGACGCCTGCTTCCTCTGCCTTGCGGGTGACGTTCTCATCTGAGCCACGAATGGTAGTCTTGTCGATAGAAGACGCCCGGGTGTGGCTCGCCGGAGTCGCGCTTTCTGATTTTTCTGCGGCCATCGAGGGTTGCATCGTAATTCGTGAGGGATCGTCAAATCGTGAACGACGTGTCCGCAGACACTGCACGGAACCTGCTCGCGGGCAGTCAGTACTAGTCGGTGTTAAATGTGGGTATGCATGGGGCCAACACACGCACCGGTGCTCGTGTCGAGGAAAGCGGAAGAGCGGGGACGGGCTGCTCATGATGCTCGGAAGAGGTAGAGTCATTTTATTCTGGCTTGGGCCTGGGGATCGGCTCGGACGGCAGCAAGACGGCAGGCCCAAATTCCCCGTGGAGAAGACCGAGGCCGGGTGAAAGGTTGCAGCTCTGATCGGACGACGCAGACGCCTTTTCTCGACCACATGCTCTCATCCTCATCTCGCAATATCGCACCGCACTGCTGAGTGGCGTGAAATGCAACTCTCTGGTTCAAGTAATACCAGAGTCGGTTTACAGCCCCAGACACTAAGAATCTGCACTCTCCGAGTATCAGTGGAACAGAAGGGCCTGCTTCGTGAGACGGTCGGTTAAATTGTGCATCATGAGGTACATTGCAATTCATACAGTCGCCATTCAAGGGATCCGCTACACCGTCGTGATCCCTCCGATGCAGCCGAGAAGCAGAGCGTCTACCGTTCCGGCGGTTTCCCTCTCCAACCAGGCATCGAACTCCTCAAACAGCTGCATCGCCCGTCCACCGTGCGCCTTCTCCGCGACCTTTCCCGGCCACATCGCCTTCTCGTGGATGCCGACGAAGTTCACCGGGATGCGCGCGTCCGCGTCGTGCTCTGGGATCTTCACGACCATACTTAGGGTCCACGCGTCATGCCCGTAGAATGACGCTTCCTTGACGTGGTGGCGCGCGTACTCATCCGGCGGGTTGTCGTCCAGCGCCCATTTCACCACATGGGCATCGAAGGCGATCGCTAGCGTCCGATTCAGATCGTTAGTCATCCGAAATCCAACCCGCCGGGCACTCCACTCACTTGACCAAATAATGCCCGGGTGTCTGATCACCAGAGTGAGGCTTCGAGTGCCCGCGGCTCTGTCAATAGTGTCATTCGTCGCTGACACAGCGAACCCATGGTCGATCACGTCCAGATGCTCTGGCCTGAGCGGCATCTCGAACTTGTATGGAGTGAGCACCTGAGTCAGGTTCCGAGTCAAAGAAGCAGGCAACGGATCAGCGGCGCTTGGCAGTGCGATCGGGGAGATCGAGCTCACCGCAGAGACCGGATACATGACGTCCCAATCGTTGTTCCAGGCGTCCATGTTCATAAGCATGGGCACCGCGCCAGGGACACTCCACTCCTCCGCGATGCGCTGGGCGAGCTGCGGAAAGCCGGGCGCACTGTCGGCGGCAGCGATGTGGAGGTGCTGTTCTTGTGTCGTAATCTACACGTACGGGCGCGGCACGGATGAGCAAATATTATACATCATATTGGCAGCGGCGTCACTCACATTCTCCATGTGTATCACGAATACCCTCTTCTGGTGCATCTGATCAAACGGCGAGCGCATCGAGAAGACCGCAATGGTAACTGCGGTCGCCATTGTGCACAGGATCGTCGCGCGCGCGATGGTTCGTCGCCCGAACCGATGCACGAACGGCACCAGTAGCGGCAGCATGTACGCGCCTATACCCGCCACGATAGATGCAATGATATGTTCGGCAGGAGCCTCCTCGCCCATGCGACCGGTCTGTCGAATGCAAATCAGCTGCCTGGCATTATGCGCGCTTAACGCATAGACCCACCAGAGGCACAAACACGTCCAGTGTGATGTAAAACATCTGCGCGCCCACCGACAGGGGCGTGAAAATCGCAATCGCGTAGCTCCAGAGCGAGATGTCGTCGCTGGCCTTCGTCAGGAAGGCATTCAGGGCAATGGCGACGACCATGGGGGACGCCGTCAGGGCCAACACGCCCGCAGACCCGATCCCCAGCAGCTGGCCAGCACACGCCATGACCGACTGGGAGAGTATCACGGACACGAACGTCGTCCGCTCGCGAAGCCGGCCGAACAGCAGCTGCGACGCGAGAGCACCTGCATACAAGACATCAGTCAGAAGCGTATGACATCTTGACAACACTAGACATCTACCAGAGAGTGCTGCAGGCGCGTACAGCAATACACAGATCCGTTCGGACGAGAACCAGCTCAGACCCTTCCCAAGGCCGGTCGTCATAAGGACCGCGACTACATTCGCGCCGACGATTGCGCCGACGACCGCTGTAGCCACCGCTGCAGCGCTCTTCACGTGCTCTCCGAGCATGCTCTTCGTCCGCAGCGCCGGTGCCGGGTCCACGTACACCGCGCGCGCGAGCACGACCGAGACGGCGAAGAGCGCCGCGTAGACGATGTTGGCCGTCCGGAAGGAGTAGATGATGAACAGTCCGAGGAACTGGTAGAACACCGTGTGCGGGCGCGTGAAGCCCTCCGTCAGCCGCGGGAGGGGCGAGTCTGCGGAGGAGAGGTGGAGGAGCAGTCCGAGCACGTTCTCGCCCATGTGTTGCGCCACGCCGGGCTCGATGTTCTCTACGAGATCCTGGCGAGCACGCTCAGCGACATTTTCCCAGCCAGACTGTCGAAAACGCTACCTTGCGCATGTGGTATAGATAGCTGTTCCCAATCACGGCGATCTGCCCAACGTCGTCACGTAGCCGCGTCTACCCCAAGACGATGCACTTACGTCTAAGCCCGTAACGTTCATGTACTCTTGGAACTGTCGGAAGTCGGTGCTGGTAGCGACATCGCGTCATTCACACTGTTAATGTGCAGACGGAGGGACTTACTCCGAGAGGATGATTCCCGAGCTGAAGACCTCGCTCGCCACGATGGTCCCGAACGGCCTAGGTGCATGGGAGTACGCGCGGATCATCTCCTCCGAGGTCGCTTGAAAGAGCATCTCGCGCCCGGTGGTTCCGGCAGCTACAACGACATTGAGCACGTGTTGACAATGAGAAGCGATTGGCACACCTTCTAGGTTGACTGCAGCACGTACGCTGCACGCAACGGATTGTTCATCTCAACAGTAGGCTCGCAACAGCGCTGCGACTTACCTGTCTCTAATAGCGTGTTGCGTGGAGAACAAATGCGACGCGTCTTGCAAGGATTCTTCTGCGTTGTTAAACACTACATGCTGTGTGAGCTCATTGCCAAGACGCATTTCTGTGACGTACAGAATATAATGGCATGCGACGGCGACCAGTCAGGCGTGTTCACCAGCACTCTCATGCACTCTAGCATTATGCCCACCGAAAGCGCATCATCTGCAGCGCCCGGAGAGGGTAGGGTGCTGTCTACGTGAGCGTTCACCAATACTGCGTGCTGCTTCCCTTCCGGCGTGCCGTCCGATATACGCACGACAATGTTCGTCAAGTCGACATAGGTCTTGTACAGCCGGTGGCCCATCATGTCGAACCTAACAGACATCCGTGTCATCGAGCAAAACAGGAAACGAGAGACGGTCTACGCACCGATGAGCCCCGCTTCCTTGCTGATGCCAAACCTCGCATTCCAGCTTTTTTGTAGGGTGTGCACGCACGACGTCCTCACACTGTCTGCGGATGTCATCCGCCTGCTGGACCATCCACGCGTCTCCTGCCGCATGCTCGCGCGTCCCCACGGTTCGGAAGCCGATGTCCTCAGAGAGATACTTTGCATGCGCCAGCACGCGGGCTTCGGAGAGCTGAGGAAGGCCAGTGGCAGAGTTAACTCTGTTTGCGAGAGTCAGATACGAGGCGCAGCGACACTACGGACGAACGTACGAGTCAACGACGGGCTCCGGCAGGGCTTCGTGGACATGGTGAGCGACGGAGGACAAGTTCGCAGATGACCATGGGACTTGCCGTAGTTTACTCGGAACGCCAGGAGCGGCACGCCGACCAAAAGCGGGGCGAGGCAGAGCAGCGACTTGACTGGCCCCCATCGTGTCGGGGAGTGCGTGCTCATCATCGTCGTCAGTAAGGACGGGGCGCAGCGCGCGTGGGGTACCGGTAGGGCAGTACGTACGTCACACTGGTCTCGTACTCGTCCGATATTGGAGGTCGTTGCACCTATGCACCACGCACTCCTCCCTAATACGGCTGGGGACCAGACCAGCTTCGATTTGGCGCCCGTTCAGCGCCTGCTCATCTTGTGCTCATCCCAAGTTGCTTATCGTCTGGATCCGGGAACATTTCCTCCTGCCGCCACGAGCAGAACGAGGCAGAACGCCGTCTGTAGCTCTCCTTGTACTTAACTGACCTGCGTCTGTCTCGCGCCGCCGCTTTGCACATCACCCCCCATGTACGGCGCAGCATCCGCCTCTTCAAAACACGCCCGACAAATTCACACCGTCGACGAACGGGTGCGGGTCAACGGTCAACGGTCAAGGCCTCAGGTCTAATGTGCCCCGAAGTTATAATTGTTCGGCTGGCGCTGTCGTTCAACGACGCTGTGGTCGTCTCACAGCACCGACTGGGCTCTCGGAGATATTAAACATGCACTGTCGAGCTCGCTTCTGCGCGCTGGTGATATGGGGCCACCCAGAGCGACTTTGTGGTTTCAGTTCGATGCATTGTCATGCAAATCTTTACGCAAAACTCATCTTGCGAGGGCTGACTGTGTGAGTTGGCTTCTGCTCCTGAACGCAACGTGGAACTGTGGTACGATCCAGCATGTGTCTGGTATATTCGATGAAATTCACGTCAGTCACTTATTACAGACCCACATGGGCGATCAGATGGTGTTGCATTTGCAGGGATCGGTCCCCACGACTTTGCACATTCATCATGGATACGAATGTGGCCGATCTCTTCAGGATGAGCGACCGCGAAGATTGCGAGCTCCTTCGACCGGCTGTACATCTCGCGTGCAATCGTACGTATGGCCCTGGGCCACAGAAGGTGGTACTATGCTACGACCCTCGCGTCATCACGTCAGTCCTGAGGCAAATGTCAGGGAAGTCCACACAAGACAAGGAGCTGCACAACCAATTGACATATGTCCAATGCCGCGGTGTCTCGTATTAAGGGACGGCTACGCAGCCTCTACAACATTCAACCTCAAGGGGTCAAGAAAGCATGGCAAGTGATATGAGCGGCGTGATAATGCCCACAGGATGGCCCATTGACCTTCCTTGATCGAACACTGCCGAGTCTTGCGTTGGAAGCGTTCGAATGAAGGGCTGAAAGGCTTCCGGGTATATAAGCATGTAAGTCTTTGACATGTTACGCCAGTCTCCAGGTATGTCGACCGAGGAGCTGGCGGATGCGATTGCGCTTCTCAAAGTAGGGTGGGTCGCACTACGTTTGGTGCTCTCTCGGACAACTGATGAGACAGCGGTCTACAGGTTCTCAGTCGAATGCTGTCAAATGGCAGCGTGCGGTGAGTTCAATCCTACTGTCAAGATGGACACGACAATCTCACTCTGTTCACAGCGATCTACACTTATGATCGTTGCCTCACCTTCGGGTCGGAGGTGAATCTCATATGGCGCCGCCGACGGATGACGGTAGCGACTGGCTTGTATCTGCTATTCCACCTATCGGTGACAGTGTTTATGTACACCGGGATAACGAGCATCGCGTTTGTAAGCTGCAGAGTAAGACACGGTTCTGCTGCGCGGTAATTGCAATCCTGACATCACTTCAAGAGGTACATTGAACCTAGACTGAGTCTGGGCTAAGCTTATCCGGAAGGTTATCATGCAGCGCCACGATACTATATGTGATGCAAGGTTGTGCCGTTGTGTTGTTCAACCTCGCTACCGGTGGTGAGTGATGACTCGGCGATCTTGTTCAAATCGTTGTCTAATCACAGCGATGTCCCTTGCGTTGAATAGCCTTCGTGGCATTACGTGCATACGCTATCAGTAACCGCTCTTTGCCTCTTGCATTCACCATATATCTGTCCTCCTTGGTGATCGATGCGCTGGACATGGTATGTTCTCTCGCTGTTGCCTGCTTACGTACACGCGAAGCTAACATGACCATCAGTATCAGCTCTGTACAATAAACACAACGGTTGTACCTCCCCCCGTTGGCTGCGTGGTCTCTTTGAACATCAAAACAAAGATTGAACGGTGCGCCTCATACTCTGACATTGTGTCCTGACCAATGGCTCTAATCCTACGATGCACATTCTAGACCATGTGCGGAAGGGTTTCGCTTGACTTGCGATTGAGACGAACTGACAACCACTACCTCTTGCCCGTGTCGCCAGTGTACGCCACCGCGCAAGCATCCACTGTAATCCCCGAGGTATTGCTGTTGGTGGCGACCTGGCGCCATGCCGACGCAGCAAAGACCGCAAATGATGCGCAAATTGATACACCTTTCACAACGCTCATCCTTCGAGACGGTCAGTCAGGAGTGATTTAGAGGTCATCATATTGCTCTTATCTAACTTATTACCTTCTGTGCCACGGCTCATTACCAGGCACCGTCTATTTTGTGTGAGTCTGCACAGAATCTGAGCAGGACACTTTGAAACTGACATGGTCCAGCATAATCTTTGCCCTTCGACTAGTCAATGCCGTGCTGGCCGCAACTAGTACTGTTGGTATTGCAAGCCATGCGCATTACACTATAATGCTGACTTCCTACTTGAGATAGAGCGACATTGGCGGCTCATTTTCCAATCCCATCACTTACGCGTGAGTTGCATATCATAGTCATTCAAGACCCAACTCAATTTGATTGCATACATCGCGCAGACTTCAGACGATATTCCTCTCGCGCTTCTACCTCAACCTGCATGAAGCGAACTCGTCTCAAGCCATGATAACCTCCGACGCATCGCAGGTATCTGACCTCCGTTTCGCGCGGGTGGTCGGGAGCTTGGGCGGCTCGGTTGCCTACGATTCAGGGAGCCCTGCAGCCGAAGGCATGGACGTGCAGAGCTGCAGCGACTCCGACACAGATGAAGAGCTTGTGGGGGTACAAGAAGCAGACATGGAACGGCTGCCAGTCACTGCTGCCATCCAAGAGAGCATCGCGGAACCCAAGAGTAACATCCCACCCAGTCCCGGAATTTCTTCCGTAGAAGTTTCAAAAGCTGTCTTCCATGCTTGACAACTCGACATGTCGTTCCAATCTTTCCTATTTCTTCGCTCTTATGCCCGCTGAGTGTGGCAGATCCGCAGCTGTAGAATGTCAGACGTAGTACTGGCTGCTTAGGCTCAAATCATATCACCTCTATGTATCGATATCACTGTTTTCTTGGTATATATTAGTATTGAACCACAAGGCCTCGTCAACTGCAGACTACTGGAGCGGTGACAACCTACATGCGGCCACACTGATTGAGTTGATGCTCCTTCGCACCCGGCCTAGTCTTCGCTGCAGACCATGAAATGGCAAGCCGGCGCGCGTCGCGCTTCGCTCCTGCCCAATTCCTCGTATGTGTAGCATGTTTGAAGACCACTTTACCTTGAATATACCTGTTCACTGCGCAGACTGATGGGAGGAACATGGCGTCTGCAATTTTCTTGACTGTACTTACCCATCTCTCTTGACACTCTGCACCGTCCTCGTTACACCTCGTACCGACGGCCGCTCGATTCCGCTGTTCTATCCAATCGCTTCCCTGGTCACGGTAATATCCCTGCGCTGGCTGCTAATACCACGTTTCGCCATCTCTACTGACCCACATAAGCTTCGCGCCCCGCTTCACAGACCGATCTTCCGTGTACAGCGGGCACATGGGTCCAAGCATTGGCGAACACTACACAGGATGCCGCTTTACAACACATCTGCCAACGTATTCACATTCGGGATACACTTCCAACAATTCAACTTTCGTTTCAGTTGATGATCATATACTTATGCTGCTCGACAGCGCAAGCCAGTCGCATAAGTAAAGCTGGTGACAATCGTGGTTGATAAGTGTCATGGATGGCAAGGTCGGCAGCCTCATGTGACTAGATGTACAGTTTGAACAGTCATCGCCCTCGCGTACACCGCTACAGTACTAGTGGTGATTCTAGTAGCATTCTACTCATTCAGTCCTGAGACACAGTCAGGGAGATCAAGACCGTCTCTGGCTCTCAATGTGTCCCAGTCCGGCAGTCCAAAGAAACCAGGTAGCTGCTCCCACAACCTATCCCTGCCGCTTCTGATAGACGTGGTGACGGTGCCCTGGCAGGGAATACACAACGTAAGGGTCTTACTGACTTCGTCCGGGCTTCTCAAGCACCATTGATAGAACGGCTCCGCATCGCCAGGCTTGGGAAGCGTCCTCTTGGCCGCTAAGTTGAGTAGGGCGGCACAATTCGCAGCATTTTGACAGCCCGGCCGAGAGAAGTCGGGCTGCAAGAATGCCAGCGCACTCGCCTGCTCCGCGAGCAACAGCTTCTCCCTGCCGATGATGAAAGTCCTGCATACATCCCACTGCAGGCTCGGTGCCACCGCCAAGTTGTGTAACTTGGAAAGGACATCGGGCAGCGGTGCCTTGCTCGCGGCGTAGTACAGCGCAGGGAGGATGGCGCGGATGTCGATCTCTATCGCTAACTCGATGTATACGGCGAGCTCGTTCTCGAAGGGAGGAACCAAGCGCTGGATGGTCCTCTGGCGCCACGCGTCACCAGAGTTCGGGTACGCGGTCGAGAGGAGATCAATTGCGCGCTGACGGAGCGCGGCTGCGTCGTACTTGGTTCCCAAGCGGAGTACAGCGGCCACTACGGGGAACTTCGCTCTCACTCTTGGTCGGAAGTACCTGCCAGTGAGGAGGAATTTCAGGCCTTGGCCTTATCACCCGCAAGAGGGAAAGGAAAACTTACGAAAAGTCGTAGATGGTCTTCAGGAAGTGCCTCATGTCTACCGGTGAGTCTTGCAGGCGCAAGACCTGGCACCCTTCGTACGTCTCCGTGTTCGCATCGGGTGTGGCGGGTTGAGGCATGGCGAACATGTCTCTGAACACCTCGCAATGAGTCGCTAGGATGGTGCCGTGGACGCGGAAGGCCATCTTGTCTGCAACGAGGACGACGCTGCCATCGGAGTACCAGACCTCCGTGCTAGGCGTGAAGTCGACTACATGGGTCGACTTCTTGGCATCGAGGTCATCGGCATCCGCTGGTGGCATGCTGGTAGATCAGTGGGTATGAGGTACTGGGGGCCCGGGGGTGTGAGCGATATCGACGGGGAGGGAACACTGGGGGAACGGTACCAGGATTGAGTTCAAGTACTCTTGTGCAAGTCCAGACCCAAGCTCGACAACGTGTACAAAATGCCATGCTGCAAACTTTACTCAGAGGAAGTCCGGGTCAGCTGCGAGAGTACCAGCCTTGCGGGGCTTCTCAGTGAGATTCTCAGAAGCGATGCTCAGTGAGATATAAAGATGTTAGCGAGCTGGGGGTGCCGGGGATGAGTTCGAGTGCAAAGTACATACCGTCGCTCGTGACAGTGCATTCTAACTTTTGTCAGGAGCGTTCGGGAGGACATGTACAACGACGACGTGGCGGACGCGACGGCGCGTCATGCCACTGGGTGGCCACGCCCATCCTCGGCGCTCTCTGCAACGCGCGCTTGACCGATATTACATACTGTAATGGCCCGACGAAATGTCGTTGAGCGGCGAGCCTTTCACCGCCAGTGTAAGAGCACCGGCAATGAGACATGAAAGTGTGAGTATAGGTGAGTACGCATCTGATTTATTTAAGGCCGAATCCCCGCCTCTACTACTACATACTTACTACTACTGGCGGCAGCGACCATTATCAGGAAGCAGCTTCTCGAGAAGCCCTTCTCGTCAGACGCGCTTCGATATGTATGTGTATACCGGCGTACGGAAGGCTTCCGGGACACTCCTTGCTTTCTACCGCCGTCGCCAGTTCTTGACGCAGACTGAGAGATAGATCCTTAACAACATGAGTAGTCTATCAGACGAATGCGCGCAACCTTTAGACATTGCCAAGTGCTGGCTAAGCTGCCTGGGACAGACATCTGCAGCCGGAGACGTCGCCGCATTCAGCGACATGTTTGCCTCCGACGGATGGCTCAAAGGTCCGTTCAAGTGCCCATTGCTTATACTATGACTCGGCTGACGCGGCACTGCGGGCAGACATACTCTGTCTATCATGGGACTTTCGCACCTTGTCTGGCAGGGACAAGATCGCCTCATATGTATCCGAGGAATCCAGAGGCATGACACGCCTCTCCCGCGCGGGACTCCATGACATCGAAGTCGAGCTCTCTTCCACCCTGGGACCACCGAACTTCATGTCTCTTCCCTTAGCGTCGGACGGTGAAGGGGTCCGCGCCACCTTCCGCTTCGCCCTTGCATATCCACCGGCCAAGGGAAGGGGCTACGTGTACCTGGTCCAAGACGCGTCCGAATGGAAGGCTTTCATCCTCATGCTCAGCTTGAGAGACATAATCGGACATGAAGAACCGAGCGAGCGTCCGCTGGGCATCTTTCCGGACCATGCGACATGGGAAGAAGTGCAAGCGAGACGGGCTGCTGCGACAGAAGCGGACCCTACAGTGCTGATCGGTGAGCCAACTCGTATAGCTGTCGTATGTAGCTGAAGGTTCGCCAGTGGGAGGAGGTCTTGCGGGCTTGTCGTGCGGCGTGCGACTGATGAGATTGGGTGTACGCGCGCTCATTGTCGAGAGCGACGCGCGTATCGGCGATGTGTGGAGAAAGCGGTAGGTTGTCTTGTCTACGAGCCTCTGTGACCACTCACAAATAGTATGGGGTAGATACCCATCACTGCGCCTACACTCGCCGGCCCATTCTTGTTCGGGTAGGACGTTACATGACTCTAGCTCTAACGATGTATTCACACGACAAGATTGTCGCAGTCCTGTATCACCCTTGGCCGTCAGTCTAACCCCGTCATCCTCGACAGTGCGCTGATGCTCTGATGCAGTCGGACATATCCGAAGTACATGTCCAAGGACAAGGTGGCGAACCAACTCGAGCAGCTCGCGATGGGCGAAGATCTAGTCGTCTGGACGTCAAGCACGCTCCTCCCTACACCCGAATACGACGAAGAGACACAGCGCTGGACCGCGACTGTCGATCGCGCTGGCACAAAGACGATTCTGCGGCCCAGGCATATCATCATGGCCACCGGCTACGGCGCGCCGAACATCCCTCACGTACCTGGCGCGGATGTGTTCCGGGGCGTGATGTATCATGCAGACGAGCACCGCGGAGCTGCGCCGTTCGCGGGCAAGGACGTCGTCGTTGTCGGAGCGGTGCGTCATGCACATCTATGCGTCGACGCTGAGCTTGCGTGAACGCCTGATCGGTTCTTCAGGGCAACACGGCGTTCGATATCTGCCTTGACTTCCATGTCAAGGGAGCGAGCAGCGTGCGTTTCGAGTTATGACCACACCATTACCTTTTGACGAATCGCTGTGTCCGACCCGCAGGTGACGATCCTACAGCGCAGCGCCACCTGCGTCATGTCCGTGCAAACGTCCGACACGCTCCTCCACAGCGTCGCCTATCCCGAGAAGCTTGACATCGAGGACGCAGACTTCAACGCGCAGCACATGCCCGTCCACTTCACGTTCCGGCTCGTAGCCGCCGTGGGCGTGCAGAAGCAGAAGGAAATGGACAGGGAGCTGCTCGAGGGCTTGGAGAAGGCGGGGTTCCGGCTCACTTGGACGCCCGACGAGGACGGCGAGGAGCTGGGCGTGGTCGGGTTCGTCATGAAGAGGATGGGGTCGGGAGCGCGTGAGTCCCCCCGCTTGCGCTTCTCATGTATGAGCGATGCGCTGACGGAGGGCAGTTCTGGACGTGGGATGCGGACAGCTCATAATCGATGGCAAGGTCAAGGTGCGTCTGGGCCGACCTGTGCTTCGAAAACATGTCTCGCTCAAGATCGCGCGCCCCTGGATTGGATTCTAGGTGAAGCGCGGCGAGATCAATAACCTCGAGAACGACTCCATCGTGACCAACGACGGCACACGCATTCCCGCGGATGTGATAGTCCTTGCGTGCGTCGCCCAGCCCTCGCCACTGTGCCGCTGCTGACCTGGCCCTTCGCATGTAGGACGGGCCGCCGCCCCACGATCGAGACGATCACGTCGCTCTTCGGTGAGTCCATCACCGATACGATCGGCACACAGGTGTGGGGCCTGGACGAGGAGGGTGAGCACAAGAACGCGTACCGCCCGACGGGACAGCGCGGCCTGTGGGTCGCGATGGGCATGTTCGGGCACCCACGGTACCTGAGCAAGTACCTGGTGAGTGTCCGGTGACTGGGACATGGAGTCGTGGCTCACATAGCTGTGGGCTTAGGCGCTCCAGATCTTGGCCGAGGAGCTGGGTCTGAAGGATCCGTAGTGAAAGTGGCGACCTCCGAGTGAGAAACTGTAGGGTAAGGCGGTGAATCTTCGTTGGCATTCTTGGTGTTGTATTGTAGCACTTTCGTTGAATAGGACCCGGAACGCGAACTGTTGATCGGAGCGAATACATGAGTGCATCAGGAGCTGAGGACAGCATCTGGTGATCTCACCGTCTCGATGCATTCAGGGTATGTGTTGTTCGAGGAGTGAACGTGCCCTGAGACACGCCCTGCGATGCCATCGAACTCAGATGAATCCGGGTAGGTGATCTGCTCGGCGAACTCATGCCCGACGGATCGCAAAGGAGTGCAAGGGCTGCTTGCAACAAAAAACCACATCTGAGGGACTAAGAGCTGGTGTTGCTGAGCGAACGACGTCTGAGACATACCCTGCAACCCGACCCTGACTGCGTGAGTGGGCGTTTCTTGGTGGACAACAGATACGTACGTACATATCTCGACCAGAGGGCTGCGCGGTTGCGGTGTGGCAGGCCACCGCAGGCATGGGTGTCAGATATGTGCTGCGCTATCCCAATCGTGTAGTAGCTGTTGTGCTTCCCTCTCGATGGCTCACATGTCTCAATGCAAACGACCGCAGTCTTGACCAACCAGTGTCGCCGGTCTGGCGTCGAGATTTCGAATTTGAAGTTGCTCTGCCAGTAAGCCTACATGCCATCGGTTTGACTTCGAGCGCGGCATGTGTGGATTTCGGCGTCCCACTTGCCGCCAGCTTGTAAGTAGGGACGTCCGGATCCAGGAGAATACGCCCGGACCTGGATGCCTACTAGCAAGTGGCCTGGGCCTGCACTGGTGGTATCAAGCTCCGGTGACACTGTAGTGGATGCCAGGATGACCACCGTCTAGGCTACCTTCCGTGGATCTCGCCTCTCTTCTGCTTCTCTCCTAGGTTCCACGGTGGTCCTCGCCACGACGACGCAGAAGTTCTGCTCTCTGCAAAGCGCGACAACAGCCTGAGCACGTACCTCCACCATCGATAGAAACAATGCAGGCGAGCGAGGCTCGCCGAAGCACCTGCTGAACGACCTCGCTGAGATATTGCCAGTGATGCGATATATGTGCGTTGGGCAATTATTGCAGCCGCGTCGGGTGCCCTCTCTGACTTGAGCAGAAGAGTCAGCACAGCCGCCTCGCGATGCCCGCCGGCGGTCAAGATCGCAGATGCGGTTGTGCAGATCGATCATGCCGGATCAATGCGCGCGCGCCTGGGGCGCTCCCGCAGTGGTCGTGTGCGCCGCGCTCGACGTCGCCGGGCACAGCGTGGCCGGCCACGTCGAGGAGGTGAGGTGGGCCCACGGCGGGCTATACCGTGACTGCGTGCGCGTCGGCGCGTCTCTGAGGGAGATCACATCACCGTGACAGCGTCAACGTTGATGAACCGGGGTGGTGTAGCTGTACATGTCCTCTGAGAGTACAAGGGTAGCGTTGTTCGTACGACAGGCGTGTCCTGCCCAGGCCGGAGGCTGTATCGAGAACGACGATCCCGGCTTCCCTGCTCATTGAGCCGTGATGGCTACAGTACCGTACCGCCCTGGCCACCATGGTAGTGGCGCACGGGTGCTGTTCGGCACCACTGCGCCCGACACTCCTCGTCATGGAAGCTGCGAGCGCGTGCGTTCCTTGGAATATGGAGCTATCAACGTCCTTTCAGCGGCTGCTCGAACCTGATACACAGCAAACTATCACCGCGACATCCTTGCAAGACAACATAGCACGAGACGTTGGATGGGGCCCTGAACTGTCCAGGACAGCGCAGTTCATCTTCGCCAAGTGATGGCCCCGTGCAGGGTGCCAGATTCCTGGCCACCTCAAGAAAGACGGACTCGGAAGTAGGACGGTGCGGCGCTTAGATAGGGACGAGTCTCCGAGCCATTCTGGTCCTGCCTGGGGCAAGTGGGACACTAGCGTCATACTGTGACAGGCTGAGCATGTGGCAAAGTCCCGAGTATTCGATATGGTCCGTGGCTTGTGAGGGGACTTCCTGGCGTATACCGACGTTACTCGCGAGAGTGCTATGCGCGAGGGTGATGGTCGCGCGAGTGGGCCGAGCTGTGATCAGTGTCGCGGGAGGGGCGTAAACTAAGACGACCACGCGAGGAGCGATCGGAAGCGATCTTGCGGTGCCTGGTGAGATCAATTTGAGTTGAGATCTCGTTGGCCCGCTGGGGCCCGCTGAGGCCCGCTGAGTTTTTCTGCCGTGTCCCGAGCGCCCGCAATTTGCCCCGGTAGTTCGGCCTATGTGGCTCGGAGGAGAGCACAATTCCAGGATTTTTGGTTGAGACTGGACGAGAACCGAGCGACAGGCAGGGCGGGCACAGCCGTGTCGCAGGGAGGGAGTCGCCAATCAAATGTGCGAGGGAGGGCTATCTGTGGCGTCGGGTAGGCCGCTTATCGCCCACTATGCTCGAACGCCCATATGACAGGACTCGCTCCCCGCGCGAGAATTTACTTATATGTGGGAAGCACTCGCCCGACCCGCCATTCTGCTTCTTTCTTCCTCACGCCGCATTGACGACCCGCCGCCGTCCGCACCATGGACCAAAACGACTACCACGACCAGTATGTCGGCAAGACTGGCGACGAAAAGACAGAGGGCTCCTCCCTCGAGAAGGGCACCCAGGAGCTCGCCGTCCAGGACGACAGGGCGTATCAATTCGACCCCGCTGACCTCGACCAGGTCCAGCGCAAGCTCAAGCAGCGCCATGTCCAGATGATCGCTGTACGCATCCACGTCTTTGCTGCCGCACACGACCTTTCCTCATGTTCTGCAGATCGCTGGTACACTGGGACGGGTCTTTTCCTCGGGTCGGGTGCTGCCCTGCGTGAGGGCGGACCATTAGGTGCCCTCATCGGCTACGCGCTCGTCGGTACCGTTGGCTACGCGACCCTCTGCTCGCTCGGTGAGATGACCGCGTTCGCACCCATCTCCGGCTCGTTCCCCCACTACGCTTCACGCTGGGCCGACCCCGCTCTTGGCTTCGCGCTTGGGTGAGTCCCATGATGATACCGGTTTGACAGCTGCCATGCCCACGCACATGGGCCACTCTTGGACGCCCTTATGCCAGACTGCCTCGTTCCACTGAAAACAGGGCACTTGCGGTGTTGCGCCGCTGTCCCCGACATGCTGCGAACGTCGCCATGTTCAGCCGCACTTCGTGATATGCGGACACATGCTAAGAAGAAATATCGCCAACTCGTCGACGCCGCTGCCACCAGCAGGTTTTGCGTGTGCTGCTGGCTCTGTGCGCTCCGTGGACCGTGGATTCACGTCGCAAATGGCTCTGGCAGCTGTTGGACATGATGAAACGCAATTCAATTGACTGACGGTGATCTGGTCCTTCACAGATGGAATTACTTCTACACCAGCGCTATTTCCACGCCCGTCGAAATTAGCGCTGCGGTCGTTTTGCTCACCTTCTGGGACGCCGACGTAGGCCTTCCATCCCCGGTTCCTTGCGGCTGTGCTAAGCTCGTCTCCCATAGACCGGTCACGCCGCTGCCTACACCGCAGCAATCACCGTCGGTGTGTGCGCGATTAACATTTTCGGCGTCCGGTGGTTCGGTGAAGCAGAATTCTGCTTTTCTATCATAAGAGTCCGTCGGAATCGCTCATCTAGCAGCGCTTTCATCAATACTGATCCGTTGTTTCTGCCAGTTTTCTTGATAACGTTGTTGATCATCACGGGTCTTGTCGTTGACCTCGGTGGAGGACCGTCCCATGACCGTGTTGGCTTCCGCGTAAGTCCAGTACGCCAGCTACACGCGCGACGGGCTGACTGACGTGTACCGGCAGTACTGGGACAACCCGGGTCCCGTCGCGAGGGCAACCTTGTGCCAGGGAATATCGGCTTCGACCGGCTCCTTGCGCTCATCTCTGTCATCGTCCAGGCTGCGTTCTCGTTCCAGGGCATGGAGCTCGTCGCCATCGCCGCATCCGAGACCCAATCACCCCGGCGCAACATCGCCAAGGCCGTGCGCCGCGTGTTCTGGCGTATCCTCGTCTTCTACATCCTCGGGATCCTCATCACGGGTATGCTCGTCCCGTACAACGACCCCGACCTCCTCCAGTCCTCAGGCACCGCCGCGGAGTCGCCGTATGTCATTGCGTTCACGCGTGCGGGCATCAAGGTCCTTCCTGCGTTCATCAATGCGTGTGTCTTCACGTCCGCGTTCTCCGCCGGTAACTCGTTCTTGTTCTCGGCGAGTCGTATTTTGTATGGTCTTGCAATCCGGGGGCAGGCGCCGAGGATCCTGGGGTACTGCACGAAGAACGGCCTTCCCATCGCTGCTATTCTCGTGTCTGGTGCCTTTGCGTGGCTCAGCTTCATGAACGTCTCCAGCGGCGCTGAGACGGTGTTCAAGTGAGTGATCCATGCTTGTCTCTGGTCGTGAGGACGGTGCGCTGACGAAACGCGCGCAGCTGGTTCGTCAACCTGTCGACGACGGCCGGGTTCTTCTCCTGGGGCGCGATATGCGTGACGTACCTGCGGTTCTACAAGGGCCTCAAGGTGCAGGGCATCGACCGGACGAAGTTCAGCTACTACAGCGGCCTGCAGCCGTACCTCGCGTGGTGGGCGATCTGCTGGCTCGCGTTCTTCATCCTCATCAACGGGTACGCCGTCTTCTGGGTCTGGAACACGGACTCCTTCATCACCGCGTACATCAACATCCCGATCTTCGTCGTGCTGTTCGTGTTCTGGAAGGTGTTCAAGCGCACAAGAGCGTGGCGCCCGGACGAGATGGACTTTGTCACCGTACGTCGGCTGGTTGGGCTTGGTGCTGTGATGCAGTGGGGAGCTGACGGTGTCGTTTTTTCGCGTGACAGGCTATCCCGACCCTCGAGGAGACAGAAATCCCCGAGGTACCAGCTACGACGTTCTTCGGCAAGATCGGCGCCCCATCTTCTGAGCACCCCTTCTTGGCCGACCCCCAACCCTCATTACCACCCGCATTCCGCACCTCGCATACTCACGTGTACGCACCCTGGCTCATGCTCAGTTACGCTGTCATATTACAGTCACCCGCCCTTATATATATAATTATCCAACCTGTGCGCTGCGGCGTGCGCACGCGCCTTGGGGGTTGTGTACACGGTGTCCTGCGCGCTATATATGATACCTCGCTGTAGATACTTACTGTCCGCTATTAGTGTACTGAATGAAGACGACGACGAACTACCGAGACAATCATGGAGGCGTGTGCTTTTATCGAGGGCATACACTCGGAAGTCGAGATCGGAGCATTGGAAGATACGTCTAAAGCCACTGAATTCAGAACTGAGAAGTCAAAATACTTTTCCCCCGTCAACCCAGTGTCAACCAATCCCACTCCGGACAGTCAAAGTCACCGACTCCCCTGTACTCGACTTTCCGTTCGGACCATTTCTTGGACAGCCTCACGCTCCCATCCTCCGAGTCGCGCTCCACGTTGTGGACTGCACTCTGCAGCCCGACGAGCCGCAGGGACTTGCCCGCCTCCGCGAAGCGCTTCAAAGTGACCTCTGCATCGCCTGCAACATCGTCGCACGCGCGAAAGTAGAAGAATCTCAGACGCTGACATCTCATCCACTGACAGCGACGTGAGCAATGATGAACGCCTATGTAGACGTGCCAGTGAAGAGGCCGGGCGACGTACCAGTTCAGCCCACTCGCGCTCGTGGTTAATGGTACCGCTCGACACAAACAAGGCCAGCGCATCGAGCTCTGCCGGGATATGGCGAACGGCGCCACTGAAAGAACCCCCAGTTGGATCGCCCGGGGCAACGTGCAGACCTAGTACCCGGAGTTGTTTCAGAGCCGGGGAGAGCAACTCCAGGTCGGTCGATGCGATGCAAATCGAGCAGTCAAACATCGGAGGGTCGGCATGCCGCGGACAAGCTGCGCAAGCAGAGAGACCCTCGTTGCGGGCAGCGGGAGAGCGACCTCTCTCTCCTCGCCGACGATCGCGAGCTGAGTCAGGCGCGGGAAGTTGAAGGGACCATGCTTGAATGCGGCGAAGAGCTGCGCTTCTTGGGTATCTCGCGAGGCCTGTAGTGTGAGTGACTGGACGTGAGGCAGGTTCTGCAGGACAACCTCGAGATGGCCAAGATCACGGAGGAACAGCAGACTGAGATGCGTGATCTGCTGTAAAAGGCTTCCGAGCGAGCTGACGCTAGCTGGTGTTGGGAAGAAGAAATACAGTTCGCGTAAGTCTGGAAATGTCTCTTCATCGATATTGACATGGACATCCAGGTAGTCGTCCAGGAGTGGGTCGGATATTTCTTCGATTGTCCAATGAAAGTCATCGAGCGGACGCTTTTTAACTTGTGGAACGGAAGTTTGGCGAACGCGAAGATCCTAGAATTTGGTGATATGAATGCACAGACGTGCTGTCAGCCAACATCACTACTTACGGCAGCATGAGGCCTCGTAGCCTCGGACACGACGCAGCAAGAGCATCCACTACTCCGAGGGACGGTAACGGACTGCATCCCATCCATAAGAAGCGTTCGAGGTTGGGCAGGCATTGGATGGCTTCAATCAAGCAGCCTGGAATTGTACGTTCAGTCTATCGCCGTCACTCCGGACACCCCATACTGACAATTCTCGAACACCCCTCCGGACCCATTCTGCATGTAAGCCTCTATCTCGAGGACCCTCACCACGCTGGCAAACGAAGCATCGAGGGTGATACGGCGCAGAACGCGAACGCCCTCGACGAACGCGTTTCGTCAAGCTCGTCGTCCGACATCCCGGACAGCCAGCTTTCCCAAGCACTGAAGCAGACTATGATCTCGCGGAACAAGGCAGGGATGGTGCGGCTGTGGAAAGTCCTGGAGAGAGACAAGCAGGCCGCTGGGAGGCCTTGGTGCAATGATCAATGATGTACATCCAGATCTCTGAAGGGAGCAATTCATGGTGGTATGGGTTGTGAATCCGAGGGAGAATAGCCATAGACCGGAAATCTGCATCGAACGCGGTCTGAGGAGACATCGTCGATCGAGTCGTCGACGCAATCTCGATTGATCACGTGGATACATATGCTCTACTGACCTGCGTCACTTGCTTCGTGAGCCCATCGAGCCGCTGTGGGAGGCTGCGAGGAGATCTTCTCAGTCTGACCCGAACTGCGCCTACTACTTGCTCTCAAGGAGTCTATTCGCAAACATGACCAGCAGGCTCAAACGGAAACTCAACGACCTCGGGGTGGATCCCTCCAGCTCCAAGGCGAACGAATCTTTCTGCCTGGTACGCACGCTCTCAATGTCCCGTTCGCCGCCACACTCGCTGACGCGCAACCGCAGATCGGCACACCGCTGCCTCCGCTTGAGAAGAGCAAGGACACGGGCGAGTTCGTCCCTCTCTGGAAGCAGGAGGTGCGCGATGAGAAGGGTCGGCGGCGGCTGCACGGCGCCTTCACCGGCGGGTTCTCCGCGGGCTACTTCAACTCGGTCGGCTCGAAAGAAGGATGGGCGCCGTCGACGTTTGTGTCCTCGCGCACGGAGCGTGCGAAGGCGAAGGCGGCGCGCCCCGAGGACTTCATGGACGAGGAGGACCTCGCGGAGCTGCAGGACGGCAGGAAGCTGGTGGACGAGCATGAGGAGATGGACTTCGGCGGGACGGAGAGGGAGCTGAAGCAAAAGGCGAGCGCGGAGGAAGAGGAGAAGGAGTGCGTTGCTGTGATGCTCTTGTGTGAGAAGTTTGGCTGATAAAGGTGTGTTAGCGACATTACTGCTACCCTAGAGGCCTCGCTCGCCCCTGCGCCGAAGGACTCCGTTGGTGCACGGATTCTCAAGAAGATGGGCTGGCGTCTCGGACAGGGTGTCGGTCCGCGATTAGCCTACGCTCAGCGGCGCGCGCAGCTGGGGCCCCTTGCACCGAGTGAACAGGATGAGGACGAGGAGGCTAAGAAGCATATGTACCCACGGAGAGATGCACCTGTTCTGATTGCCCCCCGAAAAGACAACTTTCACGGGCTCGGCTATACTCCAGGCATGAGCCTAGAGGAAGCTGTCGGGCGGAATGCGAGGGAGGGTCCTCAATTAGCAGCTGGCTTCGGCCTAGGAGCACTGAACGACGCGGACGAAGACGACCTGGACGTGTACGATAGCAGCATGGGCACGGGCAGGAGTGGACGATCAAGGATGGCGTATGACGCTGTGGACGATGAAGACACGCGAATAACGATGGGTCCCTCCAGCTCGAGACGCGGCGCTCGAAGCCAGGCATCTGTGAGTACAGTGACTCAAGCTATCTTCAGAAAGCTGATGTCCTCTGGCAAGAGAGTCGCATCCACCTCCGCAACGCAAACATTCAACGACGGCCGCGCAGTCGTGAAAGGATTCGTGCTTTCGGATAGGCCTGTGGCTGAGGACCGCTGGTAAGCTGTCTACATGAATGTGGTTATTCCCATCTAAAGATGATATATTTTGTAGGTTCCCCCTACCGGATGTTCCGCCAGGATGGACACCCAACCCTCGACGCGTGTGGGACCAGGAGAAAGAAAAGGAAAACGCGGAGCAAACGAAGGCCGGCCAGATTCCTCCCGGCAAGGTTACACCCAAGACTCACGCGGAATGGAAGGATAGCTTCATGTCTGCAGATCAGGTACGCTACTGTGTCTCTGAGGTGGGCTTCACTTCTAATGGATTCAAACCCCTAGCGAGGATCTATGCTGGGCGAGACACCGCTGCCGTCGCAAGCACGCTCCGTTTTCGATTACATGTCGCAGAAAGATCGCGAGCGTCTACAAAATATCAAGAACGCTGCTCTCACCGCTCCGGCCACTCCTTCCATTGCTGCCCCGCCACCCCCTCCACCTCATGTGCCCGGTCAGATTGAGGTCCCTACACTACATCCCTCGATCGCCAAGGCCGCTTTGTCTGGATTTCAACCCTTCACTGCGGACCCCGTCAAGCAGTCGCGGTACACTGCCTTCCTCAACTATCAGGCGAATCGGGAAAGCGTAGGTGGTCCCTCCGGTATAGGCGTCGGTCCCATGCCTGGACAGAGCGCCGAGGAGTTCAACAAGGAGCTCGGGGATTATGCAAAGTCAGCGACGGTGTTCAAGCCGCTTTCAGCCGCGATGGCTGGGCGCTTCCGGAGTGCAGTAATTGTCGAGACCGGGCCGCAGATTGTGGAGGGCCTGCATCAACCCGTACCAGCTGCCGAACCAAGTGCAGACGAAGAGCAGGAGAATAAGGAGGACGAAGATCCGCGGATGGGCGCGGTGCGGATGGGCATGTATGGCCCGCTGACGCGCGAAGTCAACCCATGGCAGCCGGCGCGACTGCTCTGCAAGCGGTTCGGCGTGAAGGACCCAGAGGTGGACATGACGGCGGAGGCTGGTGCGGCGACCGCGGACCTTGCGATGCCCACCGCCGCGGCGAAGAACGCGGATGCGGAGATGGCGCAAGCGTTTGCGGGTGCTGCGCCGGGGTCCAAGTTCGTCAGCGCCGGGGCGATCACGGATGGCTCTGAGGCGGCGGCGGGCGGGCGGAGGAACGGGCCTCGTGATATGGCGAATGTGGGCCTCGGGGAGGACGAGGATCAGGGCAGAGACACGCTCACTTATGAGCGGCCAGCCATGGACATCTTCAAAGCGATCTTCGCCAGCGACGATGAGGATAGTGACGAAGAAGACGCTGAGGACGAGGAGGTGCAACGCGAGTCGAGTGGCGCCGTATCTACAGCCGCGAACACGGCTGGGGTAAAGACAGAAGAGGTTCCGTCGCACCTCGCTCTCGCAGAGTCCGCTACTCCTAGTTATCAGCCCAAGGACAATGGCACTACTGGGCCCGCGTGGCAGAGAAGATTGATTTGGCAACCTTCAAACCAACCTTTGTCCCCCGTGGTGACCGAGAGTCGAAGAAGGAGAAGACAAAGGATAAGGACAAGAAGGATAAGAAGAAGAAACCAAAAGCTGCTCTTCTGACCTTCGACGTCGACGAGGATGGCTTGGGCGCTGCTGACCTCGGAGCGCCTCCCTCGAGTCGACCGAAAACCAAGGACAGGACGAAGGACGGGGAGCGGAAGAAAAAGAAACGAAAGGAGCATAAAGACGAAGACGAAGACGACAGTATGTGGGTGGAAGCGCCTCCACCCGAGGTCCTGAAGAAGATACCTGCGGCAGCCATATCGCCTTCGCCCTCGAAGTCACCACTAGATGTCGAGATGCATCCGCCCTCGCTAGAGGTCAACAAAGCACCGAGGGCTCGGAAACGAGCAATAGACTTTATGTAGTGTATTTTCTCTGGATAACTGGCATTGTATCGGTAGTTTCTGCGCATTTACTCATCATCGCTACCACTGTCACTCTCGGCTTCGGCCTCTCCCTCAATCTCCTGCTCGTCGCCGGACGCAGCTTCATCGAGCTGTTGCGCAGTCCATCCCACATTATCTTCCTCGCCTTCCTCTGCATCCTCGTCGCTACTCCGTTTGCGCTTGCCATTTGCGTCGACGGCACTCAATACCTCGCCGTCCGCGAGTGCAAGGCATGTCAATCGACAGCCCTTCGTGTCGTACTCCGCGACCGGAGTCAATTGGAGCTTTTGTTCCGGAGTGGCAGGCAGATCCGCCAGGTCGTATATGTGAATCTTGCCATCGGATGATATGGTGCTAACAATGGTGGTTGATGGTCTGTTGGATGAGGGTAGGGCGATGGCCAGAATCTCGATCGCCTTCACACTGAGCATGGCATTGTGAGTGAAGGCAACAATGATTCACTGGATGACGAACCGATTGCTGTGTCCGACCATTTCAGCGATTATTGAAGGTGCCTTCTCTGGGTCGGATGGAAGGTCGTATATCGAAACCTTCTTGTCTTCCGCTGCGACAAGCAAAACCTCGCCTTCGCCATTCACTCGTTTGCAGAACTTGACGTCGTGTAGTCGTGAAGGATGGTTGATTATATGTCGCAGTTGCATGTCCTATTGTGATGCGTTAGCTTGCGAGAAGGGACACTGCTGGAACACGGGGTGCCCTACGTTTGTGTAAAGGTCGATAGTCAATTGCGAGAGTACGACGAGCTGCGAACCATCGGTTGACCACCGTACGACCTCACCCTCTGGAACGGCTCGTAAGCTGTGATATTGTAGGGGAGCAGCAGGTGCATACCTTTCCCAAGCTTTGTACTCGCCGAGCCCTTTCCTCGCATGAGGTCCCACATGCGCAACGTCCGATCTTTCCCAACGCTCAGAGCAAGCTTGCCTGATGGGTGGACGGCGACGGAGTTTACACGTCCTTTGTGACCCTTCAGTGACCGGAGAACACCCCAGTCCCGCGCATGGAAGAGGCATAGTGTGCCGTCTTCCGACGCGGAAAGTAGATGCGACCGAGAGGGAAACTCCAAATGCGTGATGGAACCTGCCCACAGTTAGATTCAGATCACTCAGAAGACAACGGGAGACGTACCCTCATGATGCATGAGCCCTCCAATCTCCTTCCGTCTCCGTAAATCCCAGACCTTTACGATCTCATCCCCGCTGCCTGTCGCCAACCATTTGCCTCCTTGTGGCGAAGCAGCTACTGCTCGCACTGAAGAGATGTGTGCGGGAAATATGAATATGGGCTTCAACTGGAAGCTGTAACGAGAGCCCTCGGCACGTGTTGACCCTTCCAGGCCGTATAGAAGTTTTTCGTACGAGCCGGCAACAACTTTGAATGTCGCCGGCGGCGCGCTTGAGGAAGGCCCAGCCTCAGAGCGTGCAGCACTCTTGGCTTGGTAAGCCTTGAGGAGGGGTGCTTGAGTCGAAGCACGCTCTTTCCCCTTCGCTGAGACAATGGCAGGAGCAGGTTTAGCGGTATGTTTTGCCGCTTCCTTTACTGTTGGCGCTCGGTGCCCAGTAGATTTTACGGATTTTGACTGGTTTGCGCTGATCTTGACCTTCTTATGAATGGACGGAGCCATAGTCTAAACCGACTGTAATCACTAAGACACAGGTGAGCTTGAAGTCGCGGATGCATAGACTTACTTTGGAAAATATAGCTGAGGGCCCTAGATGATCTTTGTGCAAAATTTGCCAACTTGAACAGTCAAGAAACAGGTCGGCTGTTATGCTGAAGGTCACAACCAGCGGGGGATACACAAGTCCTGCGCCGATCGGTTGAGGGAATATTTTCCAGGAAAGGAAGGCGACCAGTGGCTGTTGAGCGGCTGTTTGTCCTTGTTAAATTTGAAAGCCTTTGGTCAATAACGCCAAACAACGTATATTCGGGATCGTGCAGGCGCTCATACGGCGTTGTGAGCAATGCTGCCTCAGGCTGCTCGCGCTGCTGCTATCCAGTCTCAACATCTAGCAAGCCCGCCAGTAAGCCTATACCGCCATATCTCAACACTCGGCTCTCTAGAGGATGTCAATGCTAGCGTCAATGCACTGGTTCATACTGCACGTCCGGCACCGCGAGTCTCAGGGCAACGTCTGAGTGATTGTACAGTCGCTGTCAAGGACAACATCTGCACCTCAGATATGCCTACAACATGCTCATCTAGCATGCTGCTTGATTTTACCTCACCATTTGATGCTACTGTCGTGGAGCTGCTCCGAAGTCACGGTGCAAGTGTGGTCGGAAAGACCAACTGCGACGAGTTCGGGATGGGGTGAGTCTATCGACTTTATACAGCTGTTGGATGTGCTATGAACACTGGCGCAGCTCTCTGAACACGTACTCTGCGCACGGACCGGTCGTGAACCCCTTTCGAGCAGCGGGAGCAAAGTCGCCTGGGAGAAGCGTGAACGTCGGTCAGCAGGTGGTAGCTCTGGAGGTAGCGCGGCTGCTGTGGCTGCTAGACTCTGTGACGCGTAAGTGCAGATGTTCCGTTCGTTGGACGAATGCTGAAATGTGAGTGAAGGAAAGTGCACTGGCTACAGACACTGGCGGCTCGATACGACTGCCGGCCTCTTACTGCGGGGTCGTAGGACTCAAGCCTTCGTATGGACTCGTCAGCAGGTATGGTTATGCTTGTCTTCTGATTTACTTTCCCGCTGACTAGTGATGTAGATGGGGCGTTGTATCGTACGCGGACAGTCTGGATTGTGTCGGAGTCATGGCCAGAGGTGTGGACACCGTGAAAACGGTATTCAGTGAGTCTTCATATCTGGGAACGACTGTTAGGTTATATTGTAGCTTGTTCTAGATGTGTCTCCGCATACGATGCAAAAGACCCAACAGCAGCTCATCCGAGTACACGGCAAAAGGCTGTTGAAGTTTGCCAGGAGCATGGGCCACGGTTGTCCGGCGGATCACTGGCCGGACTACGTATTGGCGTTCCACAGGTAAGAACCGCCGAATAGTCTTGACGTCGCAGACCATTGACAACTTGTAGGAGTACTTCCCCAGCGAGCTCAATCCGAGTACGCTTAAACCGCTTCGGCGCGTTCTTGAGCACCTGAAGTCCCGCGGTGCCTCTCTTGTCCCAGTCTCCCTCCCTTCAACGCCATATGCGCTCAGCGCATACTACGTCATTTCCAGTGCCGAGGCAAGCAGTAATATGGCGCGATATGATGGCATCGAGTACGGTGAGTGAATTGGGTCACAAGAACGCGCGACAATGACTAACGTTTCCTAGGTTTGTACAAAGCGCCACCGCCGGGGTCTGACAAAACGAAGACGGCGAACGTCTATGCCCATAGTCGGTCAGCAGGCTTTGGCAAGGAGGTCCAGAAGCGTATACTGCTTGGCACGTATGCCTTGTCAGCTGAGTACGTCGACCTGTTTCTAGTGTCGGAGGTGACCTCACTTAGTACTCGCTCGCAGTGCCTTCGACAATTACTTCCTTCAAGCGCAGCGCGTCCGGAACCTAATCCGTGCAGACTTCGATCGTGTCTTCGCCGTACCGAACGTCCTAACTTCCTCCCCACAAAAGCCACAAACGAAGGCGTGCACGTCCTGCTCCACCCATCCGCAATTCGCACTGCTCCGCCACTTTCCTCAACGGAAGACGACGGTAGTGTCCTCGACGCGTACGTGCAAGACGTACTCACTGTCCCGGCGTCCCTTGCTGGCCTTCCTGCCATGAGCGTACCAGCCGGCCTTGGGGCAGACTGTTGGCCTGTCGGTGTTAGCATTGTGGGACAGTGGGGATGCGATGAGATGGTGATCGATGTCGCCAGAGTGTGCGAGCAGAGCGAGGTGTAGTCGGGTGAACTTTAGCACAACTGAATTCAGGCTTTGAACTGCAGCAATCACAGCGTTGTGATGTTCTTCATTGCGTACACAAGACAGATCAGTGTGCTATGGTACTTTTGGGAGTTGGTGTACGAATGACTTATGTTTTGAAGTTAAGCTATACCCATCCGCTGTCTATGGCGATGCACCGAGGTTGAGCCTCCCCAGTCTGCCATGGTGCTAATTGAGGCATCTCACAGAATTCCTGGCACGATCACGCGAACGAATCAGGACTCCAAGCACACGAGCAGACATCAAACTACGACCTACATCGACGGCGCATGCAGGGTCGCACTTCATCCATATGGGCCAGTCTAGCCACTCGATGAGAGCGTCGAATGCAGCTCTCCACTTTTCCAGCACTGGGTGCGAAATAATAGCATCGACGGCCTCGTCCGTCCTTGCCATTTCGAAGCCGAACGCATCTCTCCACGCCTCGGTGTAGACCCGGCAAATCTCGTGGAGCACCTCGTCGACAGCGTAGCGCAGGAGCCGCTCCTGTTTCGTGAACCGCGTGCTGGGGGTTTGCGCCGTGAAGCTCGTCGCGCACCCGCGCGCAGTCGCTTCGAACCACGCTGGCTCGCCGATACCTTCACGGGGCATGTACGGGCTCAGCGAGATGACGAGCTGTTTGCGTACTGCCGCAGTGATGCTCTGGAGCTGGGAGTGAGCTTGAGCGGCCGCGGAGGTATTCGCGGCCACCAGGCGAGCATGATAGAGTAGATACCGTACGTATAGCAGGCGGTCCGCGAACCTCTCTTGGATGACTTGCGCGAGAGTGCGCCAGTCAACGCCGCTCTTTTCACCGGAGTCGCGCGCGACCATGTCGGCGATGTCGGTACGCACGCCGTCCAAGTCGTCTTGAGAGATGCGTGCAACTCTGTACTGTGTGCGGGAGAGCCCGTGCCGTGCAGCAGTGAGAGAGGTGAGGGCGGGGTCGAAGAACGAGATGAGCGTGGAGGGGTCGACCTGCACACGCGTTTCGCCGGGGTAGGCGTTGTGTCGGCTGCCTGCGTGTCGGACTTCCATGAGCGGCGGAGCGAGGCGAGGGTCGGGTGTAGTGTCGAGGGAGGAGACCAATGCGAGGCCTTGGGAGATGTCGCAATACATGATTTCGCTGAAAGGTCGGTCAGCTCCCTTGAGACTCAGAGTTGAGAGGACGTCAGAGAGGCAGACCTACAAGTCGTACTCCATACGAATGTACCCATCGATACCGTATTTCCTTCCCCATGCACACGCGTCTACGATGCGGTCCAGCTCGGGATCGGAGTGCCAGGGCTCTCGCCCATGGCCAATGTCACCCCATATGAGGATGTCCTGTGTGTCCGTCACGCCGCCACGCTTGTTGGCGCTGCAACCGTCAAAATAGATGAGCTTAGCTCACGGGTTGTCATGAAGGTGAAGAGGGTGCCGTTCTGGCCACGCAGGAACGTTTGGGAGTGTTCTGGGTCGAACGCGAGCCAGTCCATGGTTGGACGTTCATTGTTGCCTCTGCCATGGTAGAGTAGGGTACCAGGGGCGATAGTAGCACGCGCGACCGAGTGACCTGACCAGGAGTGTTGAGTTAGCGTGGCAGAGGTCGCAGAGCATTTTCATACGAACCATTGGGATACTTTGAATTCGGTGCCATTTGCATGAGAGACGACAGAGACTGGAAGATGAGGTTACCTGTCGCATTCTCTCCAGCTGCTTCATCCCATGGTTGAGAACCCGATTCTCGCAGTGGCAAAAACTTAACGTTGAGCTGTGTCTGCCAGGAGTAACAAGCACTGTACACTGCAACCGCCACGCAGGCGACTACGAAGAGACACTGCAGGCTTGTCGACCAGCGCATTAGAGAAGGACGTGAGGAACATCCATGGAGGGTGCATGAGTTAGCAGATGATGTCCAGCGGAGCCATCGTGGCTGCTGTAAGTGGCTTCGTCGTGGCCACTTCAATTTCCGGATGACCCGGTGAGACAACGCGCGCAGCACACGCGTGGCGTCACGGCACACGCGTTCGTGTCACACCGTGTCCGCATCACGCCCTCGCAGCCGACTGGGGTGCCAGTGGCTGGCTCAGCATACGGCTTGCACTTCATCCACTAGCAACTTCGTCCTTAGTCTGCCGCCGCCCTTCATCATGCATCCCTCTCGCCCGCATGGTCATCCTGAGCGCTACTTGCCAGGATTCACCGACATCATCATCAGTCATGGAGCAAACTAAGTAGTTGGAAAACGAAGTAAGACCTTCCTTTCCCCGCAGCTGTCAGTGCTTGGCCCTGTATGGTGAGTCTTTGTTCACACTTAATCGTCTTCCATTCGGGGTGCTGTGACATTGACGGACTCGCCAAGTTCCGTGTCGACTACAGAGGAATCGGTGTACCAAAATTAGTCGCATTTACAGTGTGAATCTCACCTGGGATGCCTTCCCCACCGAGAACTGACAGCGTCCACAAGCTTGCCTATGTCCGCATGCCGATAGGACATGCGGGCACGACAGCCTGTATAACCGCATATGGGTTGGATCTCGCGCGGCATCTGGCAGGTTTACTATGGCCAATTAGTCGCCCTACGCAGACGCGGGGTCCTATATTACTAGGCGCATGTCTCCGAGAATTCACCTTCTTCTTCGCTCACTTTTCAGCGATGTTCTGGCTAGCGAAGCCCTGTATCCTCATCCTCGTATACTTACTTATGGCAGGTGTCCTAGCCAATGCTCATCAAGCCCACTTCTCCACTTCAGTTGTGAATGAAACAGGAGGACTCCGTGTGAGGAGACCAGGCTGGGATGAAGAAGTGGACAAGGACGCCTCCGGGAATCTCATATTCCAGTCCCTCGCATCTCTCATGCAGATGAAACCAAACTCGAGATACGGCAATGGTGAGTTATAGATTGGTGCTGCGTTCAGAATGCTGAACACCGAAGAGGTCATTCAATTGCTCGCGCCAGCATCCCTGCCAGGACATTACTGTATCATGGATCCTTCCACTCGGAGTATCCCTCGAGAGATTGGATTGCTTTCGATCCTGAGCACGCTTTCATATTCACTGGTCAATCGGACGGCACTCTCTGGACCCTCACGACGACACGGGAACTCAATTTTATCTACTTCGATGGCTGCAGTGCCAACAAGCATGGTGCCGTCCTAGATACACAAGATATATTCCTCTGGGGTCACGGTGAGGTTGGACGTAAACGAGGTGACTGGCGGGTCGACGAGTTTGCTCGTTTCAATGATGGGTGCGAGTGGGCGAAACTGCACGGCATAGACGGCTTCATCAGAATGGAATGGGACTTGTATGTGAGCTCAGTACTGCGTCGAGACATGACCTGATAAGCTCTACAGTGAGATCATGTATTGCGACTTCTCGGACGGTCTCGAGGTCGTGTCCACCATTGCTACGGTCAGCGGGGTGCCTGATGAGCGTAACATCGCACAGCCTGTGTCAAACAGTGCTGTTGAGCGGCTGGGCGGTCAGCAGGCCCCGCAGGCCTCGCACCATGGCCTACGCCAGGCGAAGAAGACCTATTTTCACATGCTATGGATGATGCGACGGCACTCATCGACTTCCCAACGCTTGTCCTCCCGAATGGCTGGAAAGGCGTCCTCCCTTTCACCTTTTTCGAATTTCGGCATACTGGCGCATGGCACAACGACTTTCCAGGCGAGCTACGGGTTCAAGTCTATCCCTCCACGCTCATTTCGTTCTTCGATCCCGCCCTTACATCTCTTGTTACTGCTCGCCGCTCCCAGAAGCGTGAGGAGTACCGCGCAGGCAACGCCTCCGCACGACATCGCGCGCGTACGAGCAGACATCGCCGAGATGATGTCGCGGATTGGAGCTTCGCAGCGCGCGGCGACGTGGACTGGATCAGCTTGCGCGCGTCGTGCAGGATCGCTACGCGGACCGCCTCCGTACATGCAGATTTGCTGCATAATCCAACGGCGAAGCATTGATAGCATAGCGACCGTGCGCAGACAACTCTTCGTATCGCTCATGCCGTACATGCCTCGGGAGGAGATCGGCGCGCATACGTGTTCGCGGAGATCGCGCGAGGCTGCGCCGACAGCTTCACCGGGAGGTTGCCTGTCGAGCGGTTTACGAAGCAAGAGCGGGTCCTTCTTGGTGCTTTCGAGGAGGTGCTTCACGAGATATGCAGAGTGTACACGGAGGCATGGTGGATGCGTTTGACGTGGAGAGCAAGAGCGAGGATGTGGCCAAGGAGCTGATGCGTAAATGACAAGGCAAGTTCGACAAGCTGGTCGAGTGGCTGGATTGGCCTCGCTGGATGAAGTGCAAGCCCGAGTGTGGCCCCGACGTGAGTTGAACGTACCGATATCTCTCTGGTAGCGCGTGCTCATTCTCTTGGTATAGGAGTATTGTTTCATGCCGCAGGCAAGACATGGGTACTACTACTATTCGCGGTATGCCAGTACTGGACCCAAGCCTGCTTGCGTTTCAATGGAGGATCAGACCTACGGACCCAGACCACATTCAGTATGACGAAAAGAGTGCTCGGAGAACAGTACCCTTGATATATACAACATTGGGTGATGTGAATACTCCGCGCAGCGTCATTATATGGCAATAACAGGATGGATACACCGGAATAAAATGTCGGTGAAGCGAATCAAGGTGGGTCTTCTGTGATCGTCCGTAGAGCTAAAATGTATTGCGTTCTATCTACCAGCATGGCACTTTTCCACCGCAGACGTCTACCCGCGGTCGCGGCTGCGTCATTAACTACCATTCTCCACAATACCTGCAATGTCCCAAGCCTTGGCATGACTCCCATATCCGGCCCTTTTCCTGTCGCATTCTCGGAAGCCGGTTCGTCCCAGGGTCAAGAACTCAATCTGCGCAGTGGCGAACCATCAAATTTGAACCGTCTGTGCCAAGACTTACAAGTACTGTACGCAACCGGCGCCAGACAGGCGACGAAGAGACACTGCAGGATCCGAGTCGTCGACCAGCGCATGAGGACAAGGTGAGAACATCGATGGCGGGTGCACGAGTGAGCAGATGCTGTCCAGTGGTGCCATCGTGGCTGTCGTAAGGGCTTTGTCGCTGCTCTCATTCCTGGGTGAGGGTGTCACGGAACACGTGTCAGTGTCACACCGTGTCTACATCACGTCCTTCAAGGTTGCACACGAGACCGCGGTTAACCAACGTCTACTTGATTCTAGTAGGATTTGTTTTGGCTAGTCTCCGTAAGCATACTCTAAATGTGACACTTATGAGCGGAGGAGGGCGGGCGTTGTGGTTGACAAGTTCTAGCGTCGACCATATTTGACAGGCTGCCGCTGCCGTAGGACTTGCGCAGTCCATCACTCAGGTGCCGTACATATATCATGGCCGTTTCCTTCCTCTTCATCACTCCTCAGCAATGTTCGGCCGTTCATGCCTTGTGTTCCATCCTCCTCCTACTCGTAGCAGGGGCCCTAGTAGCCAATGCTCAGAGTCGTCAAACATCTTTTCCACCTCCGTGAACATGATGCGAGAGGAATCCATGCGAAGAGACCTTGGGATGAAGAATCGGGCAATGACGCCTCCGGGAATCTGATTTTCCAGTCCCTCGCAGCCCTCTTGCAGATGGCACCGAATTCAAAGCATTGTAATGGTGGGTCATGAATTGATGCCGCATCACAGAATGCTGAGCCTCAGGTAGGACACTCAATCGTTCGCGCCAGCATCCCCGCTGGGACGTTACTGTACCATGGGTCTCTCACCCGAGAACACGCCTCGAGGGATTGGATTGCTTTCGATCTTGAACATGCCTTCATATTCGCCAGGGGATCGAATGGCACCCTTTTTACTCTCATGGCTACGCGGGAGCTTAACTTTATCTACTTCGACGGCTGTAGCGCCAACAAATTGGGCGCCGTCGTGGACACGCAAGACATTTTTTCTGGGGTGAGGTTGGGCGCACACGGGGTCACTGGGAGGTCGACGACCTTGCGCGTTTCAACGACGGGTGCGATTGGGCGAAACCGCACGGCATAGACGGCTTCATCAGGATGGAATGGGAATTGTACGTGAGCTCAGTTACGGTGTCTAGACATGAACTGATGAGCTCTAAAGCGAGATCATGCATTGCAACCTATCGCAAGGTCTCGAGTCGTCTCAGCTGTCTCTACGATCAGCGGAGTGCCTGACCTCCCTCAGCCTACGTCAAATAGCACGGCTGATCCACTGAATGGTCAGCTGACTCCGCAAGCCTCGTTTCATGGGCTACGACCCGGGAGAGAGGACCTCCTCGTACGCGCCGCAGATGATGCGACTGCGCTCGTCGACCTCCCACCGCTCATCCCGCCGAAGGGCTGGAAAGGCACGCTTCCCTTCACCTTATTTGAGTCGCGGCATACCGGCACATGGCACAACAACTTTCCAGGCGAGCTACGTGTTCAAATCTATCCCTCCACACTCATCTCGTTCTTCGACCCCGCCCTTACGTCCCTTGTCACTGCCCGCCGTTCCCAGAAGCGCGAGGAGTACCGCGCAGGCAACGCCTCCGCAGCGGACATCGCGCGCGTACGAGCAGACATCGCCGAGATGATGTCGAGGGACTGGAGCCCCGAGGTGCGCGGTAACGTGGATTGGATCGCCCTCGCACGCGTCGTGCAGGATCGCTATGCGGACCGCCTGCCGTATATGCAGTACTTGCTACATAGCCCTGCCGCGAACGTATCTGAGCACATGGTGCTCCTGCGCAAACAGCTCGTCGTATCGCTCATCCCATACATGCCCCGGGAGCATATCGGCTCACCAGACTGGTTCGCGAACATCGCGTATAACTGCGCGGAGAGTTTTGCTGGGTGGCTGCCTATGGAGCGATTTACGAAGCAAGAGCGGGTCCTGCTGAGTGCAGTCGAGGAGGTGCTACACGAAATTTGCAGAGTTTACACGGAGGCATGGGTGGACGCGTTCGACGTGGAGAGCAAGAGCGATGATGTCGCCAGGGAGCTGATGCGGAAGTGGCGGGGTGAGTTCGACAAGCTCGTCGAGTGGTTGGACTGGCCTGGCTGGATCAAGTGCGAGCCTGAGTGTGGCCCTGATGTGAGTCGAACAAATCGGCAATTCTCTGGATGCGCGCGCTGACTTCTAGGTTGTAGGAGTATTGTCTGATACCGCAGGCGAGATGGTGGTCGTGGTATGGCACTGACCCTACGTGCGTCTCAGTGGAAGATGAGACGTACGAGCCTCAGGCTGCGTGACAGCTAAATAAAGATCGGCGAACGGCACTCTTGATATATAGATGCAGTCTTGATAAGAAATGGTAAAGAGCGGCATGATGACTAAAATTAACAACATTGTGCACTGTGGTAGTGATACTCCGCGCGCTGTCGAAACGCAGGTGTGTATGGGATACGATATACAGATGTTGCCAGCATGTCAAGGTACATGCTCTGGCCGTCCACGAAGCGAAAGTATCTTCCGTACATTCTAGCTGCCTACCAGCATGTTACTTTTCTACTGCAGGCCTCTATCCGCGGCGGTCGGCGCCGTAACTACAAATTATTCACGATACCTGCAATGTCCCGGGTGCCACGCCTCCCATGTCCGGCCCTTCTCCATGCTAAACGGAGAGCTCGCTCTTCATCCCGACGGGCATGCCCATGTCGTCGTGACTCTGCACGACCTTCGAGATGTCGACGGCGACTGGCTGCATGACATAGGAGCGGTCCTGTGCAGTGTGTACCCGACGAGAAGGGATGCCGGAGGACGTCGACGGGTGTGCTTGCTGCGCCCAGCCGAGGCCAACGCGCACGTTGATCATCATGAACGCGATCCCGGCGATGGTGCCAAGGGTGTCGACGGCGACGTACTGCAGGTTGCTTGTCGCTTGATAGCAGCCAAAGAAGAAAGCAACGTAGGTCCTGCGTGCCCCGCCGCGTCAGATACGAAGAGCTAGTCCGAGAGTCTGATCGACTTACGTATAGAGCGCGGCACTCTCGACGATCGTCGCAAGGACCCTCTGTTCATGGCTTGAGATGCAATCGGCATGGTGAATATGAGGTACTTACCGTCAGATTTCCACCTCCATACGACGTAGACCTCTGGCGCACACGCCACACTCGCCACGCAATGCCAAAAGAGCAGTAGATGTTTGTGCTGAATGAGAGTCACATTCTGTGAAAGCTCCAAGGGTCATTATACGCACATGAAGGTACACGAATAGTCGACTTGAATCCATTGGCTAAGGGACGAGATGAAGACAGAGTTGCCGGTTGCTACCTGGGTGAGCTTGTAAACGATTCCAGGTCCCGCAACTGATAATGCCATATCAGCACACGCGTGTTTGCCAGGTGTCCCGTGCACTTACTACAGAGCCCGAGGACGGCAAGACACGGAATCACGGTGACATAATAGTTGTATGACCAGACGACCCACAGGCGATAGATCTGAATCAATTTCAGGGATAGCACATCTAGACGCGAGGCATACAATGACTTACGAAGAGAATATCGCAGACGATGAGCGTCGCGATCAGGAACGCCGTCTTGACGGCCTCCGTGGTGAGGGCAATGTTCTCATAGTAAAGCAACGGCGCCGCGCCTCCATGGAAGTTGACAAACGCGTCGAAGAGGCGGTAGATAGTCATTACCCAATGCTATCAAAACGCGCCAATGAGTATCGCGCACAGTGAATGAAGCTGGGTTGTACCACTCACGCCAGTAACCGTGCATGTCACAAACACCGACCCAAAGAAGACCGGGGTTATGTACTTGCGTATCACGGAGCTGCCAGAACGCTGTGCAACGGCGCGGGTGAAGTGGAGGTACATGAACGTCCCCGACAGCATGAGGAATATGCCATAGAGCACGCTCTCAAGGGCTACCGTACCCAGGTTGCAGCTGACGAGGGGAGGAGTCGACATGGCGCCCCGGAAGACCAGCGAGACGGGAATGCGGGGAGTACTCTGTTACGGAGTGCTCGGCTATGATCATTATATATCTTGCTTCGCTGGTTGCCCCGCACGCAAAAACGTCTAGCAGACGCTAAGCTCGGTGAGCAACGCGAGCAGGGCACCGAGTTTCGACCGACGTACGTGATTTCGCTCTTGGGCGGCAGACTTCATGCCGACAGCTATGGGCAGAATGGTCTCGCGGATGTAAATACCTGGTAAATACTATGATCCATCTGCGCGTCGTCAAGATCGACGTTCCGGATCAGGCTAATCAATTCACCTTCAATGCGCGAGAACGAATACCATTAGTATCGACGTCATTAAACTGGTGGTTTCTCTTACTGAGATGACCATCTCTCGTGCCATTCTCTTTGCTTGTAGGACGCTTAATGAGAGCTTGACGAAGCATCCGAGCTCACAGACAGAGTGCGGAAACGATTCGCCGAGGGACGCGACAGGGAGACCAGGAAAACAGCGGACCTACTTCGCGCCATAGATTGGGTAGGTAGACTAAGGTAGCAACCGATGCATCATAGCCCAGCTTCCTTGCCTGATACGGTGCAGAAGCCCAACAGAAGCTCTTGAGGGACCTGGTCCAAATCCGACTACCCGGGGCCTGTACTTAGGCAGATTAACTCGGTTATGAGCTCCGATGGCTAAGTGATGAGGGCCAGAGACCGCAGGAAGGACAGTAGATGCCTTTCCGCAGGATTTGGGGCTGTGTCATGGTGCTCGTCGCGGTCGTATGGGATGGTACCTACATGGTAAGTTGCAGAGTCAGATCGAAGCAGGTGCGAAGAAGCTAGGACCGCACGGACCGCAAGAACCACCGCCAACATCGTAGGATCGAAATCTGAGATCCGGGTCAGCGGCCATCAGGTCAGTCCCGGCAGCTCACCTCCGACTAACGGCCTCTAACGGCATCCCGGTTCAGGCTGCAAACGGCAAGGCGCGAGCTTGGGGAATCGGTGAAGCTTGGAAAGGCCCATCTGGATGTTCGCCAAGTCAGGCTCTTCAGTATGTTATTAGAGCAGTCAATCTTGGCGACCAAAGAGATCCGACTCGTACTACGTAATCATGATAGTACTTACTCAAGTTCCGAGGAGTTCGCATCCAATGTCCATTTGCTCTACTGTCGATGAAGAATTGATGGAAAGACTCAATGGACGCACGGATACCACCGCCCTCCTGCGCATGCGATGTGCAAGTTTGTGAATCGCGAGCTGTGACTATACGTGAGTAATATGACAGACATGCGAGCTATAATTAAGTGTAACTACTTATCAGTACAAACGAGAACGATACGTTACGCTGTAGACAACAACAAAAAGCCGAGAGCACTAGTCAATACAACGACGGAGACAGATCATACTACCACCTATACATCACATACATCCATAGCACAATCGGGCACGCTACATCAGAACGAGAACAGGTTGGGCGTGAAAGTGTCATTCTCAATACCCTCCATGCCCTCAAACAGCCCGGTCTCCTGCATGAGAGACATCCACTGGTCGCTCATCACGGCGTCTCCGGGAAGGATTGCGGCATGTTATAGGTATCGCCCAGCATCGCGTTGCCGTTGACGAAGCCATTACCGTTCGGGAATGTCGGTACGGACTGATACTGAGGGTTCGACAGCAGACTGTTGAGGAAATCCAAGTCCGCCTGAGCACCTTGGGGATAGGAATCGATGAGTGTATGGTTGTGGTCAGGGGTAGGGACTGTCGGAAAGGGGGGTACTGGCGCAGGGGCTGGTGGTGGGCAGGATGGAACTTGTAGCGCTTGAAGGTCTGCGGACTGGAAAGGCGAGTTCGACGGGACTTGTGACAGGTACATCATGAGCGCGGGATGGGGCTGGAACTCGGGCGAGGGAGAGCCCCCGCTACTGTCACTCGGTGTTTGTGCCGGCGGAGGAGTCACCGCAGAACTTGACGATGTTGGCGAATGTTGACTCGATGCCTGGCTCGCACTCCACGGACTGTCTGTGGTAGCCCGTCCAGACTTCCGTTGGCGTCTACGCGAGAGAGCTCTGCTAGGCAACACCCTCGTCTGACCTCCGAAAATCGCGAGCGCCTGTTGGTACTCCTCTGGGATCTGGGCTGGAGTCCCGTTGGTCGCCGGGTTGAGATGCCTGTCGCGATACTCTTCGTAGGCTTTTTTGGCCCGGTCGCGAATCTTCCGCAAGATCGGCTGAGAGCAAACATTAAGCGCGCATCGAACACAGAGGTTGATGCGAAATTACCAGGCCTTGTCTCGCACGAAGTGAGCTAACTGCGCCTTTCTCGAAGACTCCTACAGCGAGGTCGAGCTCCATGAGAGCGCTGGGTGTAAGGCTTGATTGCGGCATGCGTATCACGGTTGCACCGATGATGATCTGCACGGCTCGATGAGGCACCGAAAACACTCTGGACCAATCAACGCACCGCCGCGGAGAATGCATGAGTCCACATTCCCCAGAAACGGCCACAAAGTTCACTGCAACGTTCGTGATGGTGTATGAAGGATTTCAAGAGGATGGATGCACAGCGATTCGCAGCAAGGAACGAAGGTGCGTAGGGACTGGAGAGCGGGCTATTGGGGTTGTCGAGCAGAGCTTGGGCAAAGAATGTCCGATGGATATGTATCATTGCTGATCGGGGGTGTCGTGAGTATCAATTGATCCTCGTCAAAACCCAGACTCACTGAGGGAACGATAGTGCGACATGAGGTAACTCTTCATACACAAAGCAGGGTTGTTGTAATCGTCGTCGTCCGGTCGGAGGTAGAGCTTGATCGGAGGTAGCGTCATTTGACGAATCCTCCGGTCGAGATCCAGTATGGTGTTGTAAGTAGGTCCCTTGGCGGCAAGCATGCTTTCGACGATAGGGGAGTAGATGTCGCGAGAAAAGAGCATCTTGAAATGCCAATCTAACATACGGACCGCGTGCTTTAGCCAAGCTAATTGAAACCATGCACATCGCACAGGACACATACACCCTTGCATCGTGTCGCCATTGTCCGCGACGGCGGCATCCTCGTCAGTGGGAAGCTCACAGTCGATGTGCGCCAAATTGATGGACGGTGGACGACCCAGTGCGATACACTGCAGAAAGCGTCAGTTTAGCCATTTTGGCTCGGCTTTTCGAGACATACATGGATAAGTTCCAAGACGAATATCTCCCAGAACAGGTTCCGCCTCCGCTGGACATTTTTCTCCTCCATCTTCCACTGTTTACTGTCACGATCTACGAAGGCCGAACATCAAGGACTGGGCGTGTCAACAGACAGCATTGCTTACGCAGTCCGATCTAGTCGGATGGACGCATCAGCTGACAGTCAGGTACGACAAACACACACACGTACACTCTGAGCGAGTTTCGTCGCAAGCGAAGCCAAGGTCCAAGCACTTTCTATGCTGTATCGCAGGGTGCATAGACTATGGTAGGCAGCCATGAGGGTGACCGCCTGCACGGTCTCGATTTCTGGGGAATCCAATATAGACCTCATAGATAGAGCTATTCGACCCAGGCGGTAGTATTTCTCCGCCTCCGCGCTGCACGGTGGCATCGTTAAGTCAACAAGCGCACCAATAGCAAGCACCAGATATAGCACAGCGAGCAGATGGGGACAGCGAGACGAGTCCGTTCCTCCCGCACGATAGCCTGTTCTGTCGCCGGACGCGTTAGTCTTCATCGAATTATATATAGGTGTGAGGATATCGTCGATTAGCTCGTCACGCTTGATCGGTCGGCTGTACCAGGTGAAGTGCGCGAGGTACGCCTCGCAAAGGGCCGATGCACGTGGATGCATGGGTAGCAAAGCTTCCAGTTGATCCAGATAACGTTCATGACCTTCGTCCGAGAATGAGAGCGGAAACGCCAGATGCAGGTTGGCCAACTCAGCAGGCAGCTCAGGAACATCGTCCACCGCCTCTGGATTCTCCACGGGTTCTTCGTCGTTCGGCATGTTTGTCTTCAAAATGATTATTAGCAGATGACGTGAGTCATGGCATGGGAATTACCAGGAAGAGCGTCTACGGGGTTCAATACAGGTGAGTGCGATGCATAACTCTTGCATGCAGTGAGGCGCACCTCAGAGCCGCCCGATCGACCGAAGTATTTCGTCTCTCCGTGAGAACCGATCGTCAATGTGCCAAGGGCATCTATAGCTGAAGACAATGTTTCCCTCCGATGCTCGTCATCCACAGTCCGACGAACTTCCGGGCCAAATTTGATGCTCAGCAGGTCGTCCCGGAGAAGCGGATGTCGTTCATTGGAGACACCAGCTTGGAATATGGCGACGGTGTCCTCTAGCTGACGGATCCGCTCACTCATCTCGGCTATCTTGCGGTGCAATTGCTCGGTGTCGGCGAGTATGAACCTTGGTCAAGGTTTCGTCCTTGGTCGTACTGGGTTGGCACAACGTGACTCACCTGGTCCCTTGCCCGGCGGACAGACTCCCTGGAGGAGCGGGGTAATTCTAAGTTCACGTCTACAGGTGACATACCGTTCGGACAAATAGACGTGCAGCCTCTGCGGACACACGAGCCACAGGGAAGCTTCTTGTCGCACTTCAGCTTCAGCCTGCAACACTGAGCAGAGGTTCCCGAGCACAACAATGTCGTGACGCACCTCCTACATTCTGCCAAGATATCTCTCCTCGAGCTCGCTTCACTTCTATGTCTTCTTCATTATTGCTAGCTTCGTGCGCTTTCTCGTCTCTGTTCGCTCGCCGGCATAGGTAAGGCCGCAAGGCGTAGCTGTCGTCCCCTGGATGGAGTTCTGTACCGTCTGCGCTACCCTCGCCTGCCTGGGGGATCGGCCAGTCGTTACGTACGGAGGTGATGGTGCGGATGCAAGACGAAGGTCGGCCATTCCCCATCCTCCATCCTGTCCGCCCGAGCCCGGGTCACAGGAGCATGTGGCGAGTCCGACCAAGCGGAAGTCGGCAGCCACCCCGGCAGAGTAAATCGCTCAATCATCATTGGCCTCAAGTTACCGTCATTGATTTTCCGACGCACTCCGATCGTCTGAGAATGGATGTTTTTGCCGAGTCGAGTACGCACCCGCTCGAGACCCGGCAGACATACAAATGCGGGCCCCGATACAGTCGGACTACTGTCCCCAACATTTGTCTATTACATAAGGCAGTACAGTAGGAAACGGCGCAGAAATCCCGAAACGACAACAGATACCATCGAAAGCGATACATAGTACTGTACAACATTACAGCGACCGACGAGTACAAATTACAGACAATCTCCCTTGAAAGTCCGCGAGAATCCCCATGAGAACGGAAAGTGAGAAGGGAGCGGCTGAGCGGGGCTAACCCCGGCAGCGACCACATGAACATGCGCAGATCATTTGGCAGCAGCTACTCAAGTCCTGAAGTTGACGTCGTCTAGGAAGCCGGATTCGTGCATGAGAGACGTCCACCTCGCGTCAAGGTTTCCCTCCCGAGACGCAAGTCCGAGGTCCACCAGCTCCGGCGGAGGCTCATAAGGTGTGTGAACACCCTGATATGTGGCCGGACCAGAGTAGACATGACCAGGATGACGAAAGTTCTGGACGCCGCCTAGTTGCGGATGGTGGTGGTAGGATTGCATGATACCCTCGTGCTGCTGCTGCGGCACAGGGGCATGGGGAGGATTTTGGTGCGCGTCAGTCCATGGGACCTCCTGCGTCGCGTGTGGTTGAGGATATACGCCTTGTCGGTACCATTGGTCAGAGTGAGGGTACGACTGCATAGGGGTCTGCTGCTGCTGCTGTTGCTGTTGCTGTTGCTGTTGCTGTTGCTGTTGTTGCTGCAAGGTCCAGCCACCTATGTTGGCGGGACCGGGTATCGAGTAGGGCGGAGCGGCGTTTTGCTGATGTGGAAGAGGCAGGAATGACGCGTGGGATGCCAGAGAGTCAGATGATGTGGGAGAAGCCATTTGTCCTGCCTGTGCAGACGTGCCTGGGCGCGCAGGCGACAGAGAAGCGCGCCTGGGGGCGCTCGAAGCGGAGACAGTCCTGCGACCGGCGAAGATCTCCAGCTCATCTCGTTGTTCGTAGCCTTTGACATTGAAGCCAGAGCCACTGGGTATAGGCACTGTCAGCGAGGTACCTCTTGCGGCGGCCAGGGAAGCCAACGCTTTCTCTCGCAGCTTCACAATGACGCCCTATTCGAGCCGAGAATGAGGGAGACTGATCGACCGTGGTAAACGGGTGAACGGGACTCACATTCGCTCTGGCAGCGCGGCGACTGTGCTGCGAGGCCTGCGCGAAGAGTTCGCAGGCAATCTCCAGATTTGCCATGGCCTGTGGCGCCTGCGGCGATTTGGGCCCGCGAGTCGCCACCATCCCGAAGACAACCTGCCACAGAGTCAATCGAGTCCGCTACACAGGGTAAAGGGGTACACACGGCTGCTGAAAAAGCATACGTCCATATCGGCCAGATGCGCGCACACAGGCTCGGGTACATGCCAAACTGCTGTTTGACGGTCTTCAGTATGACAACCGCAGCCCTGTACGCAGTCAGGAACGAATGAGCGTATTCGCTCTTGACTGGGTTCATTGGACAGTCCATAATCGCCTGCGCGAAGAACGTCCGGTGGATGTACATCAAGACTGTTCTATACTTAGATGAGCCAGTCCAACGCGGTAGCCTAAATTTGACTCACGGACTTCCCGGCAATGAGCCATCACCATACTCTCCATCGAGTTGATCACCGTGGGGGGCTCGCTATCTGGTGGGGGGGCCAAGTCTTCCAGAATGGCTACTGCTTCCGGCGGTAATTGGAAGTCGCGAACGTGTCGATCCAGCTCCATGATTGTCTCGTAGGTTGGCGGCTCCGCTGCAAGGGTCTTCATGGCAACTTCGGCGACACACTCGTATGAGAATCGCATGAAGAACTCCTCAACTGAATGTCATATAGTGAGCGACGGTCGCAATAGCACACGGCATTCAACACGGAGGAACTCACAGACTGTGTCCATGTCGTCCCTCTCGATAAGATCGTGTGCCTGGGCAGCCTGGCAATCGACATAATTGCGGCTAAAGTTGGGTGGTCGTCCCGTGCCCAGAGACTGGGAACAGTTCCGTTGGGTGAGATACTGTCTCATAGACCACACCACGCACCTGCCACGCATCTGCCTCGAAGATGTTCCAGAATAGGAGACGGCGTCGGTAGACGATCTTTTCGGGTAGACCCCATCGCGAACTATCCCGATCTGCGGCAGGTCAGGGACATACGGAAGACACGATAGCAGAGTACCCACGAAGACCAAGCTGAGGTGACGATGCATCAGTACAGCCACTATTCAAGGACAACTTATACTTACAATCTGACTAATTTGAGCAGCTAGGGATAGTTCGCCCCAGGAAATCTCCATGGACATGCTGTCGGGCCTTGATTCGTCTTCAGCCATGCCATTATAGATGCTGAACAGGTGCAGCGCCTGAACCGTGGTTAGGGATGGCTTGACCCATACGGACTTCAGGCTCATCGCAGCGCGGGCGAGCCTTTCGTATTTCGCTGCTTCCGTACTCTCAGGCTCGTGGTTGAAGTCTACTAGACAGCCAATGGCAAAAATGAGATACAGAAGCGCGAGGTCGTGAGGGTTGCTGTATTCAACTGGAGCGCCATCTTCAGTCTCGACGGGTTGGCCATAGATGAAGGGCACCATCTCGCCCATGATCTGCTCCGTTGTGACCCCCCTAAATAGCCATGCCGCGTGTTCCACGTATAACTCCGCCAGGCGGCATGCTCTCTCGTGAGAGGGTAACTGCTCGAGCAGCGATTCATGCACATCCGAAGATGCCCCCGCAAATGAAAAAGGGAATGAGTCCGAAGCTCGCAAGACTCGCTCCGACATTGGAGGACTTCTTGAGTTGCGCGGTGAATCGGCTGGGTCACTGTCGTCCCATGTAGAGGATCCGGACGGATCGCGGTCGTCCTAATTTGCGGGTTAGTGGGCTACGCAATGTCCAAGGCGTATGGCCTTACCACCAGCAAATACTACAATCGGGTTAGCAGGACAAGTGATGTTTGCATCGCGAAGCTCACCTCTGAGCCTCCCGTAGGACCAAAGAAGGTTGAGGAGGCACCGTAATCCGACAGAGACAACATCCCGAAGGAGTCTAGCATAGTCCGTGAGCCGATGGGTATTTGTTCTGTCATAGGTGGGTCTTGCTTCATGACGGGGATATCGCCGTCCACGAGTAGTGGATGGGGCTGGTCGCTACACTTGGCTTGAACAATCGCGAGCGCATCTTCCAATTCCCTTATCCTCTCACTCATCTTCGCGACTCGGCGGTGCAGATGCTCTGTGGCAGCAAGGACGAACCTGCGATGGGGACGTCAGAGAAGGCCCCGCGATTGTAGCATAGACATCTGACCGAGTTCCTTGACCCGTCGCGAGGCTCCCTATGGCATGTCAGACTGACGTAAAGTTCCGCACAGGGAGCACACACCGTTCGGACATAACGCTGCACATCCCCTCCGCTACGGCCACAGTGAGTCTCCTGTTTTGCGGAGGCATGATGAGCGCTCCCGTACCTGACACGACTGGCATGGGATTGTCTTGTCACAGCGAATCTGGCGATCACATTCAGGATGTACTAGCGTCGGGACTGCGCAGACTGCGTACCTTGAGCCTGGGTGCGGAATGCGGAACGAGTCTGTGAGATTGTGAGTCGAGGAAACGCGATGATCGCACCTGCGACACTCGGCACACGAGATTTCGCCTCTGCTGCGCTTGAGCTCGATCTCGCGCGCATAGGTGCTGCTCTCGGACTTGAGCTCCTCGCTATCCTTGCGGGCAGCGCGACGCTGGCGGGACGCCGAGTTCTGCTTGATGGGAGGGTCTGGGGGCATGGAGAGGAGGGCCGGCGCGGGGACGCAGTGTGCGCGAAATGAACTCAGCAATCGCAGATCTGAGATCTGGGAGTCGGGACGGAGGCACAATCACTCGGGTCGAGCCAAGGTCGAGCGATGAACGGACGGTTCGTGCAGCGGAAAGGCTCTTATACCGCGCGCCGACCGCCCATGCCCTCCACCTTCCCTCGCTCGCCAAACGTTAATCTCCCCGCCGGGCCACCACGTCTCGGTCCAGCCAGCACGCGAAACCATCCTCTGATCTGGTGCCTTTCTTGACGTTCCTGAGAATCCCAGCCATGTGTTCGCAGCATGGGTACTTTCCGTGCGCTCCCACCGGTCGGCCCATCACCCCCGTCTTCTATGGTGATTTCGTGCATGTCGTCTGCCATTCACAAAACTGCACTAATTATTTGACAACCCTGAGCAGCAGTAGCGACGCGCAATGCCCAGTCGTGCACTGGGTCATTGGGGCTCCCTCGGCGAGCTTCGTTGCTCGGCAGAGTGACAGGGAATGTATGTCGGCAGGCAGAGATAACTTATGTCCGGCGATTGTTGCTTGATGGGGCGCCAGCAAGAAGCAACACCGAGCTAAGTTAGGGTGGGTCTCTGGGTTGGAAAGCGGAGTCACCGGTGGTTTCTTCTTCTGACTAATATCCCGAGTACAGTGACCGTTCTGTCTCGCCCTCCAACATCACGACTTCCACACAGGCTGAAGCGTTGATCCGGGAAGGAGGTCGGTGGTAGGTTTTGAATTTAAATGCCTCCAAAGGGACGGAATGTCTCATTCTGCACTGCGGTCAGCGAGTCCACAGGAACAAGACAACTCCCTAGAAGCATAGGGCGTCGGCGTCCCAACGTAGTGTGTCCGACATAATCGCACGAATCAGTGGGCGTTGTGTCCTTTCGCAGCCTATCTCTTGTCAAGCCGGTGTGTCATAATGGACACGTCGACGTAAAGAAACAACACTCACCCTCCACAGCGCCTCATAGAACCAAGCGACTGGCATGGACACCGAAGAGCCTATAATCACTGCCCGGGTTTGCGTCACTCCAGTCATCATCACAAGCGGCTACCAGCACGGATAAGTCTGGTGCAGACCGGATTCCTGGTATCTTCAGTGTGGTAGTATTAACGGGAGAAGGCAAGTGTTCGGGATTTTATGAGTTGGAAACCCTTCTGGACAAGCATAGCGACGACTTACGGCTACCTTCCAGCTTCCATTCTGTGGCCTGGGTGATATCAGAGCACACGGGAATAGCCTCGCCGCAGACACGTTCTAGCTGCTTGGGGGCGTTCTCAACTTAATCAAACTTCAGGGTCTTCACACACGCATTGAAGGGTACATCGGCGACACAGGTGTAGATGCTCCTGCGTCACTTCCTCGACAGTCTTGTCCCAAGCAAACAGTGCGCACTTGTGCCCTAGGGTAGGTATCCGCGTAATTTCGGAAGTACCAGAAACGAATGTCATGCATAACCACTACCTTCCGCCATTACCTGCGGGCTGCGGCTGACTGCAATGTCATTCTCACTTGGTCTGAGCCCAGAACCGCGAAGATGTAACAACAAAAGGGCTCCGTGGGTTCCGAGTTGAATGTCGCTGTGGGGCTACCGAGCTTGGGCAGGGTGAGTGTCGGGCCCGGGCTTTATCGCCAGGAACAATTCATTCGAGGTCAACACAGTGCGGTCGCGCTGCATGATCCGTTCAGTACACGATAAGTAATCTAGTTGTACAGCGGGAGAAAAGCCGCGCTGCGGCGCTCTCGGGGTTCAGGTTGGGTTCAGGTGGAGTAAAAGCCGGAGTCGCTGAAGCACTCCGCGGGGTTGGATGGTGTCTGTAGTCGTACAACATCTACAGGTGATCGAGTGATGGGTTAGCGAGATTAAGCTTGATCGAAAATGCCATCTTACTGAAATAAGTATGTGCCATCGCTTCAGCCGCTGTCAGTCGTTCTCGATGATCATATCGTAGCAGCTTGTCAAGTAGGTCGAGAGCCTCTGACGATGTTGTTGCCCGATTCTCTTGCGTGATAAACCGTGCCCAAGGTTGTCGTGCATGTCTGGAGATATGTCTATAGCACATCGGCCACTGAAGCACCATATGACGTACTGTTGCACGAGTTCGTCATTCACGTTGACGAGGCAGAGGTTGTAGGTGAACAAGTACTGTTCGAAGCTGTCCGTGCCAAGCACTTTCACGATCTTCAAGAGCTGGTCCTCGTTATCTCTCCCACGGAAGAAGGCCTCCTTGCGGAACAACTGACAACGAGAAACGATCAAACACTAAGCGAGACAAGTGCTCGGATGACACACACCAAGGCGGCCAGTATACAGCCGACGCTCCACAGGTCGAGACTGTAGTCGTATGTCTTGTAGCTGACGAGTAATTCGGGACTTTTCCAATATCTGGAGCCCACTCGCGGAGGGTACTCGGTGCCAGGGTGATAGAACTCGGCAAGACCCCAGTCAATAAGCCTCAGCTGGTACGAGATGATTAGCCACTGAGACCATTCTGCCATCGCACCGACCTACCTTGCGCTTTTCGCGATCGAACATGATGTTACCCGGCTTCACATCCCGGTGCATGATACCACGCGAATGCGCGAAGTCCAAAGCCTGGATCGTAGGTGTGAGTGGACCATGACACGACGGGCGGCTACATACCCTTAGCAGCTGGAATAGATATTGCTTGATCTCCACTTCAGTCAAGGAGCGGTATATGTCCTTCCAGTCCGAATTTCTGACATACTCCATGACCAAACTATGGGAGCGTGACGGGTGGTCGCGCACGACGTCTACAAGGCCGACAATGTTTGGGCCACCGGAGAGATTACGCAGGATCTTAATCTCCCGTTTGATCTTCCTCTTCGCTACCGGCTTCAGCACTTTGATGACCACGGCATCCTCGTTCGAAGAGTCGACGCCCTCAAAGACCTGCACAACAGTCGACGATGTCAGTCTATGAGATAACCGTCTGTACGGGGCTGATGCTCACCTCGGAGTACTTGCCACCGCCGATCCGCCGAGTGATCTCGTACCGATCTGGCACGTTCCACTCTATCTTCGTGCTTTCTGCGAGAGAAGCTTTCATTGAAGATCTACAGTGGATAGGAAACTTAGGTTTACGGACCAAATTCGTACCACGCAGGACCGAGCATCGCGTTCACGTCGGCATACACACGAGCCATGGTCTCTGCCGCGAGTCAGTGCCGTAGTTAGTGTAGTGGATGTGTGCTGATCGGTGCTGTTTGGGAGAGGATCAGAGACTATTGAGAGCGGATGCTATCCGCGACCTTAGCGGCGAATGTCAAGAGACATTGTGGCACAGGAGTACGACCGACGAAGGGCATGTCAACGACATGCGGCAGTGGCATGATGTTCGCCCTACAAAGAAGGCAATGATGGACCGCTGAAGACGACTGGTCAGAGCCTGGGGTCGCACGGGTGGCCTAGAGACGCTAGTGAACTTTACTCGGTGTTGCGAAAGTGACACAAATGACCCACGATTGAGAGCCATTGATTGGAAGTTCAAGGCGATATAAACGTCGAGATCATTGTGAACTGGAACAGTGGAAGTATGTCTCAGCCGAAGGTGTAGGAGAACAAACACGCACAAACAGCAACCGGTATATTCGCTCGTAGACGCTCGGTGTCTCTGGAACTTGGCGCCAACATGGCACAGCGCGCCTCCTCGCTGCTCGTTGGCTGCTCGTATACGCTTGGACTGTTCAGTGGAAGTGAGCGGCAGCTTTGAGAATGCATCGCGAGGCTGTCTATGAAAAGGCAAATCGCGACTCTGTCAGTAAGCAGAGGACGGAGCCATGGCTTCCGGAATTCGCCGTGGAAACGGCAAGCCCCAGCAACTCCCAGGGCGTGTTTATGAAAAGCGTGCGTGCAGCATGGCCCGCAGGTTGCTTGCCGTCTACCACATTGCTTGACCAGCAGAGCATGCGTTGGATACTGACGCCTGTTCTTACCACCTAGACTCTCCTATTGCTACACGATACCCACCCTAGATCCTAAAGTCCTTTTGTCATGGCTCCGCTATTCGAGACCGCGAAGGTACCACTTTTCGGTTCCAGTGCTTTTCCTTTCTCATAGACTCTAACCATGACTAGTCGTTCGTTGATGTCCCTATCACGGAAGACGGGGTCGAGACTGCGTCCTTTCTCGTGGCGACGACCGACTTCCTCAATATGTTCGGTACGATGGTCATCTCCGCCACTAGCACTGATGCCATATCCGATGATTCGTAACTCTCGCAGATCTACTGGGCCACGGAGTCTTCGGCTTTGTTCAGTCGGACTTGAGGGGAAACCTCGCTGTCAGTTTTGACGACGATACAATTTGTCCCTTGGATTTGACTGATGATTCATTGTAGGGTGTGCGCACTCGATACGAAGCAACGCCCTCACAGTCGACGACCCTCGAGAAGCTTGTAATATGCGCAACCGAAGACAAAGAGCGGCACTCAGTTCCCTGTCTCGTGCGGCTCATACGGTAAGCTACATTTTCTTGCCCTGACATCTCGGCTCGGCCGGTGATTCTCATGTATGTAATCTCACTCGTCTTTGACATATCTAGTGGTCTTCTGTTCACATGCCAGGCACTGCAGAACATGCAGAGCGATAAGTCGACGGAGCTACATGTCTGCTTCAAGAGGTCATATGACGTGGTCTTGAAGCACCACCACACGTTCATTATTCGGTCGGCTGTTGCAGTACGTGTCTATATTCGTGTCCGCGTCTCATTCTATCTGATTGTCGGACACCCGCTCGCACATCCGTGCTTCTATCTATCTATCGTCTACGCCACGGCGATTCAATTATTAGGTGGCGATGAGAGCCATTCCATATCGCCATGACTTCTACACCGCTTGTCTCAAGGAGGATCGCACGAGAAATTTGACTCCGAGCTGGCGAAGTGGCTCGATGCACTGGACATCATAGTCAAGCGGGTGAAGACCTTCCTGGAGGAAGGAGGCTACGGCAGGGTCTGAGCCGAGGCACATAATCAGTGTCATGACTTCCTCGAGTGGACTGATCGTCATACCATTGCAATATAGGCAACTCACATACCGGAACATTGTTACACTGTTTGCCGGTGGCGTGTCGGAGGAAGGCAGTCGCTCAACTAAACAGTCTACAGGACGAGGACTCCAGCTGAGATCCACGACGTCAAGCTGTTCAGAAGCACTATACGGTAGGAATTGATCGTCGTTATTCCGGAAGACAGGTCAACACATACCGTCTGGGTTGTTGACATCTCACCATGTGCAAGAATGCGCGGAAACAAGTTAGACTGCAACGAATTCATTGATTGCGTACCAGAAACGGTAGCTCCAAGTCAGATATGTCTGCACACGTACGACGGTTTACTTTGCTGATACTTCTCGCTTTGACATTGTAGATGCACAACACTAGGTAGCCCATCTCATGCAAAGTTGTCGACGTGACGCTATGACAGCTGTCATTGATGTCAACAGTGGCGGGCCTCCGAAGAGATGCTGCTCGACAGCGTTTCTTCGCGTAAGACTCACTGTATCGGCGCGCCTGGGAAGCAATGGGTAAGAGACATTGAAATGGGCCGGTGATTTTCGCCCCGTGCAGCTGGTACGTGAGCGAACGCGAATGGACGTCGTAGGATCATTTTCCACAGATTGAATCTTGACGGTGCGACAGAATCCCTGCCACAATAGGCAGATCATGGTTTTGGGTGGACGGGAAGTCCCACACCGACGCTGGTGACCGGAACTGTGATGAATGAAGAGCTTGAGCTAGGCAGTTCTTTGCCGTTCTGGTCTTCAATTAAACTTATCGACCGGGCGCTTCGTGGCCGTGGTGACTATTCCGCGACTAGAGATCCGCCGAGGGGCGGGCTTATGAGCTGGCGGTGCCACGACGCCGAGACGTCGCAGCTGCGACCGTTGCGAAATGCGACATTTTCGGCTAGCGAGACATTGGAGAGGAAGACAAATGGCCGGGTGGCACCAAGACCACATGGTCTCGATCATGAATCAGGAGGGTTCCCATATTTGGCCGAGGGACAGCTTGTTCGGTGGTATTTTGATCTTAGTCCTGGGAATGTTGTTCTTTCTGTTTTCCGGAATTCCGGAATTTTCAATTCAATGTTGTCGCTTCTTTGTCGTGAAGCCATATATTATATCTCATCGTTCACGTCAACCCTACTCCTCCTCCTTCTGACCACCATCCCTGATTCCGCTGCAGTGTCGCCCGCCTTCGTTGGCTCGGCCCAGTCTTGAACCACTCGTTCTGCGCGACCTCGCTCAGATCGCGATAGTCAGAAAGTGCGAACGCGTGCTCGTGGCGTAAATCTTACTCCGAACTTATAATCGAACCTTCTTCCCTCCCGCCCAGATGATAACCAAGGCGATGTCCCCAGCTGCGATGTATGTGCTTTATATCATTTTGTGAAACCCTCTAACCGTGTTATGTGGTGCAGCACGCCGCAGAAGCGGAAGGGACGCCATTCGCAGGAAGAAGCGACCCCCGATGCGAGTGATGCGCCTAGAGAGTCCTCTGAGGCTCTGAGCGATGACAGTGAAGCCCGGCCACCAAAAAATGAATACGAGACGGGTCGCGTCAAATGCGAAGGATGCGGTGAAGAGGTCTCGTTCAGAGACGAAGCCACGGGCGGCTTTACCCTTCAACTTTGGGATTCGCACCGACTTAAGTGGTCAGTCAAGATAAACAGGATACTCTCACAGCCTGATGCAGATACCCTTTTAGTCCCAACAGTTCGCAGCCACAAATAGCTCAATCCTTGGCGCAATCGGCGCAAACGAGGCAGTCAGCAGACACTTCCGTTGACACAGAGCCCCAGGCAAAGCGGAGACGATCGAAGCGAACTGAAGAAGAACGCATTGATTATCTGCGCAACGACCCCTATGTCGCACAGTTCGAAGCCTATCGCGTGTTGTGCGCATGTTGTGACAAGTGGATTCGGCTTCGACCGAATTCGACGTACTGTTCCATACCATGGGACGCTCACCGTAAGAGCTGTCTCGCAAAGAAGGCGTGAGTCGCAGACTCTGTGATCGTCGGCTGTTTACTTATGTGCAACTCAGTAAATACTTCCCGGCCGGCGCGAAGACGGTTTGCGACGATCGTGGTATCATCTTTGCTGCAGATCCCAATGTCCGCAAATTCGACTCGGAGCGCGTGCTATGCAGAAACTGCGAAGGCTGGGTCAACATCGGCATTGTCGACAATGCGCAAGCTTCTACAATATGGGCCGAGCACCGCGGTTCCTGCCAACGAAACGTCTTCTATGGTCAGGGAAGCAGTGGCATGGTAATGAGGTATGTGGCGTGGTGATATAGTGAATGGGTTCCTCCAATACGAAACGATGCGACAGTGTCACCGTCAACCCTGCCATTCAGGACGTGCCCCCACCGCCGAAGCATCTGCTTGCCTTGGCGTCTTCATCTTCCCTTCCGCCTCCCGTTCTTGCACCGGTTAACGGTACAGGAGCTTCCTCCCCCGCAACTGGTAGCTCGGTCGCGGTCCTTACTACTCCGTCGTTCAAGGATTACAGTCCAACGAACCAGGAGTCTCGACGCCGTACTGCGGAGCAACGGGCCGCCCAACTCCGGGCTGATCCTCTCGTTGGCGAGGTCGAGCCTACTCGCGTCTTCTGCACTATGTGCCACAAATGGGTGCAGCTCCGGCAAGACAGTACATACTGTTCTTATCCCTGGGAGCAGCACCGAGACAAATGTCTCAAGCGGCAGTACGTGTGTGTATGGCTAAGGGAGTGGTGCCATTAGCTAAAGGACTTGTCCACTTAGGCAGACGCGTTCCCAAAAGGACAGCGAATTGAGACACCCCGGCGGTAGTCCGCTCTCAATGGGACCTTCCGATGTCGCCATGCGTTCGGAGGGGACTACCGCACTGGGGGACGCTGAATCCGAGGAGGGCGTGGAGTCCATGGACGATGGGGAAAGGCCGCTGCATTGGACGGTGCGTCGTGAGGTAAACGACGTGCAGGCTGCAGCGAGGCCTACCGCACGAGCGTCCGTGAGGCCTGGTGTAGGTCCTCGAGGCTCCTCCTCATCGACCATCGATGGGTCAGAAGGTCCTGCGGGCCCATGGGCTGACAAGATGGATGTCGACCGTTTTCCTTCGCGTCTGTCCGACCTTCAGACACCAAAGGGGCGGTATGTCATCGAGTCTACTAGACGAATGCAACGCTGACTTTCCGTACTGTAGGCTGGACTATACCTTCCGTGCAGTTATGCATCTCTTCAACTCGACATATGAGCCGACGGACGAGCTGACCATCGCCGCGCTCGTTACCTACCTCAACGCCGCGCTGCCGCCCGACAAGCATGAGGATTTCGACACTGCTGAAGTGACGAAGGCGGCCATGGCGATGCAGGCACGTGGTCATTTTGTTTTTGAGGGCGACGTCCTTCGCAAGAGGAACTAGGCAAACTGTATTCTGTTCTTGCTCCGACACCACGGACTGTTTAGTAAACCATCTTGCCACACGTACTCAACATTTGAACGGTCATGGACTCCTCTCTGATCTCATCTTGGCTCCGAGCATGTCCGATATATGGTCGGGATGTTTTCGTCGAATTCTCAGTCATACAAAAATTGCATCATCCCACACGTCACGTAGTCTTGTACAATTGCATCAATATTAACGCGTTCAGTACGTCGTGGTTCTGTGACCGTAGCGTGCAGTGTGAGCGGCCCGGGCAATGAGAGGACTTTGTGGAGGGACGGAATATCTCGATACATCAGAGGCCCTGGGGCGGTTATTTGGCCTGTCATCGGTGTCTTCTCGATTCGCGATACACTTGGGAGACTCGAAGAGGAAACGAGGTAACTTGCGAGTTAAGTCGTCTCGGATGCGAAACCGTTCCTGAGCGATTTCATGAGCATCGGAGCTAAGAGATGCTGATGACTATGCCGAAGGCAACGCACGACAGTATTCACAACATTCCCCCGTCTGACCTGAAAGACACCACTATGCCATGTCTGTTCTGCCCATCGACCCACAAATATTGAGGACCTTCAGCGCTCCGCACTGAGTACGTCGCGGAAGAGTGCTTGTCTAGGCTATTTGTCCTTCGTGGCGAATGCAGTGGCGCACTAGCCGTTGGACCTAGAACACACAGGGCGATGTCCACGACTCGTACGAGTCTTTCCGGCGTTGGGAAAGCTGACCGGAGCGCTCGCATGATGACATCACCTAGTGGCCGCGGACATAGAGGCGCACACTGTAGTAATTAGTCTCTCGCTGCGCGCGATGCGCACATACAACGGGTCAGAGGCGTGGTCGTTGTGTTACGGATGTCACCTAATTGTGACACCGTTGGCAGTCGCGACAGATGGGGAGAAGAATGCAGACATACCGGATCCGTGGCGCACAGCTGCAGTGCGGATACGGAGCCCATGCTACGCAGCGCTGCGACAGCTGTCGGAGCCATTAAGCCGCTGTACTTGTTCGGTCGACCTCACCGATCATGGAGGTGACGCCCGGTTGCGTGTTTGAGTCTAGCGTGCATGCGCGCGGTAGGCGGAAGTCGGTGCAATGGGCGCAGTTTTTATTATGCTGCAACTTCGCAAAGGGACCTAAGCTTGCAACAGACGCAATACGGTTCTGAGCGGTGGCTAGTAGTACCGGAGATGGATCCATCCGGAGTTGCGGGCGTAGTGGTTGACTAACCAATTGAGCGATGTTGCGCGCATGTTTCTCCTAGATCTGACGCTCAGATGTCAAATTTGTGATGATCGTGGCGACGGATCGCGTGCATGTTGTAGTGCCGCGCGGAGACAACATATACCCGGGGACGAGACAAGGCGACCGCAGGGCGAAAATAGATTGGTGGCTGGGACGTACATCAGTTGAGTTCTACTGTCGGGAGGCATTCACCGGGCGTCGTCGGAATCCCCAAGTCACAGCGACGATAGTCACCGGCGCTGGACGATGCTGCATAGGTCACGCCGGTTGTTGTGAGAATCAAGAGCTTGGTCGAGTCAAGTCCGAGCCTGAAACATCCTATCGTAAGCACATGCATACTGCCTTCATGCCACCGGGAGACTACTCAACTGAGCCATTCGGTCATAGAAAAACTCCCTTTGAGCCTCATATGATATTTCCGGCCGCCAGGTACGGCCCTCTTCTGAGCTCTCACTCGCGACAGATCGAAGGCTATGAGCGCGGTTTGAGCAATACGTCAACACAATTACAAAAAGAATTGATTTCACGAACGTGTATACCACTGCTTGTCTTCTTCGTTCTGATCCACTGAGAAGTTGATGGCGAATCTCGAACCCAACTTGAAGCGACACCCGGTGCTTGAACGTGTGCACTCAACCTGAGCTTCTAGCAGGCAAGTATGAGGGTTTCTACACGAGAGCCGCCAGAATGTGGCAAAATCATTGTAAATTTGCAGAAGTCTGCGCCAGACAGGCGGACTCCTTCGGCCCAGTCTGAGTACATAGTGCATTGTCATTGCTCCTTGGAGTCCGAGTCTCTCGGACGTGGAATGCACTTCGCATTTCCAACGACCGGCAGGAACAGTAATCTTGAGCTTGTTCCGTTATACAAATCATGTAGAATGCAACAGTCGACACATCTCGAGCACTCGACACTGCCACGGCATGCCAGAATTAGTGAGCAGTCAGATCATCCCAGTGTCACTCACAACTTGCGGAACCGATGGCGTCAGGGACACATGAATGCCATGGCCTAGTGCACCCATAGTTAGACCTATTTGTTATAAAACGGTACAACCGCATTCTGCTGTGCCTGTGCTCTACCAATTGCACCGTGACCGACATCGTGAACTACGGTGGAGTTCACTGCAATGGTGCAGACCAGTCATAGATTGCCGCCAAACGGGACGGAACTGCAGAGTTTGACGCGTAACTAAGTGTTAGCACCGCTCGAATGCGACGTTGCCTCTGGTCAGGGGTCTCGGAGAGATGGCGACAGCAGTTCAGACGAGTATGAGGCAGCCTTGGTCGCCCGCCGGGCCATTAGCACGATCTACGCATCCTGCCGGTCCTCGTCGGTGTTGCCATAATGGGATATCGGCGTCGCTCGGCAACTCGGCGCGCCTTCATCAGAGGCCGCTGAGTTTCACGCTCACATCTCGAGATTGTCCTGACGACGCGCTCCGGAGCCTGAGCTTGGCCTGAGCGCATACTTGGTATACTGCCTTTAGTTCACCAAACTGCACGAAACAGCTCGGGGCGCCATGCTCCTGTATGGATACGCCGTGTCATAGAGAGTTAAGTCAGTTGTCCTGTTCCTTTTATGCCGTTCCGGGCCTGAACTGACTACACCAATGTTTCAGTACAACCACTGCGTATGTCGCTGTCAACGCTTGAGCATAGCACAGTGCATTATGCATCACTGCGGCGAGACTATGTCTAATTGGGCGACGGTCTGTCCATTCCGCTTAACTCGATCAGGTCACCGGCCTTAGTCCGCCTCACAGTGGTAACTACCGGCGTACACTATGACTTGGTAAAACATGCCAGTTTCGAAGGCACCATCTAGCTTTCTGAATGCAATCCAAACAAGCGTCGATGGTCACCACATCTGGTACTACTCGCTGGAATTTGGGCGGGGGATCTGCTGAGCTTCCCGAAGATCTGATTTCAGGTAGGAAATACCGGTGTCAGAGTTTCAGAGAAACCGCCATGCAGTCAAGAGCGTAGCGCAGAGGCCCTGCTGCATGAATAAGCTACGTGAATATCCTATTTCCATATCCTTGTACTGGTTGAGTAGTATGCAGATCACAGTGCTGTAGTCGTCGACGCCGTCGCTGCGGCTTTGCTGCCGAGTTCTCCAAATCCAGCGGTACACAGCGCCCCAAACGTCTGTCACTGTCGACGCCGATGGCAGTCTGTGTGTCAGTCGGTTTGGTGCCTCCGTCGGGCAATGGATGCTAAACTACTCTGAGCTGGGTACCGTGCGGTTCCGAGCGCTGCTGCTTGTCCAGTACAGCCGCGATTCTTGGTAACAGGTACGCCGTGTCACTTTGTCCCAGACGACTGACTCTGTGCTCGACTTGCAGCCATGTCAAGATTTCCCTGTGCCTCTTCATTACAGCACACCCAACGCGTAACGGACAGCATTGGCTATGATACTGCTCCTCGGCGCCCCAGTTCGTTGGTATAAAGAGCAGAGGCAAATATGCCTCATCCTCAGTCTCATTCAGATTCTCAATCGCTCATACAGCCTAGAGATGACTTTCTCTACTCTTTCGTTCGCTCTCGCAGCTCTTGGGCTCGCAACCGCCGCCTCCGCACAGATTGGACCCATTACAGATCTAGATATAATCAACGCAGAGGTCAACCTCGATGGTTTCCCGCGACAGGCCGTGCTCGCTGGTGGAACGTTCCCTGGGCCCACTATCAGTGGAAACAAGGCAGGTACCAGCTCAATGCAGTGTTGTTCCATGAACTAATTGGCTCTCGTAGGGGGACAACTTCCAAATCAACGTCCACAATTCCCTCACTAATGAGACCATGGACAAGACCACTACTATTGTCAGTTCATGTCTTCTACATCGGTTTGTTGGTTTCTGACGTCGTACATGTGATTCCTCAGCATTGGCATGGCATATTCCAACACCACACTAATTGGGCAGACGGACCAGCATTCGTGACTCAGTGTCCGATTGCCTCCGGTAATTCCTTCCTGTACGACTTCGATGTCCCTGATCAAGCCGGTAAGTGTCAGTCCACTAGAAATTTTCATGTATACCAATCCAGCCGTTTCAGGTACATTCTGGTACCATAGTCACTTGGGGACCCAATATTGCGATGGCCTTCGCGGACCGTTTGTCGTGTACGATCCGGAGGACCCTCACAAAGACTTGTACGATGTAGATGATGGTGAGTTTCGACGCTTCCACTCCGAGGAACCTCACTCATGACGCGAATGATACAGAAACTACCATCATAACGCTTGCAGATTGGTACCACGAGGCTGCCGCCCTGATCACCCCGCCAGCGTGAGTAGAACGAGTGTCTATGATCGATGGAGTCGTCGATGCTCAGAGTTTCGGCGCTTTACAGGGACCCCGATTCCGTCCTCATCAATGGTCGTGGTCGTCAGGCGAATGACACGATCCCGCCACTGACTGTCATCAACGTCGAGCACGGCAAACGGTATGTCTATGTTGTCTTGGCCCATCAAACATAAACTGACGTCTAGCAGGTACCGCATCCGTCTCATCTCCATTTCGTGTGACCCGTACTTCAACTTCACCATCGACGGCCACAATTTCACCATCATTGAGGCCGACGGCGAGAACACGGTGCCGTTGCCTGGAATCGATGAGATTCAAATCTTTGCGGCTCAGCGGTACTCCTTCATCGTGCGTCATATGTCTACTTGCCTGAACAGACTGACTGACGCTTGGTGATGCGCAGCTTGACGCCAGCCAGCCTATCGACAACTACTGGATTCACGTCATCCCGGAGCAGGTCGGTGGAAATGGATCCGTTCCTACTCCCCCCGGTCTGGCTGTCCTTCACTATATTGGAGCACCTGAAGTAGACCCTAAAGCCAACGCTACCGAAGTCCCGACGCCTGAGAACCCTCTTTTCGAGCCGAACTTGCACGCGCTTGACGGACCTGCGGTACGTTGCCATGCTCCGACTCTACTCATGTACGCACGGTTGCTGACACAAGCCCCCCGTTGTTACAGCCTGGCGACCTTGACCCGGACTGCGCGGAATGCGATCTCGTGCTCAACTTCTCATTCGTAAGCGCTCTTCTACATGCAATGCGGTTCTACCGAGGCTTATGATATGTTCGAACACCTAGACCGCGCCAAGGTTCTATGTGAATAACGTCACCTTCGTGAACCCGACTGTCCCCGTGCTGCTCCAGATCCTTCACGGGAACTACACCGCTCAGGACCTCATGCCGGAGGGAAGCGTCTACGTTCTGCCGCGCAACAAGACGATCCAGATTACTATGCCCGGAGGCGTCTTGAACATCACGCATCCGCTTCACTTGCACGGCGTGAGTGTTACTGGCGTCTGACACTCCCTGCGACTCTGACATAGTTCCGTTCCAGCATTCGTTCTCCGTCATCAGGAGCGCCGGAAGCAATGTAACGAACTTGCAGAACCCTGTCCGTCGTGACACCGTCAGTATCGGGTCGGCCGACACAGACGAGGTCACCATCCGGTTCACGGTAAGCCGCACTCCTCTGCATCTGCATCTTCCGTGTCATTTCTAATCGTCCCTAGACCGATAACCCCGGCCCCTGGTTCTTGCATTGCCACATCGATTTCCACCTTGCGGCCGGCTTTGCAGTGGTCATGGCTGAGGACCCTACGGACGTTGCGAGCTACGTGGCGCCTGTCCCTCGTAAGTTTGGCAGTTGCACCACTCTACAACCGTACTGACGTGTCCTTTCTTCAGCCGCTTGGGACCAACTCTGCCCTATATACGACGCTCTGCCTTCCACTGCGCAGATCCTGACACCCCAGGCCGCCAACTTGAGCACGTACAGCGTTTCAGTCTCACACTAAGAAGACCACACCTTCTCTTGTACTGGACAATCATCTTGGATATCAGTTATTTAAAGTGCTTCGGCAATCTCCTCTCTCTTCGTTCTTCTCGGTGCTCTTCCGCATTAATCTCCCTCTAGTACTGAGCGTAGTCTCAAGGTAGTATCGATTGTAAATCTGTGTCTCGGGACTGCTAATTGGATAGCTGTAGTCCATCGTTAGATCGTACTTACATACACTGTAATTTTCGCAGTTGAATATAATCACGGTTCTTTCGCTGCGATATCACATTCGGGGACCAAGCTTCTATTCAACCCATCCGTTCGCAAGGATCCGACCTTTATTAAGTCATTCGCTGTAAGATCGCAAGAGAGCGCGGAAGGCGAATGAAGGTGACTGTCATAGTTGAGTACGACGATCATGACGTCGTCGCTGCTGTGGTATCTGCTGCCAGTGAGATGCCATCACAACGATCCGTGATAACAATGACTTCCAGGTGGTACACTGAGTAGCTATGTCACAGGTAGTATGTCCATATAGTACACATACAACTGCAGGGATCCAGTATAATCGCGCAAGCACATATAAAATGCAGGATCGTGAAGACGTGTACTCATGAGCGCCGCCTACACGAACGTCCGCCCCATGCCATCGCACACAGAACAAGTCTGCTCGTCAAAATCAGAATGTGGTGATCCCAGATCCGCCACACCGCCAGCACAACCGTCCACCTAGCCTTGGGTCTCCAGGACGCATGACCGTCGCACCTGGCGGCGGGTTGTCAGCTAACCTCACAGTGGGTGGTGGGCGCCCTGTGCGGAATCGAGGTAAAGCCCCATCGGGATGCCACCGCCTGCGACCGGGATCATGCGCGACGAACTGCCTCCGGAGTAGCCGCCGGGTGGACGCGATTGGGATGTTGCTCGCGAGGGCGGTGAGGACGTACCAGCCAAGTGTGGTGGGGTGAAACGTGGCAGAGGCCGCTGGTAGGTGAGACGTGCGCCAGAAGGGACAGACGCGGTCTTCCAGTCCATGGAAGTGAGTGGGCCCGAGAACGGACGGGCGTACTTCTCCCAGCACTTGTAGCACGGCGTCGTGGGATCGTTGTTTCGATAGCCCGCGTTGTGACCTATGGAAGATGCACACACAGCAGATCATGGGGCAGTGATTGCGAACGATGATGCGAGAACGTACATCTTCGACATTCGTAGAACGCAGGGTACACCAGCACTCTTCCATTGCGCATGAGGGGGTGGCCCGGCTTGGGGGTAGCTGTCGGCCGCCCGTCGTCCCCATCGTCGCCGCCAGCAGCCGTCTGTACAACGTTCGCTCCTCCTGCCGCGTAAAACTCTCGTGCGAAGTCCGAGAGCGGGCCGGATGCGATGATGCCCGCGTTGTCGGGAGCAGTGCGCGGGCGGTCTCGCGTTAGCGACGGATGCCTCGGTATCGCGCCGCCATGTCCAGGGTACTGCCCACGGTCGTTCGTCGAGGCGCTAGGCCTGTGTCCGCGCTGCCGGTCTGCAGAGTTAGGCGAGAGGTAGTCGCGGGGAACGTTCTGAGGTTGTTGGAAGGGCCGCCGGGGCCCGAGCTCGATTGTCGACTCTCCATGCAAGGTATCTGGCGCGGGTGTGTACGCCGGCGGAAGCTCTTCCCCGATGAGGTCGTCAGGGAGTATGTGATGCCCTGAGCTCGAGTCACGGTCGCGCGGCGGTAGTGGTGGTAGGACGGTGCGCTCTGGGTCTTCGGGTGGTAGATCAGGGGAAGGCGAGCGTCGTCCTCGCTCTGATTCTGGCGCAGACCGCGTACTGCCGCCACTCGATTGGGAGCCTCCCGTCGCATTAGACGACGCCGCACGATAACGGAAAGGATTGTTGTCTGAGCCCATGCGTGTCCTGTCACTAGAGGTGGGCTGGCTGTGGCAAGGATGGTTGCACAAGGTTGTGGAAGAAAGCAAGCGGCGGAAGGCGGGTTCAGCACCGCGACAACGAGGCACGAGCACTGTTTATGAGCGCTGCAGATCGCCGTCTACCCCGCGACCGGTATGAGTGTCCGGGAAAAGGCTGCACGGGGAGAGCGCAGGCATTCTAAAACGGACGGCTGCAGTGGCTGCGCACGCAGCACGGCTACCGTCTCCGTAGCAGCGTCACGGTATGGCCACTTTGGCCCTAGAAGCGAGGTCGTGCCAGAGAACAAAGGGACTGAAGCGACGGAGAGCCAATGCCGCGGCGGCGCGGCGTGTTATTATATGAGATGAGTGCGATAGTATATACACGTGGAGTAATCTGCTATGGCCATCGACCGTTCTCAAGTGCCATCCTCCTTGCTACTCAAGCTTCTGAAGAACTCTGCATATGCGTGTTCGATGTCGAAAAGGAGCTACAGAGAATAAGGTTATAAGCCGGAGTTTACGAGGCAGACCCGCATCGTCGTACTCGCCTGTCTGGATTGTTCCTCTGTGATCTCTTCAGAAGCCTTCATTCCATTCAGCGTGATGAGCCTGCAAGTCTTATATCAGTACCATGCTCTACGAAAGCGGGATGGACATCTTACCAGCTAACCATCTTACCCCGGCCCTCCCAATCCTTGCTGCCCTTGAAACGCGCATACCCGGTCACCAACTCCTGTAGAATGGGGTGCAATTGATCCTTCGCACGGAAGCCCAGCTTCAGCGCATCCATGAAAGTTATGAAGTTCTGCCACGCACGATAAATAGAGAAGCAAGATACATTCAGAGATTAAACGCACCTGGGTCGTCTCCGCCACCCACTTCCCAGTCTCAGGCCCAGCCTCGCTGGAGTGCTCGACTGTAGCAGGCACTCCGACCTTCAATCTATGTAATGCAGCAGGGTGATCCATCTGCCTTGCATGAGTCTCCGCATCGTGATTGTCATGATAGGAAGACTCACGCGATATCGACTCATGAACTGCTCTATCGAGGGAACGTCCTCCCCAACAAGTTTAAGCATGGTCTTGTACTGCGACAGCAACCGTGTACATGCCGGGGAATACCTCTTCACCGTCGCCGCTAAGATGTCCTGTCCACAGCGAAGAGCGCGGCGAAGTACTCACTCTGCTGCCGTCACCGAGTCGCGCACATACGCGCGCTCGAGATACTCGAGAGCAACGATGACCCCAAACAGCGTCGCCAGGAGGCCATACTTCTCGCGCTCGGTATTGGTGGTGTACAGCCTGACCTCTTCGTCGAGGTTGAGTGGTGGCGAGGTCAGCGACATGGCGGTCGTGAGCGTTGTGGCTGTTTCAATCTCGATATGATAGCCTCCTAGAGCCGATCTGATCTCGGTCGAGTGATGGTCCCTGGTACGATGCCTAACACGAGCTTCTCTCGACCCAGTTCGAGAGTTTCGCAAAACAATCCCAGTCATAGTACATATCAGCTTGAATTATCACGAATCATTCATTATAGGAAAAGAAAGAGTATCAACAGTAGAAGGTCCTAAAGTATCGTGTCCGTACAGTGTCCCAGTGAGACAATAGAAAGCAGTATGTTCAAGTTATCCGTGAGCATGTCGTAGATCGTCCGAACAATGAGTGGGGGGGATAGGTGTGTTAAGCCACTAGTTTACCCGGATGAGTACTTTCGTACTTGGGGCACAGTTCATTCCACGCCGCTGCAATCGATGTGTCAGTGCGCCCAGAAGACGTGGTCAGGAGTTCATGACTTACGGGGGATGGGAGCGACAAATCCGGGAACGTCATCAGGAGCCTCCGCCATGACTAGAGCAAAGCCGGCGGCCAAATGGAAGTCGATGTGGCAATGCATCAACCAGGGGCCGGGGTTGTCAGTCTGTGCGTGTGGGTCAGCACCGCTCCTGGGACGACTAGCATGGAGTGAGTGTGGGACGTACAGTGAAGCGTATGATAACCTTGTCGGTTGTGTTGGTCCCAATGCTGACCGTGTCCCGCAGTACAGGGTTGACATAGTTAGTGCCGTTGCTACCGGCACTCTGGATAACGAAGAATGAATGCTGTCAAAGTCACGGTTAGCACCGATGGTGGTATATATACAGGAGCGATAAAACGCACTCCGTGCAGATGGATGGGGTGGGGTCCTGCGCGTAGGCCGTGCATGGTGACCTGTATCGTCTGGTTCCTAGGCAAGTACTGGACGCTGTTGTTCGGCATGAGGTCGTGTGCGTTGTACGTTCCGTTGAGGATCTGGAGGAGCACTGGCACCGTGGGGTTCTGGTAGGAGGCGTTCAAGTACGAGGTGCTGTTCACAAAGAAGTTCGTGCCATTCTGTACATCATGAATCGATTAGAACCAAATTTGAGACGATACGGAGTTGTGACCCACGAATGAAAAGTTCAGATTGAGATCGCAGTCTGTGCATTCGGGGTCAAGTTGGGGAACCTGCGAAGAGTTACGGCTTCAGAGAGGCCGAACGTTTCAGGTAGTGGCCAAACGTACGGAGACATTGCCATATACTCGCAGGTTGGGTTCCAACAGAGGGTTCTTCGGCTGGGGAGTGACGGTAGTATTGCCACTCGGATCCTCATCAGCTGCACCGCGGTACCGCAGGATAGCCAGACCGGTGGGGGTACCGTTGACAATCTTCTCCGGAGTGGCACGGATCCAGTAGCTCCCGTTGGGCTGGTTCGCTTCCAGCTATGGCACGGCGCGTCAATTACCGCCAAGGAGGGATATAGGCATTACACGTACGACGAAGGAGTAGCGCTGGGCAGCGTGGATCTGGATTTGGTCGATGCCCGGTAGGGGTTCCGTGTTCTCGCCGTCAGCCTCGATGATGGTGAAGTTGTCGTGGCCATCAATTGTGAAGTTGAAGTATGGGTGACACGAAGTGGAGATCAGTCGGAAGCGGTATCTGGTCGCGCGTCAGATGGCCAATCAACAGACATATTTACCAACACGGACCGTTTGCCTTGCTCGACCTCGATGACGGCGACCGGAGTGTCTTGTCCCGGTAGACGGGTCAGACCGTTGATAAGTACTGAGTTCGGATCCCTAAGGTCTGCGTCAGTGCCAAAATTTTGTGCGAATATGGTGTCTGCTCACGTCGGGACCGGCAGCTCATTTGCAGGCAGGTGATACCAATCAGCGAGCGTGATGACGGTCGTATCTATCAATATGCCGCGGTGAATGGATTTGTGCCATGCGTGGCATCGTTACACACACCATCGTCGACGTCGTATAGATCCTTGTGTGGATCGTCGGGATCGTATACGATGAGAGGCCCGCGCAGCCCATCACAGTACTGCAAACCTTCATGGCTGTGATACTAGAAGGTACCTGCATAGCAATGAGCGAATAAGCAATGTAGCAACAACGGTAAGACGCACCTGCTTGATCCGGGACATCGAAGTGGTACAGGAAGGAGTCGTCGGCAGCGATGGGGCATTGCGTGACAAACGCTGGACCGTCTGCCCAATTAGAGTGTCGTTGTTTAATACCGTGCCAATGCTGTCATGTGAAGGTTAGCGGGAACGAAGACGAGTGACACCAAGCAAGGTTCAGAGTACTCACAACGGTAGTTGATGTCTCCATTGTGACATTAGTGAGTTGATTGTTTACGTTGATCTGGAAATTATCCCCCTATGACCGACGCTATCAGTGTCTGATGCAACAAACATTGGAAGAGAGTTGCTAGCCTTGTTGCCCTTGATGATCGGTCCAGGGAAAGTGCCATTCGCCAGCACACCCTGACGAGTGAACCCGTCAGGAGAAATCTCCGCGTTGACGATGTTGAGTTCGGTAGAGAGAGCTGAGGCAGAAAGTACAAGGCTAAGGGAAGCAAAAGCAGGTCCGAAAGAAGAATAAAACATCGTGAGGAAGAAATGTTCGTGTGGTAGAAGGATTGAATGAATGAATTAAAAGGCGACTTGGTAGTGAGGATACTGGAATTCTTCTCGCCCTCTTTATACCGTCTGAGCGACCGCTGAGAGCGGAACAACGAGCCCCTCGCCATACGGCCATGACGGTTGCTGTACGGAAGAGGTGCTTCCGTTTGTGCGCGCAAAAGTGAAACAGAAACATGAAGGCTGTCAAGAAGTCGACCAGTGCTGCATACCACTATAGCTTGCACTGGTTGCGTAGTGGTAGTACGGCTGAGGCTTCCAGTAAAGACCCTGCATACGGAACAGCCCGCCTTGCTGACGTGAAGAAGACACCTGGGAGAGTGATGCGGAACTCGTTAGCCGCGTCGCAAGCCGTTCGTGAAACGTACTTTGTATGCCGTCGCCAAGATGGGCTAGTACTGCATAGTACTGCAAGTTCGCGTCGGTGCAGATGTCCGGAATCGCAGCTGTCGAGACACTGCGGCAAGCCGGGGCGTCACTTGAGCGCCGCGTGCGTTCGGTCGCAACATACGTAGGCGTTCAGGCAAAAAGGTTAACGCTCGAACAATGTTCGACTTCCTCATGGGGCTTCACGATCCATTATGAGGGCGACGTTCGCACAGGTGCTTCTTGATTTCCCGGATCCCTACATCGGGTCATAGACTCGCTTTTACAGTGACAACTCAGACTTGAAGATGACATGCAGCCGAAGAGATGCGTCTTCATGAGAAAGACTGTGCGCGCTTTGCACCGTAGCGCTCTCCTGAACACCTACAGAATGATCGTTGTGAGCTTGCTGTGCTTGTAATATCGAGAGATGACATACTCCACGCCGGCAGCCACAGTCCGAAATCTAGTCTCATACACCCTCAGTACTCTTGACTTGTCAGGCCTTCAGCTTCAGGCCGTGGTGCCGACAACGCAACTAATATATTTGACACATGAAACATCACTACTGTCTCTGCGGACAAACACGCTGTCAGTAAGTACAGCGGGCGGATGGACCGTGACATTTCTATGTACTCGGAGTTGCTATGACGGGAAGAGAATGATAGGTGGGAAGAGCGCTGTGCTGAGCGTTGGCTGAGCGCTGAAAGAAAGAAATGACAGGAATCAGTGATGCGTGACGCGTGACAGCCAGGCGTCCGACTGCATACCTTAAAAAGGGAAAAGCCGACGCAGCGGGGCTTGTCGATATGGTCCAGGCACTATACTAATTACGTAACATATCCGGATCATGTGCACCGAACAACCATACAGTACGGTGAGTACCGTACAAGTACCGTATGTGATTTTGTCTACTCCGTCCGATCTCTATAGTCCACACGCACGAACGTCCTCGTATTGAATGACTGCAACCCAAGTATCTTGGGCGACGCTTCCCTGCGGAGATTCACTTAACTCATCTTCACCTTTCAGAGACCACCGAAGGTGGGTCAGAGACTCTGCAGGGGCTGGCTGACCTGACGTTGACTCGGAGCCTCGACTCGGAGACACGCTATGATCGTGAACGGAATCTGAATTGCGATTGTCGTGGGATGGAGTAGAGCTCATGGCCACCAGCTGGTCATCGATGTCATGCCCGGGTACGTTCTCGAACGCGACTGTGTACACCTGAACGTTGTCTCAACGTAGCCTTGGCCGCTGCGTCATTCGTGTCCAAATGCGGTTGATGCACGCGATTCTCGGCCTGTATACAGCAATGTCTTCGTGCTGGCAGCTGCGGCACACTGATCAGCTCAAAGCAAGGCTCCTATGAGCGCATCGAAGCCTACTCTGGGTTGATGCACGGTGCATGAGGAAGCATGGATGCGAGGGCGTGTGCAGTCTCCTGCTCATACGTCTGTCGTCATGGACTTGCAGGGGCTCAGTGCACGCGAACCGGAGTGCAAGCCTCGCGCATGTCGCTGCAGCTTAAAGCCATGGTGCGTTCGAGTCTTGTCGCCAGTATCCTCAGCACAACACTCTACGAACGATATGCCGTTCTCACCCAAGGAAGTGGCAGAGCACAACACAAAAAGGTACGCACCCGATGGGTCTCGTGTGCATTTCGTAGAGGTCTGATCGCACCCTCACAGCTCCTGCTGGGTCATCATTGACAAGAAGGTGTACGATGTAACTGACTTCGTACCCGTGAGTGCTCTTTGGCACACATGCCGACAACGGATACGGGCTCATATTTATATTCCACAGGAGCACCCTGGTGGTCCTCGCATGATCATGAACTTCGCAGGACGTGACGCGTCGACCGCCTTCAAGTCATTCCACTCGCCAGATGTGTTGGCAACAAGACTACCGCGACACAAACATCTCGGCCACATAGGATAAAGCACCTGGAGATCGGGAACGTGCACGTACCTATCAGTTACCACATACACTGGACCATACCCACACTCGCCGGACGAGGCATGTCGGCTGAGCAAGGCCACGACATATCATACAAGAGTCGTACCTCGCTGCAATTACGGGATGTTACAATACTTGATACCATGCTGTACTAGACCCAATATCGGTATCGGTCTGCTGTACACAATAATAGAATGTATCGCTACACATGTCCGAGCTCGTGAGTATAGGTTGTGATTGAACTGAGAACAGTCATGTATGGTAGGTAATGTCAAGTCGGTTGCACCTCACCTGTCTACTCGGAGACTCGAACCGTCCATGAGTAGGATCAAGGAGAGCAGGGAGCCGGAGCGCCAAACCGGGCGTGAGCAGCAATGAGCATCCTGGGCGAAAGGGGGTCCTTGCGCCGCACAGAATCTCCCAGCTTGCTGAAACGAAGGTCCAAACGCATGCTCTCGGTGGACGCGTTCGACGAGAACGGGTCGCTCCGGCCGGACGGAGTAGGCTGGCCGCGAGGAACACGAAGAGGCTGTGACCGCAGTGACTTGCGCGCGCCGTACAGCTGCTTGCCGCGAATGGACGTGGTCGGGCTCGGCTTGAGCAGGTTGTTGCGAGACAGCTGGGGGTCAGCGGCCGGTGCCGGCGCGGGAAGGCTGACAGCGGGCGGGGCCGCTATCACCAACTCAGCCTTCTTGGGAGAAGGGCCCGGGACAGGCGCAGACGGTTTGCACGGCATTACCAAGGAAGCGGAGACCTTGCGGGATTGCGGTGTGGCACCTGACGCAGCGATCCTAGCGTTATGTTTGACATGCTGACGGACGATGCGCTGCAAGAACTCGCGAGAGGGGCGGAACCGGCGACGGGGACGTGGGACGACGCGCTTCTGCGATATCACCTTCCAAGCTAGGAAAAGCACGAACTCGACGGACGCGGTCTTGAGGCGTCTGACTGGAGTCGCCTTGGTACCTTGAGATGCGCTGGGAGTGCTAGGAGAGGCGGCCTGTGACGAAGCACCTTGCTGGTTTCGATTCAAGTTTGGCGACGCAGTCTTCTTCCGAGGGGAGCGTCTCCTTGATTGTTCGGAGGGGACGAGCGTAACGCAGATAGGACCGGGTACCTTGACACTTGGGTCGATGTGAAGCGCCTCGGTAGCCAGAGAGGGGGGCTGCACAGACAAAGAGTCCAACGACGAGGTAGCCTCGGCAAGGGTGTCCGCGCAAACCGAGTCCGCATTAGCAGCGTGTCGCGTGCCGTCTTCACGCTTCAAGGAGTCGCCAGAGGCGACCTTCGGGCAAGTCGAGATGCACAAGCTGCCAGAAACGCGACTAGGGGCCACCGGCTTCTCCTTCTTGAGATGTTGGACCGCGGAGCGACGCCAAAAGGTAGCGAGGGGAACAAAATTCACTGTTCCTTTGCGAGAGTTGTACACGACGAGATCCCAGCAGACTAGGGCGCGTGCTGACAGGAGAAGAGGAAACGGAAGAATAGGCAAGCGACCGAAGATCGTCGGGAGTACAAGAGTTTCCGGAGCGATTTCCGAGGCCGACCAGTAGTAGCATGATAGGCGGCCGGATTCAGAAAATACTAGCTCTTGACCTGCATCAAACCCAGCACTAGTTTCCAGTCCAATTCTCTTGCCGCGGAGGTACTTCGAGGCGATGTAGCGATGAAGGCGTAGTACCGCGGCAACTGCGGCTAGCCCCAGAGTCAGGATCAGGGCAATCGAGACTCCGAGGGTGAAAGTCATTTGCTGCATTGATCCTCGCATATCCCGCGGACTCTTCTCCAGAAAGAGTATCTTGTGCACGGAGTAGGCTGCCGACATGGCTAGAACCCTCGACTAAGTGCCTGCACCGTTTGAGGGAGTTGGTCGGAACGAATGAGGGTGAGTGTTTGACGAGAGTCTCAGTTGACCGCGAATTGAACTTGGCGTGACATTCGTCACGTGATCGCGCCAGTAACGCTCACGACTGGCAGCGACTGGGCGGCCTGGCAATCATGGCAAGCATCTTACCTCAATTTCTGGCCCGAAAATTGCTGTATTGTTGGCTCACAGTGGATCGTATACATGGAAGTCACTGGTAATTTAGTCGCATGGTATGTCTGTCCATTACTGTCTACTGATCTCTTTTCTAACGAGTTGGGACTGTCGTCAGAGGCGACTTGCTATTACGCTAAGTATGTCACAATGTCTCTCCGAGGGTTCTGAGTCGATCCCCCAGGGTGCGTTACCAGAGAGAGCTAACCGTCATCATGGCCTATGCATGTGCTTATGCACTTGTGAATCTCAGACACACGTAAATGTAAACTTCGCACCGCTGCGCAACATTCTTAGAAAGTGGTCAGTTGACTGCAAGCTTAGGCTGCTGAGTGATTTCCAGGCACATCACAACGCTATTCTACATGACGTCCATCTCACATACCTTTGAAGGTCGGCGCCGCCCCGAGCTGCCCATACTTACGACGCGTCTATCCAATTAGAAGAAAAGGGTTACTTGCGCCAGCCAGCGGGCTCCCCACATTGTCGACACGATTCGACCTTCGAACCACAGTCGCTGGCACCTTCGGGTACGCCACTAGTATGTATCAAACATCGCGGCCACACCGCGCTACCATTTCGCAGGATGCAGCCCCTGTACGGCGAGAAATCGCGCCGGACGCGCGCTCCGCGTGTCATCCTCCCTGCATTGAACAAGCACTCCGCTTCAGACTAGTGCATTGGAGGCAGGTCCGTCCGGTCGCATTAGCATGATCCACGGAAGGCTGCGATCCCCGGGAAGCTACATCAAGGGTATCAAGCGAGGAGGGTGAGATAGTAATGTGTCCGGGTAGGGTCCGCGGCAAGCGGGTTTAGCTCGCCTCTAGCTCGCGGACAGCCCGCTGGATATCGCCGTCGAGTGTGGTGTCCCATGCCCATGACCACTTCTTCCGGATCGTCTCGGCGATGACGCGGAGCTTGTCCGCTGCCTGGCCGTTCGCAATATCTTGCGACGAGAGACCTGGGTAATTGAGCGTGAACAGCATCCCGCATTCTCGCGATGTTTTGGCCACATCTTGGGCGTACGGTCTGCGGACGGCGTCGTAGATTCGCAGTGCACGGGTGAGTGTTGATAGAGTTGTTTTTGGATGTCCAAGGAGGGTGGCTAATAAATAGGCATCCTGTCGGTTTCGGCAAAATAAGTATAGGCAGTGGGAGATTTCACGTGCGATGGAGCCCTTACCTCAATGGCCTGGCCAGCGCCCGCCCCTTGAAAGGGAACCGCTGCATGGGCCTGGTCCGGAGTCAATGACTGCCATATACTCCGGAGGAGGCAACTCACCGAATCGCCGACCAAGGCAACGCGGCCAGAAACAAAGGTGGGCAGCCGTTCCGTGGTGTGAATGGCCCAACGGCTCAGCTTGGAAGTGCACTGAACAGCATGCTTAGGAATTATCGTCGAAACACCCAGGTGTACGCACCTGGAACATCGCCTGCACTTCCGGCTCCCAGCCGGCGAAGTCGGCAGCCAACTCGTCTTTTGTGGTGTCTACGACCCATGGTTCTTTCATTGGTGCTCCCTCTGAGTCGTATCGCGTTCGGAATGCGGCGACGTTGATTATTTTCCCGTGCAGAAGTGGGTATGCAGTCACTTGCTAGTACAATCCCGATTAACGAAGAAGGTGTTCGTGATGACGGTAAGCTTACCGTGTCCTTCCCTAAGTACTGGAAAGTTGACATGCGTTATAAAACGACGAGACTCAGTAGGTGGATAAGGACTTACCGCCATGGGCTCCCTGAGCACTGTGTGGTTGGGTATTCGAGACCGAAGTGCCTCGGCCGGAATTGTGGTCCTATAAGCATAGATTCCACTCCACCGCGGTTGCGCTGCCCTGCGCAGGCCTCTGCATCACCCGTCCTCCCTGCGACTTCGCGGCGTGCGCAAGCTCGTCGACGAGCGCCTCCGTGTAGCGGACTTCACACCATCGGCGCCAATTAGGACATCGCACGTCGCCGTTGAACCATCCTTAAAACGCAGCGCGATTGGTGAGTGAGAGGAACCTTGCGATGGCTGGCTGTAGAGACTAGACGCTTGCTCGTGTATGTGCGCGACGAGGCAGATAGGTGGCGCAGGAGAATCGCTGGAATTCAGGTCGGTGGATCGTCACCAGCCTCCTACGAGAGGTGAGGTGACGTCTCATGAATAGGGAGATGTGGAGACGTACCTGGGGTGTACAGCTGATGGAAGGTATAGCCCTCGGACTGATCCCCCTTGCGGAAATTGAATGATAGCTCTATGACGTAGGTCGGTGCTGTGGTCCCCCGGGTAGAAATGAAGCAATTTGCTTTACCCACTTGGATGATTATCAACGGCGACGACGGCAACCTCTGCGAGCTCCCGGTCCAACCCAAGGCCTGCACGACCTTCCATGCGCGCGGCCAATACCGACGCCTGCACCGACTTCAGAAACTTGCTTGCCGCCTCGTATACGTCGATGCGAATGTCGGGATACTGCGAAAGGGCGACTGCACAGGCTAGGCCGCCCACTCCGCCTCCACTGCGGCAATGTATCAGGTGGGGAAAAGGCAGGGGGACGTCTGACGTACCAAATAGCGACGGTGAACTTGGTCATCTCGGTACCGGCGATGATGGGAGGGATGCTGCCTCAAGCCAGGGGACAGAGCAGGGCTGGAGAAGGATCGGATTGTCTGGGTATTTATTTCGGCTGTCTGACATTCGGTATGCATATCGGGGCAGGGCCTGTTCCCGCCTAGCGTCTTTGTCAATATGGTATTCTCATGAGGATGCGGGGTCGCGCATGAGACCGATCAAATCTCGTAAGGTGAAGCAGAGCCTGCGCCCCGTGCGGACCGCATCGCAGCAGTTAGCAGACATCAGTGACGGGTCGTCAAATCGCACGTGGAGGCCAAGTGGAGGCGAGACATAGCCCGAGACCCGACTATGGTTTCTTGGGGAGGCGCCCATCCTTCCCCGAGGAGGGCAGGTGGGATGCGAAACGTGGCGGCGACTCCGGTGAGTGCGACATGGACGGACGCAATAAAAGTCGTGCCTCCCGCCTAGCTCCTCCGCAGCGAGGACTCCTGTCGTCTGAATATTGACCAATACTGCAGCCTTGTTTTCGGCTTGGGTTAGGAGTGCGAGGGCCACGGACCTGTGGGATGCACAGGGAATTCGGCGCCGTTATCGCCAGAGCATCAGCGAGGTCTACACTGCTTCGAACTGGTTCGCGTTTTGTGTCGAGCTGATCCCATGTGCGCAACCGCTTCCCCGCTGTATGGAGAAGACCCACCCTCGCGGCGCCAGAACCCACAACGGTCTCCAGAGCGAACCCGGCGCCAGCGATTGTGGGACGACTTCGACCGGGGGACCGGAACATACGGAAGCAGGTTGATAATTCCACGCGCGTGCCGGCAGGCGGCACGACGCGATCTACGGGTGGCAACTCAATCTGAGATTCAATAATTGAGTGGCGGATGCGTTGACGGTGGCAAACTCACGTATGACTCTATCGAACGCCGTCCACGGAGCAGCGAGAAGCGAAACAATTGTCAAGACTGTCTTGACGTCTGAAAGGGTGTATCCATGCGCGGAAATGAGACGGTGTGAATTGCTTACCGTCTTGTCAATGTCCGAACCTACGGACCACACACAAACCTTCCTGCGGGCGCTGCACAATTGATGCGCTCGGTCGTCAAGTAGCAGCACCGTTACATAACCGCCCTAAAACATACCAGAAGTCATTCCGTTCGTTGCGAATGACATAAGACGGTCATAGTCAGCCGGAGTTACGGTATCGAATTATCCGACATGAGACCAATCAGGTCATGTCGTACTACTAGTAAGTACGAAGGACGGTGTGTCATCTCTTTGTAATTGCGTCCTCCTGGCTCAGACGCACGCTGCGGCACGCAAGCAGTTGTCCGATCGCTGCACTAATTGACCATAGCCCAAGTGGCGATCGAGCTTGATTGTCCCTGAGGCAGAGAACTCAAAGTTCCTGAGCTAGCATTCCCGCGAACGCTGGCGGCCTCGGTAAGAGGACGCACGCGGCTCGGGGTGGCGTCGCTGATCCGCCGACCACTCCACGGTGTAGGTCCAGCGCGAACGGTTAAAGCACTACCACGATTGCAGCGGATCCGCCTGTGAGAGCCCCGCCAGGATCGCACAGGAGATCCGGAGATGCGCTGTGTTATCGATACCGGGTAGTCAGCTGATGGCAGTTTGTATGGGCGCGGACTCACTGTGCTCGCTGCAAACACGTGAAGGCGGATATTCCTTCATAGCCTCCGCGAGAAGAGGCCGCTGCAATCGGTCTTGAGATTTGTATTTGCCTGAGAGATTGGTATCTGCACCAGTTCCAATGACGCTGCGGGACTGGAGTCGGATACTAGACGCCTTCGAGATACGTCGAGCATTGCGTGCGGCCTGTGTTCATTCGCTGAAGCGGCAGATAGACGTAAAGTATGGGTCATCGCGTCAAACCTCCTTGTACGGCGGCTGGGGCCACAAACCCGGACGTGGGTGAGCACGGCAGAGCACCGGCACGCGGCTACACGAACTCGAGTCTTCAATGACCAACATTTTCCGCTTTCCCGGTGTTCGACAATCATGTACGTCGACTGAACGACCCCTCACGGCCCGGTCGTTGTTTCGTGGCCGCAAGAAGGTACAGTCACTCCAGCGGCGCAGCATTGAGCCGTCTTCGAGATGCTGCTCAGAAGACTAGTGACGAGAATTCCCTGGGACAGAGAGTCGGCGATACAAGGGCAAGGACTTTGCAGGACACCGATGTGTGAAAGTTTATGTCCTGGTTTCCTGTGGCTCCCGCGGCCGTCATGGCGAGAAAAACTGTGAAACAGGACACTTGGACGGATTTGGGCACGAAGACGTTGAACAGGTACAATGACGCACCGGCCCTGAGAGCGAGCGTGGGACAGCAGACGGACGGACTGCCGACGATTGAGGAAATGCGTGCAAATTGACGCACGGAGGCTGGTCAGGCTCTCTCCTGACGCCTACGCGACAACAAGACTCTTGACTAAGGCATGCACCAGGTAGCCGTGCCTCAGCTTCGCACCGGCGGATAGTTCGCCTTCTACACGGCAGCTCTGTGCGCATGTCAACATTGACTCCGACAGTTCACGAAGCGCACGTACGAATTTGCGTCGGCTAGCATCCGATACGCTCATGGTCTCATCGTGGTTGCGCACCATTTTGGAAAATTGGGCCTCCTGCCAGCGGCCTTGCGCCTTCTTCTCGTAATTCACCACCTTCCGACGAGATGCATACGGTCGTCTGGCCTTCTAGCAGACCTCTGATCTGGCTCCATCGATACCATCTCCCGCTGGAAGTCTTGCGTGTATCGTCTGTCAGGACCTCAGCTGGCCCTTAGGGCACAGGAGACTCGAGCCTGCAGAGGTATTTAATCTCGAGTGAGTCGGACCCTCCTGCCCAACACTTGCCCCCCCCCCTCCCCGCCGAGACGCAACACCTGTCCAGCATCCGGTTCTTAAGGACTCACCACACTTGTCTGCATACCGTCCGCTCCGCCCGCACAATGGGCCGTTATACTCGGTACCAATGCGCCCGCCCCGACCTCTCGCCAACAGCCAGGGGCACGGCTCTATAGGAATGTTTGGTCTACCGATGAGATAGGTCAGTGATCGTCTGGATGCCTATCGGGTCGGACGTCGAGTCTTGGATCTCCACTCACATCGCACTTTTTATTGTAATTGCGAGATCCCTGCCGCGTTGTCGATCCTGCGATCATCCGGCGTAGAGTGCCGTGCGCCCTGATCTCGGGTGATTAGTATTGCCCCCCACCTCCACAGCCAGCGTCCGCTGCGCGCAGCATTTAAGCAAGGGCTTGGAGAGATGGCAGAGCCCAGTAGCACGCCGGGTCACTCGAAGGAGGCACGAAGGCAATCTGCCTAGATGGCAGCAGCGTCAGGGATTTGTTCTGCGCAAGATTTGGCTTCCACCAAATCTCGCGTAGATCATGTCCTTGACAATCCCCTATAATTTGACGTCGAAAAGAGGGAGGCCGTCGAAGCCCCTGTGAGAGGTGCGCACCTTCCATGTACTGTCCAGTTGTTATGTACTACTCGATGCGAGGTACATCGCGTACGTATTAATACGGACGTCCTTGCAGCGAAGGAAACGGCCTCGTGGCGCCGCTGTGCAGCTAAATGAAGGTCCCCCCGAGTGGGTTCTTCGTCAACGATGTCAACGATGTTAAGCCAAGTTGTCGGGCTAGAGAACTTCAAGACACGACTCAATCGCCAGGGTAAGCAATCCTCCTCATAAGCGGTGGGCGACAACTCCCCCGTGTATCGCACTGTCTTACTTACATTACCAAAGATCTTTTTAGAAGCACAGATATCTGACGTACTAGTAGGATGACGGGACGTACTTGCGCCTGCGACTCGTTCGTTCAATGATGGGGTGCATAGGAGACGTATTCAAGTCGATGTTTTTATGCTGCACGCGGCGTCCATGGTACATCGAGCGCGTACATGACCTGCAGGTGAGTTCTCAAACGCATCCACGATGAGTCTGTAGCTTACGCACCCTTGCAGAAACACTCGTTAAACACTACGGTCTGGTAGCGCAGTGCGGTTCTTGTACGCGCGCAACCCCGTTTCGACGCGCTGTCTCGTCAATTGAAGTCAGAGGTGTGGTGTGCACACATTGTAGGATTGATATATGCGCTTGATTGCGGTGTCTAGAAGGATAGTGGGCTGTTGTCGGTGTCTCGCGTGTTCAAGTTGCCTTTGCTAGTGCATATGTACCGATGTTTGACCGATGTTACCATTTGAATGGGATGAGATTTGCTTTTTCTTCGAGTCGTAGAACTGGCCGCGTCGTGAGCCATTCATTATCTGAGAGCAGGCATTACCAGGCAAAATGGCACGGAGTGTCCCAACTTCCAGTGGGCCCAGGATCTCAATGTCGTTCTGCCACACCCGAGATACACGTGATAACTACTACCGCCCGCGATTCCGAGGATCTCAGATAACATCTGATGCGCATTGCGCTTGTGGGCTGCACTGTACGAGATTTTTGTAGTTCGTGAAATGGTCGTGACGCTCAAGTTTCATCGCCATCCATACTAAGCGTATTACAAGCATTTTATACCAGTCGGTGTAGGGTACTCTGAATGGGATACACGGATACAGGTCATGATACAGTGTTCATAATCCGGACATTCACACGAGGCTGCAAGCCTCTAGGTAGCTTCAACTGTGAACATGAGCCGCAGGCGGTTCCCCAGGAGGCTAAAATGACATTAGCTTATGCTGTCTACGAGTGTACACTTTACTCACCGGAGCATACTGAGGTGCCTTCGCGGCTTCGTATGGTGGAGGAACAGCGCCAGGTCCTTCGCTGACCCAATGTCCGCTACTACCCGCCGGAGCCCCGCTTGGCGCGAACTGGTTGTTCAGCCACCGCCTCTGTTAGCAGCAGATGCGTTGCCGTTCCAACCCGCTTGCTGTCCTCCATTTCCGGCTTCCGCGTCGCGTTGCGGGCCACTGGGGAAGATGCCGCCTCTTGATACTGGATACCAGGTACCCTGTCCACCGGAGTTGTAGTAGGTACGGCGGCGGCGCATGCCCATCATGCAGCACGTCAACAGTAGCAGGAAGAAGACGACGGCTCCTAGGTTTCAACATCACTTGGTGGACTCCACAAGTAGTCAAACAGACACACCTATCACGATGCCTGCTATACCACCTCCTGATACGCTGCGTCCACATCCATAGTAGTAGCTGCAATATGCATTGGCTGGCGTCGCGTAGACCACCAGCGCAGAAAGAACGGCAGGGACGAGCATCGACATCTTGGTAACTTAGTGGTGAAGCTAGAGGGGGTGTGAATGGGCTGTGGTGAGTTGAATCATACGGCAGCTGGTTTCATACAGAACGGGCGGATGCACAGCGGATGGAGTCACCGTGGGCTGTCCTAGTTCCACCCGCTGAAGTGGAGTCTGGAGTGTCTGCCGAACCTAGTCCGCACCTATTCTGTCATGGCTGGCCCCCCACTCGTCACCCAATGCCCTCGTCATGCAGGCCAGAAAAGCGCCAGGCTGCTGACCTGCGTTTCGACGGTGACACGTTCTCAGCATGCTTTGCGTCCGGTCCAAATTGTGACGGTGGTCAGGGATATTCAGGATATCTTGATATACATCAAGTCTCAAGACAGCTTTCGGCGTTCATGCGTTTCAAGAGTGTATACTGAGAGTCTGCTGAGAGTAGTCATGTCTGCATAAAAAGGACCTTGAGCTGGGAGCGGAGGACGAGCCAAGGACGAGCTCCATCTGATCGAAGCGCCCGTGGCCTCGGCTTGTCACGATATCTGACATGTCACAGCACGGGTCACACGTCATGCATTCCGGATGTTGCTTGGCACACAACCACCACCAACGGCGAGCGGATCCAGCGACGCTCCAGTTACCCACCATGGGAGAAGACGGAACACACTCCTGCCGCCTGCCGCTGCGTTCGTAGCTTCCGCCGGGTGTATATAAATAATGGATGCGACTGACGCGCGCACCCGCTGAACCATCATCACGATTTGAGTCTCAGACACTACAGGACGTCCTTCGCATGCCGCTCGCTCAACATAGTTCGAGCGCGGCGAGTCTTCTTGTCAAGCCTTTTGTCTTACTAGCCTTCGTTGTCACGCAGTGCGCGGCGGACGCGAATGATAATTCATCTGTATCAGGTGCAGCTATAGACTTCACGGTAATCGGTGAGCAACAGGTTGTTATAACGTCGTCTACACTCCCGCATCGCTGACCTATTCTGTTAGTCATCGCAGTATTCGCTTTCCTTCTTGCGTTGGTCCTATGGTACCGTTGGTTGCTGGTCAGACGCCGTGCACGCGCCGCATCAACGGCCATGACGCAAAGCCGGGCAGTCCTGCCAACCGTTCAGCCTCCGTTCAGCGGCGACAACGCTCGCCCGCTGCCGTCGCAACAGCCATACCTAGGCGAGAACATCGCGAATCAAATAACTGCAATGCGGCTGGAGCCTCCTCCCGCATACCACGGGAAGCAACTCGCGGAGGGTGAGATGGTCATCCCTACCGACTCACAGCCTCCGCCCCCTGAGGCTGAGACCCCTCCGGCGTACATGACGCCTACCATGGCACTGCTGCCTCCAGCTTACATGCCGAACATTGTACGTAGCTCCTTTCTGCTTCACGCTGAGTGTCCCTGATGCGCGAACTTTCGTAGAATGCACGCCAGGCCACTGAGGTGCCATGATGAATATCCCCGACCGATGCAGTCTGTCCACAGACGAAACTACCCCCCTTACCATTCGAAGTCATCTTGTATCGCTAACATACACAAATATGTATAACAGGTCCCGTTTCGTAATGAGATGATCCCCTCATCAAGTATGTGCATGACGTATACAGACTTCCAAAGCGCCAGGTTGCTGGTGATGCTGGTCATCGACCTTGACGTGCTGTCAGTTGCAGCAAGCTGTGCGTGCCAGGCTTGCCTGCGTCCAGTCCAGGCTGTGAGGGTGATTTGGGATGGCATCACGCTCCGAGGTAAGTTATGATCCTGTGCACGATCAAAACAGGCTCAAATCAGATTTTAGTGTTCACGTCTGCCCCAAAGACTAGGTTGAGGCAGCCCTTAGGTTTGCAGAACGTTGAACGAGGCCTGAGGCCTGAGAGCGGAGAACGACTCGAGGCTTTCAAGCGCCCGCCGCCGTAGCATCGGCAGTGTCATTAGTGCCGCGGTGTTGGTTGAAATGTCACGACACGTGTATGCGTCATGGTGCGCGGACGATAACTTACTTTCTTTAGTACTGTCAAGTATCCACCGCCGCCATCCCGGGCAGGGGAGCGGATTCGGCGACCTAGGCCTACAGTATGTAAGGTACAATTGTGCGTGGAAACACGGAAGACACTCCACTTACTCCCTGCTGCTCTATTTCTAGTCGCGCCAGATGTATATAACACATTCGGCACTCGGAGGTTGTGATTCGTCAATATCTCGACGTCTACTATATCACAGTCCTTGGCATGCCGTTCGCTCAGTCTAGCTCACGCGTAGCGGGTTTCGCACCTCTTCTGAAGCTCCTTGTCTTGCTAGCACTCTCCACGCAGTGCATGGCTGACGGGAATGATCACTCGTTCGTATCAGGTGCAGACTTGATGGTCATTGGTGAATTACACATCATCACAACACTCACGTTCCCGCATTGCTTAACTTACTATCCTCACAGTCATCGTGGTTCTCACCGTCCTTCCTGCGTTGGCCCTATGGTATCGTTGGTTGGTAGTCAGGCGTCGTGCACGCGCGGACCCGACGGCCATGGCGCAAAGTGGGGCCATCCTACCAACCCTCCGGCCTCCACTTAGTGGCAACAACCGCCGCCCGCTGCAGTCGCAAGATTCTTACCTCGGCGAGAACATCGCGAAACGGAAAATTGCAGTGCAGCGGGAGGCTCCTCCAGCGTATCACGGGAAGGAACTCGCGGAGGGTGAGACGGTAGTCCCTACCGCTCCGCCCCAGGGGGCCGAGACCCCTCCGGCGTATTCGACGCCTACCCTCGCACCGTTGCCTCCAGCTTACATACCAGACAATGTACGTCTAATTTATTCGCGCCATTATCTTTGATACCCAAATTTCTGTAGACTTCTCGTCAGGCTACTCAGGTAGCATGACAGTCCCACTCGATGTCTGAGATGCGCGAAGAGTCATAATGTCCTTTCCTGCCAACACTTGTATCGCTAATACACACAAAGATGTATAACAGGTCCCGTCTTGTATTGTCAGTATACTACTTACTGAATAGTTTGTCTCCTCACCAGAGCTGGCGACCCGCTCCTTATCCATGCTAGTGTTCCCCTGTTACTTACCATTCTGACAGCCATCGCGGCGCCTTCCTCTCTATTGCCGTCGCATGGTCTGAACTTTGCAGAAGATATGGATTCTGTTCTAATGTCTCATGCAAAGGACCCGGCCGATGCCCAGGCTAAACTGGTCCTGAGACACTTTCGGCATGTATGAAGATCATTGTAACAAAGCTGCCTCCAGCTTCTGTTCGTGGCAACGTGCGTTGTTTCTTTCTGACTAGTGGATTTGCTTGTGCTGACCGCCCGTGCAGTCAACCCTGATATATCATATCCGGTCCGCCGATGCGGGCGCGAGTCGACTGCCGCGTCAGGGTCGTTCCGGGTTCTGCTAGCGCTATACGGGATGTCAAGGATCTCGTGGAGAACTGCACTCCGGCTCCCTGCTAACCATTTCCGCCCATGTCGAGACGCAGCCACACCACCCGGCTCAATACGATATATACCAGCTCAGACATGGCTGCCTTCTGTGCACGACCTTGCCCTTGGGTTCTGGCTCCCAGAGCGTTAACTGGCCCTTAGTGTTCATCTAATAGCTTGGCCATGCCTTCCGTCAAGGTGACTAGCTGCATAGCTGCAGCGGTTCTATTCTCCCTGTCCGAGTCTGCACTCGCTCAGAACGATGGCAATAGCACGGGTTGGGGAAGTAGTTCCTCTGCGCGTACGATCGCCGGTGCGATTATAGGTGAGCTACATACTGCTCTCGTCCTTCGGCAAGGCTAATTCTCCATCTAACATCATAGGTGTGCTCCTGGGCCTTATCGTCTTCCTTTTCGCCATCGTCGTCGTCCGGCGTCACCAACGCATCTACGGGAGGCCACAGATGCCCTCAGTCGAGCTGCGCCGCGTCAGCAGCTACGTCTCCGTGTACACCCGGCGGCAGAACGCGGAACTCGGTGTGAACGACCAAGGACCGGGGTACTCAGCGCCGCCCTATGGAGCACAGCCACCGCCGTACAACGGACCAGAGAACTTGGAGGACCCGAAGCAGGTCGAGGCCTTCGATGCCGCTGACCCCGGAGTGGGCGGGCTCGGGTACGATGTGGCGCCGCTGCCGGCGAAGGGTGGTTTGCGTGCGGGCTCGGTCGACGTTGTGGACGCGGAAGGGAGGTATGCATATGATGTGCCGCCTCCGTCCCCTTCGGATATATCATCTGCAAGCACGCCGCCGCCGCCGCCTACTCCCCCTGATGAGGAGGTGAGTGCTTGATATGTGGGTTGACATCTGTCTTCTGGCTGACACTATAATGGAGGGTGCCCGTGCTTGGTACAAAGCCTATCCATGAGCAAGCACGCCCAGGATCGAAGTTATGAAGTCCGTTTGACTCGAATCTACGCCTCTCAAGTTGAATACTACTATGAGACTGTAGCCACCCTTGGCCTGACAAAGTAATAGTGTATCATCAGCAATAATGTATGTTTTATCGTACATACGGCAGATGTGACCAGGATGTGACATATTAGCGCTCAGCTACCCAGTTGGGAAGGTGACGATGTTCGGCGTTGACAGTGACTGGCAAACCCAACCGCGTCGCGCACCTCTCACCACCATCCTCACGCCCTCTCACTTGGATACCCTTTATGAGCTCTAATGCCGCCATTTGTTGCCAGATTCCAGCGCTCGAGAGCGCGACGCGAGCAAGCTACCAGTGCCCTACGCGCATCAATCCACTCCTTCGTCTATGTTGTCTATGAACCTGCGATAGCGTTATGCCTCGCGCTCATCCTGGTGCACTACGAGATCGCTCTCTGGGACGTCTATGACTTCTTGCGCGAAGCTGTCTGCGCATTTGTAGCCGCAGGCGCCTTCGTTCTGCTGTGCGCGATTGCTGAAGTCGACTCGGTTCATTGGGTACGTCGTCTGATCACGCACCCTCTCACCGGCGCTGATACCAAGTCGTAGAACGTGCGCTCGTTCAGGACTCTGAACACGATGGTCGCGTGGGCGTGGCTGCATCACGAACTTTGGACTGTGTTCACTCGTCTGTTGATCAAGCACTTTCCACGGCTGTTCCCTAGTTCTGCACGGTTCGAGCGATGGAACCTGGATGTGCGTGCCAGGTTTCTGGTGAGTGTTTACTGGTCACCTGCGCTACTCTGTTTCCTTATGTCATCGATGCCGACAAGAACGTACTCGTGAAACCTCGGGATCTCTGGCCAGATGACGAGCATGAATGGGTCGGGGACACGTTGCGAATTCAGCTAGGAGACGGCAGGGTGGCTATCATTCCGCTTCCCGACGCCAAATCGCTCAATCAGCACATCTATGAGCTCGTGAAGGCGAACGCGCATCAGCGGCAAACGATTCAGACTCTACAGATTCTTTGGGACCGGGTCGATCGCCTCGAAGATCGTCAACGCAGCTTAGAACAAAGAGAGGCCGGCGTGAACCAGAGGATCGCTACGTTGGTATCAAGTATTCATCGCTACGAACGACGCATCGAAGCGGCCGAGGCGAGGAACACGGAAACCTTGAGACGATTCATCTTGGTTCTTCGTGTCTACCACGTGATTGTGTGGCGTCGTATGGTCATCTTGAAGACGCAACTTTCTCGGGCAACCCAAGACTACAACGCGACGCAGGAGAGACTTTCTGTACTATCTCTCGACTATGAGCTCCTAGAGGATCGCCATGAGGCAGCACTGGAGGAGAAGGAGGAGCTGCTTCTGGAGCTCGCTGAACAGGACGACAAGCTTTGCACCGCTCAGGAAGAGATTGAGGAATGGCAAACCGTGGCGGAAGGCGTCTGCTTCAGTCATGCTCAAGAGCTGAACGAGTTCAAGCTCGCCAAGGCTAGCATGCACAAGTCTATCTCCGTCCTCATGGTTGGTCTGCACGTGCTCTGGCGATTCTCGATGGCTCTAAAGGCGAAGTCTGCTGCTCGTGCTTGCTTGGACCGAGAGGACAAACTGGCTCTGCGTCGACGGCTCGTACTCGTGGAGGCTGCGAACCTCGCTACTGCAAGAGATCTAGCTCAATGGCGGACCTTGTATGAGGAAAGCGATGTGGCCGTCGAGGAACTGGTCGGACTCTACACGCAGCAGCGCGCTACGTACCAGGTTTGTTCTAGGCGTCTCTTGACTGGCTTGTTGATTCTCTGGCGGTACTCCCGGACTCTTGGCCAAGAACTGTTTGAGGCCCGCTTCCGCATGCACATGTGCCCTGTCTCTTGTCGACCATCTAGCGATGACGTGTCTATGGTTCCTGTCTCGCAACCACTACGAGCTCTACTACCGCCCGCGGACAGCATGGAGGGTATAGACGAATCAGGACTTACCGCTGACCAGATTCTTTCGCTGCGGTTCTCCAGGACGAATATCGCATATGCTTCGCTTTCCGTGCAGTACGAGCAACTGCACGCCGAGCTCGACGACGTCTATGACGCCCTCGATGATGCTCAGCAGGAACGCGAAGCAGACAAGGAGAAGTTGCTGTCCGACCTGGCCGACGCGCGCAAGGCTGCTGAGGACCTGCGAACGGCCACACAGACCGAGGCGGGCCAGCTGCGTCAAGAGATGGAGGAAGCGAAGAAGACTATCGAGGCGCTTCGTACAGCTAAGGACACCGCCGAGACCGAGCTGCAGAACAAGCGGAACGAGATGGTGCTGGCGCGTGCCACGGTCAAGCAAATGCGCGCGGAGGTGGAGGAAACGAAGCGCAACCTTGAGAGCCGGGTCGTCGAGTGGGGCGCGTTCGCCGCCCGAGCTGCTTCGGGACGGCCAATGCTCCTGTCGGAACCTCGCGACAACGACGACTTCCTCAGTTCCGTCGAATGCGGCTCCGCTTCCCAGCCTGTGGATCAGGTCGTAGCTCCGCTCGACCGTCAGGTCTCTCCTCCGATGTTGATGGAAAGACGGGATCGTGCGTTGCTCCTCGATACCTCCACCGTCGTCATACAAGCTGGTACCATGTCCTCCCCGATCGAGCGCAAGCTTCCCGGCGAAGGTAGCAGGTATGTGTGCGAAGTACCGGTGACCTCCTTTATATGCGATGCTCACAGTCTGCTCTCCGCTTCTTCTAGTTCACTTAGCTCCCACTTGAACGGTCTCGCTCTCGCGGACCTGCACACACCGAAGGCGTGCTCGCCTTCGCCGTCTCCCGTGGTATCCTCCGTCATAGGGATGCCCGGTGCGATCGACTTCCCCGATAAACCTGTTCCGTTCCGCCCTAGCATCGGTCTCTACAGCGGCTCTCCCCGCGTGCTCCCCATCGCACAGCCGCGGCCGGTCTCTGCGCAACAATCCCTAGCCCGTTTCACGCGGGCGCGAACGCCCCGTGTCGAGATCACATCGAACGCGTCCGACTCGGATGACGAGTCTCCTGTAGAGTCTGATGCGTCTTCAAGTCCGGAACAGGAGTACTTTACACCTGCCTTGCCGGCTGCGGAGTTCTAGCTTGATTCATTCACCATCACCTGCCCTCCGTTTGGTTGTCTTATGGATCTCGTTGGTCCACTCTCATTTGGTTGGATATGTTCATCTCAGCCTCGGCATGTTATACAGAATAGAACACCTGTAGCGTATTGTACATCCCACATGTAGCGACACCTCTACCCTCCGAATACACATCCTCCATCATCACCAATGTCCGATTGTGGGTTTGAACATGTGCGCAAGAGCCGCACAACACGTAGTAGTACAAGAGCAGGCTGGGCGCACTGGCGCGTCAAACGTCCTTAGATACACTGAGCCTGAGGCTCACAATATCAAGAAACTCTTCTCCGACCTCTCGAACCTCTCCGTCGCTGGGGAGCTTGCAAGCACGCCTTCTAAATCCTCCGCGTCCTGACGTGGACCATAGTGCCAGTGCCCGAACTCGGGCCCCTCGTTGGGCCCGCGCCACAGGGACCGATGCCCCTCCGCCTCGCGCACCTTCTCCGCGATTGGATCGATGAATGTCCCGCGTGCGAACGGCGGCGGCGCGTCCGCATCGTCGTGTGTATCCATACGCGTCTGGGAGAACATGGCGGTTCGAGCTGCCGCGGAGCGGGCCAGGAACTCGGAGGAGGGCGCGATCTTCCGCCGACGCCGCGTGCGGAGGACCCAGAGGAGGAGGCCGAGGAGAAGGAGAAGGCCGACCAGACCGCCGATGATTCCGCCTGCGATGGCGCCAGTGTTGGTGTGCCGTGAGGTGCTAATATCAGCCGCGCTAGTGGGAGAGACAGCTGAGGATGAAGACGAAGATGGGGTGGATGATGGGAGGGTGGATAAGGAGGGTTGGACGGAGGTGGGAGAGGGTGTAGCAGAGTCGGTACTGTCAGACGAAAGTGTATCTGTTGCAGTATTGTCCATGGATGCAGATGAGCCATTATCGGATGAAGTTGTTTGGGACGTCGCCGTCGCCGCTGTTGTCCCAGTGTCCGTGCCAGTTGTTGTTGGAGCAATCTATGAAGGCTTGTCAGTCACTTTATTGAGATGGTAAAAGAGTGGCTGAGGAATCATTACGCTATTCAAACTTGTGCCTGTCGTAGGATGGACTAGTACGCTCCAGTCAAAAGAGTACTTGAATCGACACATAAACTTGAAGGATGGCTCACAATGTCTCGTATGCAGAGTCTACAGCAACACAAAAGGCCATGAACACATGCAACTTCCTTCGAACAGATAAGCAAATGTCACCTTGTCCACCTCGTCGACCACCATGACGACCGGTCCCAAAAGACGACTGAGACAAAACTAGTTGCCGAACCTGTTGAACACGAAAGAAGCGAGTCAGGCAGTCGTATGGGTACGCATGAAAGAGGGAAAGAAAGCGTCATGAGAAGAGCTGGGGGCTGTGTTGCTATGAACAGTGCTTAGTTGGACCGTTGGACGTTCATCAGACAGATGTATCAATTGGAAGTAAGAATGACCATAATGGCATCGGGTGGGAATGTCAATTAGTATTTACGCTCACCGTCTGTAGTCGTCTGCACAATGTCACTGCAGGCCCTAGGGCGCTCAACGAGAGCCTGAGCAGGATGGTCAAAGCACCCCACCCTCCTTGGTCCACCCTGGCAGTTATATCAGTGAGACTGTCTGAGACACTGAGCATCGCATTATCTCCATGTCTGCCGAATCCGAGGATGCAAACATCAATGTCAGAGCCACACGAATCGCATTCCCCCATCTGCAGGGGAGTTGCGGTAGTTGGGCAGTTGTTCGCTGGTGAAGTGTCCGATGTGTCAGGTAACTGAGTAAGAACCAGTGAAAACCAAGTGGCGAGTGTACATCAGTCAGTGGTGGAACGTATGAAGCATCACGGAAAGCCCCGATGATCACGGCACCTATGCCACTGGCAGCGCTTGTACCGCAGCAGCGGATCGTCTGTAACGCGCACTGGGCAGACTCAGCGATCCGCCACGCGCTGTAGACGTTCACAAGAGGAGTATGACCGGTACATCCCATGTCAGCCACCTTACTAGCAAGCTTCGCGCGATGTTCCGCGACGGTGAACCTTGGCCGGGTGTGCATGAGATGACAGGAGAACGCGCAGCGCGAGATATCGCACAGTAGTCACCCAGTTTGATCGTGAGAGGGTATGGCACGGAGTGCTCCCAACAACGTCTCTGATCTTCAGATGTAAGCCGTACGGATGCTTGCAGTGGACCATCCATATACACGTCAACTGCATGCTTCGGCACATGCGTTGGACACCAGCGTGAAACGTATGTACCACGCTGTACATCATCGACCTTGACGATCATCTGCGATACAGCAGCCCAACGGCGGAACAACGTTCTGGACTCGGAATCAAGGCACGTAAGCGTCCGAGAGGTACTCCTTACAAGAACGCTCGTTAGGAGGCAGGATGGACATCTGGTTAGCATGGTCAGTCGAACGTGCAAACCCAAGACACAAAGGCCGACATACCCAGGCGAGTCCCCAGGTGACTCGATCTCTTTGTTATTGAGGGCCACGCCTACGATCCCGTCTGAGAAACCACTCCGTCTTGGACATCGCTGATGTGGTCTTCCCAAGGTCTTCCTCGCGTTCTTCACCCGATTCGTCGCCGTCGCCACTCTCTCCGTAGCCGCTGTCGTCAACACTATCCGTGCCACCATCCGACTCGTCTCCCGAGTCTGCGTCGTCGAGAATCTCTTCGCCTAGTGAGTAATCTTCGGGACTGAGGTCCGTGTTGCCCAAAAGCTCGCCTTCCAAGGGGGTGTACGACTCATCGTCGTAGCGATACCAGCCGAAGTCTTTCAGGGGCATGCACTGGGCCAGTAGGCGGCCCCGGCGAACCAACACCATGTCTGAAGTCATGACCTTCTTCGGAGAGTGTGCCCTATCCCTCCAGTCGACGTAAACCCCATACACCATCGTTAGGTCGCCCTTCACTCAGCAGCATTTGACGTGCGGCCAGATGGTCTTGGATATGATCCAACTATGTCCCTCTGCCATGAGATCAAGCTCTCCGGCGGCGGGATCATGGACGATCGGGAGGTTCTGCCTGCGCTTTGACCGCGTTTTGTTGTAAAGAGGCCAGCCGTACACCCAAGGCATGGTGGAGTTAAGCAGGGTAAATAAAATAAATAATGGATGAGCTGAGACGAGGGAACGCATGCGCGTCGTTTGCGAACGGTTGCCAGCAAGTTGCCAGTTCAACGGAATTGGTGATCCGGCGCTTCAAAGACAGTCACGGCAACTGCCGGTGACAGACCCCGATTACCGGCGTTTAGGCATGAGGAGGAGGAAGGAGGAGGAGGAAGGGGGTCCATTGTCGCGTGTACCGTGGCAAAAACACAGTAGACCGAACTTGGATTATTGTCACAGTAGGAGACGAACATACATTCTATGGCAGTTGGATGTTCCAATTGCACTGAGGGGGAGCTCTGGATGTGAAGACAGTTTGGTGGATACATATCGAGACGACGCAATACCGAAAGGACACGCAGGAATACACACATATACATGAGTCCCAGTAAGTATTTGTTCGGACACAAGGAATCAATTATGAAGATACACTGCTAACTCATGTGCATTCGCAATACGTGCTCAGTGCACTCAGTGTGTTGACAGAATAAGGAGAGACGTACATGCATAGTACATCTCAAAATGGGAGGGAGAATAGAGGGCTACTATCCAGACGTCACACAATGTTTTCACTGTAAGACGATAAGAGAAGGCGTGTTGAACAGCCTGTATCAAGGCTGCGGCCCAACAATGGTGCAACATGCATCTACGCAGCACCAAATGGTTAGTATGGGTTATCTCAGACTATGTGCGACAAACTCACTGAAGTCGTTGGGCAGCGACTTCGCTGCCTCACAGGTTCCGGACTCCTCTGGCAGCAAGTCCAACTTCGAGCCCGCGCCATCGGTTACCGTCTCATAGTCACTCTCGACACTGTCTTCTCCGCAATCTTCCTCATCGCCGGTATTGTTCATCGACGCATCTCCGTCGCTGTCGTCATCGCTGCCCTCGTCACTGCCCTCGTCATTGTCCTCGTCACTGTCCTCGTCACTCTCGTGACGCGTCTTCTCTGCATGGACGATCAGCGAAGTCAGAATAGGTGCCGGTACTGAGTAACTCACCATATAGGACACCGGACGGGTCTTCGTACTGGTACCAGCCAAGATCCCTGAGTGGCATAGCTCGCCCGAGGCGGCGATGCTGCTCGCGAGTCATGATCTCCTTGCTGACGAGTTTGGTCGGAGGATAACGATTGTCCCCGTAGTCGACATATGCAGCGTAGACGAGCTCAGGGAGGCTGTTGACCCAGCAGGTAAGTATAGGGATCATGCCGACTTGATCTGCGACCCATAGCCGGGCTGCTTGAATGTACTGATAGTCACCGGCATTCGGGACTTTCACGAGATGACGCTGTTTCGCGATTTCGATCGCATCGTCATCATAGAGAGGCCAGCCGAGTACCCAGGTCATGACAATTATGAGAGCACAAGCAGAGCACAGACAGGAAGAATGGGAGAGGACGACAGACGCAACTCCCGCATTAGTACATGCGGTTTGGGTTGCAACAGGTTGCAACCGGTGAGGGCGACCGTTAATGTGGCTCCGGTCATGTGATCGTGGCATGATCGCCCAACCAATGAGAGGTCCTTGTTCTCGGAGTTGAACGTAGGAAGGTCATTTCGGAGACGAAGGCGTCGAATGCGACACAAATGCAGGCAGAGACACTAGATCGTGAGACTGAACACGCGTACCTATACAGGAATCCAGCGTGATCATTTGCCAGAGGGGGTTCCCACCATTACAGCTGCGAAGCCACAACATAAGTTGATTGAACATAATAACATTGGGTCAGTTATACAGGCAGAGTACAGCACAACGTCGATGGCTGCGAAGTGATGATACAGAATATACTAGTACTATAATACAGATTCCGCATAGTATGATGGCAAGAGGAGGAGGAACGAACTGCCTTGTGTCGACGCTACGGCTTAGCGAATGTACAACAAGCATTTCTAGGCAACGTCAACTCGTCAACAGGCGTAGTTTGTTATGATGTGTGGCGCACTCACTAGAGGCCATCGGGAGGCGATGTGACCACCTCGGAGGAGCTCGGAGGGGCTGGACCCCTCTGCGGACAAGTCCGACCTCGAGACTACACCGTCGGTCACTGTTTCATTGTCGCATGCCCGGGCCAGCGTGTCTTCGTCGTCGCTGGAAGTCGACGTGTTATCGTTGTCGTCTTCTCCCCTATCGCTATTTCCATCGTTACTCGTGTCACTGCCCTCGGCACTACCCTCGTCACTGTTGTCAATCTCTTCGTCGACCATCTCCTCTTCATCCGACATCAGTCGAGTTGAAGAGATACAAGGGCACACGCAACTTACTGTACAGTTCACAGGACGGGTCATTGTGTTAATACTAGCCAGAATCTCTGAGTGGCATCACCTTCTTGAGGCGACGATACTGCTTCAAGTTGTCGGACATTGTCATGTTCTCGAGGATGATGTCGGTTGGAGGGTAGCGATTGTCACCGTAGTCGACATATATAGCGAATACAATCTCCGGAACATCGTTGACCCGGCAGGAGAGTGCAGGGACAATGCCGACCTGGTCGGCGACCCACAGCTGGGCTACTTCGATGCGCCGATAATTTCCTGCGTTCGGGTCCTTGACAAGATTGCGCGTCTTCGCAATCTTGAGCGCGTCATCGTCGTAGAGAGGCCAGCCAAAGACCCAAGTCATGATTACAATACCAAAGCATGCAAGTATGTTACTTAGGGAGGTCGAAGGCGACTTTCCAGATGTGTTGAGGTGACCGTGGGAGCTTGGAATGAACTTGAACGGCTGTGGCCTCGGGCATGTGATCGCGACAGGACCGATCGCCTACTTAGCCAATGAGAGTACAACTTCAAGTACAAGGACGCAGTTTATGTAAATGCAGAATGGACGCGTCGGAGATGGATACATCAGACGTGATACAAAACAGCTCACAGTAATACGACTTTGAGGCTCGATGCGGACGCATATGTGAGTTCAGTGTGATAACGATTGTTTGCCAGTGGAATGCTACTCTACAGGACCGCGAGGCCACAATACTTGATAGTACAGGTCGGAGATAGTGGGATTAAAACAAACATGCAGGCAAATTACAATGTAGTGTTGATGGTGATGGAGGAGTGCTACAAAACAAGGCGCTAGATGATGATGCAGAGCCCGGACAGCATGACGACAAGATGAACTGTGTTGAGTCAAGGTTGCGGCGCAGCGATGGTGCAACACGCATCTGCGCGACGTCAATTAGTTGAAGCTAATCCCATATGATGTTCGACACACTCACTGAAGTCTGTCGATAGCGACTTGGCTGCCTCGGAAGTCCCAGAGTCGTCTGGGAGCAGGTCCATCTTCGGGACTACACCGTCGGTCACCGTTTCAGTGTCACTCCCAGCGGCGTCTTCATCGTCGCTAGCGAACTTCATCGACGCATCTTTGTGATCGCCTTCTCCATCCTCGCCGTCTCCATAACTACCCGTGTCACTGCCCCCGTCACTGTCCTCGTCGCCGTCGTCGGCGTCCTCGTAGAATATTTCCTCTTCATCGCCAACATCAGTCGCGCTAAAGAGATAGCAAGGCGCATAAACTCACTGTACTTTACACAGGTCGGGTCATTGTACTGGTACCAGCCGAAATCCCTGAGTGGCATGACCCTCTTGATGCGGCGATACTGCTTGTTCGTCATCGTCGTCTCCTCGGGAACCAGCTCGGTCGGAGGATAGCGGTTGTCCCCATAGTCGACATACATAGCGTACACGCTCTCCATCTCGTCGTTGACCAAGCAAGCGAGGACAGGGACAACACCGATCTGGTCCGCGACCCACAGCCGGGCTGCTTGGATGCGCTGAGCATTTCCCGCATTCGGGTCCTTGACAAGATTGTGCTGCTTGTCAATCTTGAGCGCATCGTCGTCATAGAGAGGCCATCCAAGAACCCAAGTCATGTTGATTGATATGTGTGGAGAGAGCGATGGTGGGGGTGCGTGAAAGTCAAAGACAGTGACGCCCTTAAGTGTCTCGGAGGCAAGTGTGGCTTCGGCGCTCCCAAGCGGGAATTCTCTTTGCCGTGGCTGGACGGCAATAGCAACCGATCATTATACTGTATCGGGCCGGGATCTCGGCCGGACATGGTACTCGGTCAGTCGAGTGCCGTAGGCTCAGTTCCCCGTCTTACAACACATTATGCATACCAGTCGACTCTCACAATTTTCCTCTACCTCCTGGTATAGTTTTCTTGTGATTAACTTTAGTAATGAGCCCACGGTGGTCGACTGACCGAGTACCCTGTCTGGCCGAGATCCCGGCCCGATACAGTAAGTGAGCGCCGTGGCACCGTCGCCCGATATAGATGTTTAATAGATGTGGCTGATGACTGAACTTGGGACTGATCGACTCTTTTGTGTCGAACCTACTCTGGGCTCAGTGGCCAATCCTGCATCGGGTTGCATGGTAGCGATAACCACGGGGGAACGTCCGGGATAGGCAATATCTGTAGTCACCAGGACACAATAACGCCTTCTCGGTTCGCTGCCTTCGCGTCTAGATGTGGCTGAGTGATCGACGCCCATTGTTCGCCCATTCAGGTTGTGTGGTCAGTGCCACTCAGTGCCACATCGGGATGCGTGGTTGCGAAGACCATGGTGGCACGCCTGATTTAGGCAATTCTTGGTAGCAAGACCACGCGCCATCTTCTCGGCTGGCTGGCTTCGTGTCTCAGCCATGCGCTCAGGTTGCAATCGTATAAAGGGGCCTCAGGTCCCCCCTCGGACTTGACATCCCCAGCACCGCATACCACTTCTCCTACGATCCGACCATGGCGCTATTCGTACGAACCACTCGGGCTATCATACAATCCTTCGCTGGCGATCCCGGCAACTTTCTCGGCAGGACTCTGGAGTGGCCGTGGTACGGGTTTTGGACACAGGCGTTCTACGGCGAAGTGGATCCTCGCACGGTCAATGTTGGCCCGCAGTCTGAGGTTGTCAAGCGACAGCGGACCAACGACGGCCGGGTTGTGCTGAGGAAAAGAGTCCCAGATTTTGTCCTCCATTATGCCACTGGCGTCCCTCTGGATCACGACATAGGCTCGTTGCTCGAGGTGACCAATCACGAGCAGTTGCAGCAATTCTACCAGGGCAGGTGCATCGTGACCAAGTCGCTCGTCTTAGCGATCTGCGAGGTCAAACCCTATCCGGATCCGAACGTTATACCAGCGGGGGACCAATTTCGAGACAAGCTAGCCAAAGCGTTGGGGGCCATCCAGGCTGAGGCGCGGGCGGGTGCCAAAAATCAGGCTGCGCTATACCTGGCTTCACGACGGAACATCTCTTGCGTCGTAGCCATTTCCACCTTTGGAGCCTACTTTTCATGGAAAGTCTTCGTGCAGGGCGGTGTCAGCGACGTGTCGAGCAACCTTGATGCGACATACAGAGATTCGGGCGGGGCCAGCGAAGAAAGCTCCGCCGACCAAGCTGCCAGGTAAGTGAGCTCGCTTCAATTGCCTTCTTATAGTCGATGACGGTCAATTTTCTAGTAACAACGAAGCATCTGCCAATGTCTCTAGTGCCGCCGCGGCTCCATCGTGATTACCACATCAGACGCTCTGCTGAGGATGATGCTAACCAATTTTCAGAAGGAATGAGCGACCAAAACGAAATCGACGGCCAGTGTATGACGGTTCTCCTGTTGTTCGTTGTCATCATGCTAATCGATTTCCAGTGTCAAATATGGACAGTACCCGCTGCCAAGGAAGGAGACAGCGAAGGAAGGACCGAATACTTCAGAGGACGAAGGGGATGAGGACGATGCGTAAGTCAATCGATCCCCATGGCCTAGTCATCATCTGACAATGTGATATACCATACAGACCTCTCACAATGCAGAAAGTGACAGGGAAAGGCAAGGCAGTGGCGAAGCCGGAAGAGAAGACTGAAGGGGATGTCAAGAACCGACGCGTGGACGAGCACAAGGACAAGGGGAAAGGGAAAGGGAATGAGGTACAGAGTCGGCCAGCACCAGAAATGCCGCTACTTGAGCTGCCACCGCTCCTTGATTTTTCGGAAGAGTGAGTCGTGCTCCCATAGATTCTGATCTCAAAGTCCCATAACTTATTCGTGGATTAAGTACGCTCGAAGAGGTTATTGCGAGCAGTGCGCCAGCTGCCGAGGAGTTGAAATCCACGACGAGCAGTCCAGGTCCGGAGACCGCCTCGACATCTGCCAACACCTCTGGCGCCGCCCGAGGAGATCTCGAACAGCCGAACGCCGACTCTGACCATGGAGACGAAGAAGACACAGAAGACATTCCTCCGGCTGAGTACGTCACTGTTCTTCCCTGTAATGGAAAGCGTTCTGATGTCCGATGGTTAACAGACTGGAATGGTCTCAGTGGTATCACTGGGACACTGCCAACGGCATCAGGGAACGAACGAAGATGCTTAAGGCCATTCAACGACAGCACCCTGACCTCCAAATCCGCCGCCAGTAATGATAAGGTCTGCATGAACGAACCTCAGGAACGTCGCCCCTGTCTAAAGCCTTCCCCTTCTCATATGTCCTTTACTGAACTCTGAAAGTGACCTGTACTTGTTCTGAGATGTAGTATATATTGTATTTGTCCGGTCCAATCTATACTAATTGTGTCTGCGACGATCTGAGGTGCAACGCTCAGGTGTAAAAATCCTGAGTTGTCGGACCAATTCCGCGCATACATCAGCCAAATTCACGACGCATCATTTGATTCTGGTACGTTGCTTCCCAACATGGACCAGACGTAAAACCATGGCTGTCTGGAGCTTCGCACATGTCCGGGTTTGCTAGTCAGGCGACCCCGTGTGTGATGCCAGTTTACGGATATTGTGTTAACACACTGCGGCAGTAAAGTTTGACTCGGAGCGAGGAGCGAATCCATTCACTATGTCTTCGCCTGGCAATGTCATCGGCGAGTCTGCTTGGACAAACATGGAGAGACAACACGCACCGCTGTCAACCCATGCATGCCGGTACCGAAAGGGCTACGTGTTCGCGTTCCATCTGACAAGAACACATACAAGACTACGTGGATCGTAAGGTACACAACAGCAAAATGCAGGCGAGCGTCCACCCGGATGTCTCCTAGGGTCACATTACAGCGCAAGACATGCATGGCACAAGAAAGTACGAAAGTACGAAGCACGACAGCGAACAGTGTCTCTCCTCACAAGGCAAACCGATACATCTCCTCAGGCTTATGAATTTCATCCCCCCTCATCGCAGCCTCCTCGTTTTGTCACCGTTAGAGGTCCATGGAGGCACACGTAAGCGTATACGCGTCCACACCGTATGTCGCACGTCTAAGGGAGCGTCCAGCCACCGGCACACATACCGGCGGCGCGCCAACTAGTGCAGCTACAGCGCGCCCGTGCAGGCGGGCGCAGCCGCCTCCTCAGCCCACCAAAGTCCAGAGTTCAGCCGAGCTACATACCCCGGGCCCTCGCAGGCAGCTAGCTCGGCGGCTTGTCCACGCTCACGCTCCTCCGCCCCACGCTCGCCCTCTCCTCCGACCTCTCCCGGCCGGTTGCCCCCACCCCGCTCCCGCCGCTATGCATACTATGCACGCTGTGCATACTGTGCACGCTCACCGAGTCGTCCTCCCGCGCGCGCTTCTGCCCGGTGCCCGGCGACGACGCGACGGACACGGACATAGACGTCGGTACGGCGAAGTTCGCCATCGACCGCGCGGCGCTGCTGATCCCGACGGTGTGCGGGATCCCCCGCGCGCTCGTGCTCGGGAAGAGCGAGGCGGCGCTGAGCTGGCTGGACTGCGCGCCGGACGAGGAAGACGTGCCGGAGAGGAAGTCGAACCAGTTGCCGTTGTCCGTGGCCGAGTGCGCGCCCCCTAGGTACCGGGAACGACCAACAACGATGAGTGCGACGCCGATCGGCGACCAAGTACCACGCACCGTTCTCTGGCCGATTCTGCTGACCACCTGCATGCACCGGCCAGTCAAACAAAGGCATCCCGCCCTGCCCTCCTCCACCCGCACCTCCCCCGCTCCCATTCGCCTCGCCCAGCAGCTCCAACGCCATTGCCGTCGCCGACGACACGCTTCCCTGTCTCTGCTGCTGCTGCTGTTGATACATCGGCGCTGGTTTTTGCTGCGGCGTATACGGCGACGCCGAACCGTGTTGACTATGCTGGCCACCAGGGAAGCCGACCGTGCGCAGCGACGGATGGTGGCCCGTGCCCATGTCCATGCCGAACGCGCTGGAACCCTGGGAGCCCAGCTGCGAGAGGAAGCCCGCGGGGGCGCTCTGCGAGCCGAGCCCACCGCCCACGTCGTTCATGCCGAGATTGAGGCTGGAGCTGGCGTACTGGAGCGAGGGTGGCTCGCGCTCTGTGTGGGCGGGAGGCCGGGCGCGGAATGGAGGGGCGTGATGCCCGTCTGGACGGGGCAGCCCGAGCTCATGTCGACCCCGTGGTGGTAGGGGTAGTGCGGCATGCCGCTGGAGCCGCTCGGGCCGGCAGCGAGGAAGGAGAGGTTGAGCGACTGCGGGAGGGCGGGCATGGAGTTGCTGTGCGTGGGGAGGTGGGGGCCGTCGTCGAGGCGGGGGCGCTTAGAGGCGAGGGAGTGGGAGATGTTGCGCACAGGCGGGGACGCGGCGCTGAGGCGCTCGCCGCAGACGGGGATGGTCATGGAGGAGGTCGTACCCGTGGATGAGAGGCGGTAGTCGAGCTAGAGTACGGCGGTCAGCCTATGGGAAGTCCTTGCCTCACGACATGAGGCAAAGGAGATAGGAACGAGACAGACAAGCAGCGAATAATACAGCATCCGAGGATGGCAGTGGCGGGGAAATACAGGACAGGGTGCTAGATCAATGACACAAATGATACAGTATTCATACAGTACCAACGACAAGAGGATGTGGCACGCGTCAAGGCTGTGGTTCGGTGATGGTGCAACGCGTATCTGCGCAACATCAGTTGATCAAGAGGAAGACTTATGTCATGCACGACACACTCACCGAAATACGTCGGTAGTGAATGAGTTACCCTAGAGGGGCAGGAGTCCGACTCCGAGGGCGAGTCCAACCTTGAAACTACACCGTCGGTGACTGTCTCATTGTCGCTCCCAGCCGCGTCTTCTTCGTCGTTCGCAGTGTTCATCGACGTATCATCAACATCGTCTTCTCCATCGCCATCCGTGTCGCTACCCTCATCACTGCCCTCGTCACTGTCATCCTCGTCCTTGTCAACCAACTCTCCTTCATCCAACATCAGTCGCGTCGAAGAGACACAAGGGCTCATAAGCTCACCGTATAGTTCGCAGGACGGATCGTTGTGCTGGTACCAGCCGAAATCCTTGAGTGGCATCGCTTTCTTGAGGCGACGGTACTGCTTGCCGGTCATTGTCATGTTCTCTCGGATGAGATCGGTCGGAGGATAGCGGTTGTCGCCATAGTCGACATACACAGCGTATACGACCTCCGGGACGTCGTTGACCCAGCAGGAGAGCACAGGGACAATGCCGATCTGGTCGAGGACCCACTGGTGGGCTGCTTGGATGCGCCGATCATCTCTCGCGTTCGGGTCCGACTTGACAAGATTGTGTGTCTTCGCGATTATGAGCGCGTCGTCGTTGTAGAGAGGCCAGCCAAAGACCCAAGTCATAATTATGATACTGATACCGAAGCCTGGAAGACAAACAATATTGTCAAAGTCGAAGACGAGGTTCCAGATGCGCGGTAAAGTTGGTTTGAACAGGTAACCGTGGACTGTGGCTTCGGGCATGTGACCGCGACATGATCGACTGATCGCCCAACCAATCATCGACCTACTGTATCGGGCCGGGATCTCGGCCAGACAGGGTACTCGGTCAGTCGACCACCATGGGCTCATTCCTAAAGTTAATTACAAGAAAAACATATCAGGAGGTAGAGGAGGATTGTGAGAGACGACTGGTATGCGTAATCTGTCGTAAGACTGGGAACTGAGCCTACGGCACTCGACTGACCGAGTACCATGTCCGGCCGAGATCCCGGCCCGATACAGTACATACTTGCTGAGTGTAATTAAGCCGCGGTAGATGTGGCTGCTGAATAGGTACTGTATAGTTAAATGAAGCAGGAGGGAGGCCCACCCTGTTGACCGCGCATGCGCACATTGTATCCGGCTAAGATGTCGCTTATTTGGCATCACCAGGTAGGGCCCATCTCGTCGGAGCCCCGACATTGAGTGTTTCAACGTCGATAACAAACACCAGCCACGGGCAACCGCGCTCCCCCACTTGGCAGCGGCACCTTCGATTTTCAAGCGCGTCGCAATCAAGGCCGAGCCGGCTTGATCCTACGAAACGCTGCCTTCCGGTTCTTCCGAGTTGACGCATCAGATGTCCGATTCAAAATAACACCAGACAAAAATAAAACAGGTCTATTCGTGACGATGCAATGGCCTGCGGGGAAGCTGACAGCGAGAGGACACCTCCGCTCGTTTGCGGGAGGAGAGCCAGAGCGTCTGATTGAGTGACCGGTAAGAGACCGGAACACCATCCCCTTGTCCGCAAACCTGTCTCGAACGGACTCGGCAGTGAAATTATCCAACGACACCGTGTAGATTCGGACTGCACAGGACAGACACCGAGCCTTGCAAAGGACCCGCCGCAGGGCCGCCGCACAAACGTGGATAACGCCGCGCAGTCGTGTCCCACCAGCCGGTATCATCGTCGCCATATCGAGGCTCCGAGGAGAAAGAAGGGTAGTGTGGGAGTGCGCGCACGTCCATTTGGCCATATGCAGTGCAGACGATCTGCCAAACCGCCTGCCGCATCCGCCTTCGAGTGGCCCCGTCGAATCTTCCGTCGACGCGTCCGGTGTAAACTCGCCGCCGTGTAGCCCTCTGCGAAGCTGCCTTCCTGCCGTGCACCCCATATCGTGTCGTACCTCTCTCTTTGACGCGCTCGGACCATCCGTCGATGCACGCTTCGAAGTTCGAATTCGTGATGGCGAGGCCCTCGTGAGCCAGAGCTATAAATAGCGGGCAAATGCGCGCGGCGAGATTTGGGGCAGCACAGCCGCCCATTTTGCGAGATATTTTAAGCGCATTTATTTTTGACCCCGTTAGGCGAGATTTACAGACCCGATAGACGAGCAGGCACAGCGGTTTATTTTTACCAGTCTATGTTCTGTCTCTTCTGGCGTCGGTGAGCGAGATTCGGCCCTCCCGATGGATGGCTTGTCCTAATTTTGGTGGTGAGCTCAATAGCCCGGGCTGCTCGCGCACGGCTCCGGGCGTCGTACCTGAGCTTCGCTGACGCGCGCAGCGCATGACGAACACTGACCCAGATGTGCGCGGTGATAACTTACAGCACCACTGCTCGCGGGACGCTGGCATGAGAGTCCGGAGCTTGCAGGCAGACAATGAATTACGAAAGCAGTGGACGCACACTGTCGGGTGAACATTCATTCATGACCACGGGCCATACCAGACCCCACGTCATTCATAATACCCGGAAAGGCATCCAAAGGGGTGGACTCTGGATGGGATCCTCAAGGGAGAACTGTATGGAAGGGGATAGATGGACATGGCCATACGCTCACGGCTCGGCGCACAGACCGACCCCCAATCTCACGTCATCCGCAAGGCCCTCGCACAGACAATAGCGAGCGAACGGACGGGCTGAGTCGAGGGCGGGCGGGACAGAGACCGCGAGGCGGAGCACCGCTGTGGCACGTCCCGCGCGCTCGCGTACAAGCGCCATCGTCAGCGAGAGGCTCGAGCGAGGCATAGAAGGAAGGTAAGTAGGCACACACGCGCACACGCCCACGAAAAGGTCCGCGTCCAGGGAACGCCCGCGCCGTAAGCTTCAGGCTCGATGACCCATAAAGGCAACTTTTCGCACCAGACCGCGCGTCATGCGTAAGACGCGGAGAGAAGCCTCTGGGGACGTCGACGCGCGTTCGTTGTGCGCGGTAGAACGGTTGCCCGCAGGACGAGACTTGGGAAGCGACATGAGAAGAGAATGCGACAAGAGCTGGGGTTGGGAAAGGAGTTTGTTATGACGTACAAGATGTCGATGGGTCTTCCTCCGAGGACCATGCCAATGAAGAGAACAACGTCCGCGTGTCAGCGGACATTGCTCATCGGAAGAAGATAACTGCTGGCACATGTCAACGACACTCGTAAGTTATCTTCCTGCACGATGCAGGACACGGAAGAGATTTCGGCCTACGACGATGGATGGTCGGACGCGCACGGCTGGCTCCCGTCGACGTCATTGCGCGACCTCCCCTTCAAGGAACAGCGCACTACGTCCGCAAACGTCGTTGAGCGTAACGACATGACCCAGTGATCATGCCTCCGATGGATGAGGAGCACATGGGTTTCTCGGATTTTTTCGAGCTAGCAGTGCCAACGAACCCGGCATATCCTTGATCATATCAGAACTTGCGGCCATATGCGCTGCTGCAAGACCCGGATGGGCTCGCGGAAGCCCGAGCCACGACGTCGCCTCCGTGCGACGCCAACGGCGTAGATCCCAAGTGAGCGACACGGCCTACTGACTCTCGGTGAGCGCAAGAAGGCTCCCAGGGAGCAGCGCACCCGCGAGCCACACCGGGATCACCGACAAACCTCCGTCCGTCCGTCCATCCATCTCATCGCGATGCTCCCCGAGCTTCCACCAGGCGTGCAGCGGACCCCACCCGCACCGGGACGGCCAGCGCAGATCCAGTCAGCGCGCAAGCCGACTGCCTAAGCCACAGCCCCAGTCTCCACCTGCGCGCGACGGGACATCGTCCATGACGCACCCAGGCCGCCTTCGCAGGACCTTCGCGGTCGTCTTCGCGTTCATCGTTCCCTCGTCTTCTCGAACCCTCACACGCCAAGAGCCGCCCGCAGCGACACGGACAGGCGGCCGGTGTGCATACCTTCCCTTCCGGGCCTCGCCCAGCCTGCTTACTGACGATATGAGAGTGCGCGCCCCCTCCCTCGCACGCCCACGCCCACGCACCCTTCCTCGGTCTCGAGGCGGGCGCGGGGGCCCGACGGAGGCCGCCCCCCTAGCCGACCATGCGTCCTGCGCCGGGCAAACGACGGCGGCGGGACTGGGTGGAGTGGGACGGCGGTCGCGAGGCGGGCAACTGTGGTGGACAAGTGGTGGAGATGACCAGGCGGAGAGGGTCGAGCAGGTCGTTCGATGCATAGCCGACCCGCCCCGTGAGAAGGCACTGTCGTCACCCGTCTGCGGCCCATCGACAGCCACTCCACTCGTATCCAGCGAACCACCGACCAAACCATTGCAGAATGGGCCCACTGGTAGCACGCCAGCTACCGACACTGCCGGCAGGACATGACGGTAGTTCATTATCCTGGACGTCCGCGCGCCAGAGGGGCTGCGGAGAAGCTGCGATGTAATAGATAGGGGCTTCCATTTGACATCTAAGTTGACCCGCTTGCAGTCTGCGATCTATTGACGGTGGTCCCTGGTGTTGCTGTCCTGGCGGTATAGTCGTAATGAACGTCCCCTGGCTGAATTGTTGTATGTTCTGTCAATTCAATTTGAATTGTGAGGATGTAGACAGATGAGAACTTGGATAGCTACAGGATGGATAGAGGCGCCGCCGCTTGGCAATGTGGTGGCAGCCGAACAAGCGGAGCACGCGACCTGTGCGACGCAAAGCATTGTGACAAGTCTGCCGTAACCATCGTATGTAGGCGGATGACAGTATCATGTCCCAAGACACCGCAGCGGCACTGTGGTGAATCGAACCACCTTCACGAACCTATCCGTAGTAGCTTTGGTGAACTTCTGCACCCAGACCAGACGGTCAAACGGTCAACTCCATCGCGGAGCAGTATCGCACCATGACCGCGTCGCGCCACCGCCCCGAAGTTGGCGCGCCCGCCGCGTCGGCGCCGCCTCCTACTTTGACCGCTTCGGCGTGGAACGTGGCCCACGCCCGAGGAGCACCCTGGGACCCGCTGACACAGCGCACCGCATAAATCGCGCAACCGCGTCGAGCAAAGGGAACACCTTCACAGTCTTTCATTTTCACAGTATTCGGACCGCGCACCGGCCGACCTTCGAAGGACGATCCCTTCACAAGTTCACGCCTGTGAACCGCGAGCCACACGACGCGCAGGAGAGGAAAGGGGGAGGAGACCCACTTGTTGGTCCGGCAAGCTGTGCGGGCCCTAATGGATCCTGGTGCGGTGTATGAGGAGTTGTGGGAGAGCGTAGTAATGGTGTGCGGTGGTTGTCTCGCATGTTGTTCGGCTGCCAGCGAAAGCGCTGCACTGGTAGCAGAACGTTCATGCGCTTAGTCTGGAAGTCCTCTGTAAACATCGCTGTCACCCGAGGGCTGAGAGAGGGAGAATCCCGCCTGGCTGCGATACGCACAATATGGCAGACTGCGGTGTCCGTCCGAGACTGACAGTGGCCACACGGAGTCGGATCCTGATCCGGCCCAAAGAGGCAGAGCACGAACCAGGGACGGCGTTACGTTAAGCTGCACATGCCGACGCCGGCAATGTCTTCGATCGAAGATCTGTCAGGCACGCTGCGGAGGCCACGGACGGCCCGCCGCCGCCGGCCGTGGCCGCCGTGCAAAGTGAAGATCGCGCCTGGTCACTGTGCTCAGTGGCTGCGCGACGCAGACTGCGGTGGCCATAGCGGCGCGCTCGTAGATCATTATTCGTAGACGCCGCGTCGGAGCATGACCAAAAGACAGGCGCATTGGGGAGAACGAGAACAATGAATTCGGAATACAATGAGACGTACGGATGCCGGGGACGCCGAACAGGACGGCTTGAGGTTACGGGAAGAGGAAATGATGAGGGCATGGGCGGCTTGGAGGGCGGCCGGGTGTGGGTTTACGCGCAGGACGACGGTCGACCGCGATGGGCAGGACGCAGCCCGGGAGCCGTGGTTGGGAGCGCAGGCCACGCGAAGGTGTCGACGCAGGACGGCGGTGAGAATGCCAAGGGTGTTGGGCGTGACGGGGGCTTGGAGGGGAATGTTGAAGAGTAAGAGTGGGAACGGAAGCAGGCTCTCGGGGGAGAAGATGAGACACGAGATGGCGGTGGGTGCAATAGGGATGTGATGGGGCGAGTGCTGAATGGGGATGGGGAGGCCGGGAGGGGCGAAGAGGACGCTGCTGCGGAGAAACGGGTCGGCCGGGTGAGAAGAGAGGAGGAGGAGCCCCGCGGACGGCGTTTGCAGTTGTTGTGCTTTGTGCATGCGCGCGCGTCCGACCGCCAGTGCCAGCCCGGCCTCCCTCAAGTGCTCCTCCAGCGCCGGCCTCCTCCTCTGTCTCCTCCCCCTCCCTCGCTCCTCGCCCGCTGCCCGCGCAAAGCCCGCCCGCCCGCCACCATGGGCCGCAGAAAGATTGAGATCCAGCCCATCACGGTGCGTGTCCCGCGGTGCGTGTGCGGCAGGCCTAAAGATGCGCGACGGCCTGCCCGCGCGCGGTGCTGGCGAGAATAGCCCGCTGACGGTCCGCCGCCCATGTATAGCACGAGCGCAATCGGTCTGTGACCTTTTTGAAGGTCTGTCTCTATTTTTGCACTCGGGCTTGGCATCCTTGCCGTTGGCCAATCCGGGCCCGACTCCCGCCTAACGCCCGCCCCCAGCGCAAGAACGGCCTCTTCAAGAAGGCCTACGAGCTCGGTGTCCTCTGCTCCGTCGACGTCGCGGTCATCATCTTCGAGGAGCGTCCGGGCCACCATGTCAAGCTCTTTCAGTACTGCTCGACCGACGTCAACAGCATGGTCCAGCGCCATCTCCGCGTGCGTACACGACGCCCTCTTCCGCATGCTCTCTGACCACTCTCCAGTTCGACGGTGAACGCGACACGCGCGGACCATCAGACTTCAGCGGAAACACAAAGAACGACAACGTCGACGAGGATGACGAGGATGGCGACGACGAGGACGGTGCACGGCCATCGAAGGGTCGCCAGGCACCCAGCAAGCCCGCAAAGGTGAAGACAGAGAGCACCAACGGCAGCCTCAACATCAACGGTGCGATCCCCATCCGCCCCGTTCCACAAGCAAACACCGACCTCTCCATGATCAACGTGCGTAGCCCTTCTCACGTTACTCCCACAGGCTGACCGCCGTACTCCAGCTCGACTACCGCCTCTCACCCACGGGCACGACCTCCTCCATGACCATCCCCGTCTCCGGCGAGCGCCTCAGCGCCGCGTCCCCGCCTGTGCGCAACATCTCCCACTCCCTCGCCTCTAAGCGCCCCCGCCTCGACGACGGCCCCCACCTCCCCACGCACAGCAACTCCATGCCCGCCCTCCCGCAGTCGCTCAACCTCTCCTCCCTCGCTGCCAGCCCGAGCGGCTCGAGCAGCATGCCGCACTACCCCTACCGCCTCGAGGTCGACATGAGCTCCGGCTACCCCGTCCAGACGGGCATCACGCCCCTCCACTCCGCGTCCGGCCTCCCGCCCACGCAGAGCGCGAGCCACCCCTCCCTCCAGTACGCCAGCTCTGGCCTCAATCTCGGCATGAACGGCGTGGGCGGCGGGCTCGGCTCGCAGAGCGCCCCTGCAGGCTTCCTCTCGCAGCTGGGCTCCCAGGGCTCCGGCGCGTTCGGCATGGACATGGGCACGGGCCACCATCCGTCGCTGCGCACGGTCGGTTTCCCCGGCGGCCAGCATAGTCAACACGGTTCGGCGTCGCCGTATACTCCCCAGCAAACATCAGCGCCAATGTATCAGCAGCAGCAGCAGCAGAGACAGGGAGGCGTGTCGTCGGCGACGGCAATGGCATTGGAGCTACTGGGCGAGGCGAATGGGAGCGGGGGAGGTGCGGGTGGAGGAGGGCAGGGCGCGATGCCGTCGTTCGACTGGCCGGTGCATGGGGGTGGTCAGCAGAGTCATCCAGAGAACGGTGCGTGATGCTCAATTGCCGCTCGGCGTCGCGCTCATGATTGTGGTCGTTCCCGGGACCCAGGGAGCGCGCACTCGGCCACGGACAACAGCAACTGGTTCGACTTCCTCTCCGGCACGTCCTCCTCGTCCGGCGGCCAGTCCAGCCAGCTCAGCGCCGCCTCCCTATTTCCAAGCACGAACGCGCGCGGGATCCCGCACACCGTCGGGATCAGCAGCGCCGCGCGGTCGATGGCGAACTTCGCCGTACCGACGTCCATGTCCGTGTCCGTCGCGTCGTCGCCGGGCACAGGGCAGAAGCGCGCGCGGGAGGACGACTCGGTGAGCGTGCACAGTATGCACAGCGTGCATAGCATGCATAGCGGCGGGAGCGGGGGTGGGGGTGGGCTGACCGGCCGGGAGAGGTCGGAGGAGAGGGCGAGCGCGGGGCGGAGGAGCGTGAGCGTGGACAAGCCGCCGCGCTAGCTGCGTGCGGGGGCTCGGGGCTTTGGGCTTTGAACTGAGGAGGCGGGCGGGCGCACCCTCCGTAGGACAGGGCGGGCTGCCTCCGTCCCTGTTCGCGTCCGGCCGAGCGCGAGCTGTGCGGGGCGCTGGCGGATGGACGCTCCCCTAGACGTGCGCGCCCTTGAACTCAGTGCGGACGCGTGTAGTGTGTCACCATCTGCGGACTTTTGCTGGACGGGGACAAGGACGACGACAAAAGGGGAGTCCGTGTGGTTGTTGTTCTGCTTGTGACGAGAGACACTGTTCGCTGTCGTACCTTCGTACTTTCTTGTGCCATGCATGTCTTGAGCTGTACGTGTGCTGTGAGCCTGGGGGTGGCCCCGGGTGGACGCTTGCTGTCGTGTATCTTACGATTCGTGTTAGTAGCAGTGGTTTTACACAGGCGTCGTTGTTGGATGAACATGGACGTTTGAACAAGCGGCTCGTCTGATGTATTGCAATCGTGACTATGCGTGGTTGGGCCTTGGCATCAGCAATCGCGTCGGGCTGCAGCATTGCTTTGCGGTGTGTATAACACCTTAGCGTCGTGATTGTTAGTTCAGGCTCGCCTGTGGCACTTCGTTGGTTCTCTAAATCCGGCGTTTTGGACAGACGGGTGGAACTACCGGATTGCATTGCATTAGAATGAGTGGCCAGGGCTTGTTGTACGCGCAGTCAAGAACGAACCATTGAATGCGCTCAAAAGCCGGACGTTCTCAAAGCAATGTTAGCCTTAGACATGGGTCGGCGTGCGTTGCGGTTGGCAGTTGCAGATAGCAAGCAGATTTTCGCAAACACATCGATACATATTGAGCGGGGATAGGGACAAGGAGAAATTACGTTACATCTCGGAACATGTACAGATATTGCGATTCGAGTCTCGACGGGTCGGGGGGAGAGTACAGGGGAAGAAATGTGATGGAGACAAATCCAGACTTCAGCGGACATGTGTCGTCAGGCTTACCCGCTCAGGGCAGATCAGTTCGGGAAGCGGAACGTGATGTCAGGATTCTGTCTCTGGATAGCATCCAGCATCCTAGATCGTTGCTTGATGCCATTGGGATGCTCCCAGTGGTACCACATCGACCACTCGTGTCTGTGCACACGACTTGCTATCAGGAGACTGGCCCTTCAGCAGAAAAGATAGCGACGTACTCGCCAGCAGGAAGGTGCGCGTCTTCCTCGTCTTCGCCGTCAGAGTGGACGTTCTGCCGGTCGGAAGGTCCAGCAGCGCGAGAGGCACTCGCGGATGTCGAGGCAGCCTCCGGCCCCACACGGCTCGTTGGGGCACGCGAGTTCCCGGCATGCGACCCGCCGGGGGCTAAGATCCCTTGGTACGGACTGGATTCACTTCTGGCTCAGAAAATGCGCATAAGAGACCGCGAGAACGACTCACTCTTCCCAGTTTACGAACGGTGGCAACTCCAAGCGCTGCACTTCTGGTTCCGGGGGGCCTCTGCCTTCTCCTTCTTGTCCTCGGCGGCCTTCACTTCCTCTTTCTCCCGCTCCCTTGCTTTCCCCTTCCCCTTATTCTTCTTGTTCTCCTCCTTGTTCTCCTCCATTTTGCCGTCTGCCTTTTTGCCGTCTGTCTTCTTGCCGTCTGTCTTCTTGCCGTCTGTCTTCTTGCCGTCTGTCTTCTTGCCGTCTGTCTTCTTTCCATCTGCCTTCTTGTCGTCTGCTTTCTTGCCGCCTGCCTTCTTTCCGCCTTCCTTCTTTCCGCCTGCCTTCTTTCCGCCTGCCTTCTTGCCGCCTTCCTTCGCGTCGTCTGCCTTCTCGTCGTCTGCCCTCTCGCCGTCGAGTATGGCCTTTTCCTCTGGCTCCATGACAGATGTTCCCAGCGCCTTAGCTTTGCCTTTCAGTTTCTGCGCCCTACTAGTACCTCAGGGTCAACGAATTGAAGAATGTCTAGAGGCAGGACGACTCACGGGTGCTTCTTGGTGTCGTCGTCTTCTGAAGTGCTGAGTCTTTCCGCCTTCAGGATGCTATATTGTACGTATTCCTTGCTAAGATCCGGTGAGCAAACAACCCCTGAAGAGGAAGGAAACGATCGTACACTGGATGCGGACCTCGCTTAGGTCGGCCAGCACTATTTGGTAGCGGTCAGTTTGCTCCTGGGGAAGAAATGCGAAGAGTGCTCACGGTCGATCCGCTGCAGCCAAGAAGTCGGGAATCTCTTGGTCTTGATGCACCGACGGACCCCTAGAGATCTCGAACTCAGAAACTATTCGAAAGCGACAGCGACAGACGGCAATGATACTCACCGCGGAGCTTGGTCGCCGGAGCTGTCTCCGCCGTCCGACTCAGATGCGTGATAAGTCGGATCGTCGTTACTCGATATGTCACTGACTGCATCCCAAGCGAGGATCCTCCACGAGAAATAGGGTCCAAATATGGCGATGGCTACGACTTCGTCGAGGTCTCTATGGGCAGAGAGGTGTAACGAAACCTGTTTCCGTGCACCAGAACGCGCCTCGCCCTGGATGTTGAACAGCCTTTTCTTTAGCACCGCTTGGAATTGATCCCCAGCTGGTATCTTCGTCGGGTCTGGTAGCGCCTTGACCTCGCAGACTGCTAGGACGATGGAGCTGGTCAGGGCGCACCTGCCCTCGTAGAACTGTAGCAATTCTTCATGATTGGTCACCCGTAACAACGAGTCTATGTCGTGATATAGAGGGACGCCAGTGACATAGTGAAGAACGAAGTCGGGGACCTTCTTCTTGAAGACAACGCCGCCATCATTGGTATTCTGCATCTTGGCCAGTTCGAATTGGGGGCCAGCAACGACCTTCCGGGGATCCACGACACCGTAGAACGCTTGGACCCATAAGCCATACCATGGCCACTCTAGGGTCCTGCCGAGGAAGTTACCAGGATTTCCAGCGAAAGCTTGTATAACAGCGAAAGTGCTTCGTATGAACAGCTCCATTGCAGAGTTGGAGACGTGCCAGTGAGAGAGACCGGCGCGGTGTCGGTGATGCGAGGCCCAAGGGACCTAATAAGACCCCTTTATATAGCTGCAGCACATAGCCGAGACGCAGAGCCGGTCAAACAATGGGAGAGGCCATGCCATCGATCGAACTACCTAAACGAGCATACTAAAGTGGTGGCACGGTGGCAACATTGTGGTCGTCGCGACAATCATCGACCGATTTACCCAAAACGAGTGGTGGCAAGTGGCAACGTTGTGGTCGTCGCGATCATGCCACCCGATATGGCAGATTGCCACACAATGACCACAATCGCTACTGATCAAACAACCGTATCGGGCATGGCGTGCCACCACTTGCCCACGGTGCCACCAGCGATCGGTTGCCGCGACCATCTAAGGTTAGTGCTTCAGGCCACGGCTGTTCCCGTGGGTGCCGTGAGAGCGCTGGAACCGCGTCCCGCTCTTGCTCTTAAGGGCACTGTTCATCTGCCGCCAAGTTCGAATCACCTCGCATCTTCCCTCGCATCTTCCCTCTCTCACAATCTCAGCATGACCTGGGTACTCGGCTGGCCCCTCTACGATGACGATGCGATCGAAATCGCGAAACAGCACCATCTCGTCAAGGACCCGAATGCGCCAGAATATCGGTACATCGAAACAGCCCGGGAATGGATCGCAGATCAAGTCGGCATAATACCTACACTCTCCTGTTGGGTCGACAGCTTCCCTGAGCTTGTATACGCTGCGTATGTCGCCTACGGGGACAATCGTTATCCTCCGACCAAACTCGTCAGCAAGGAAATCATAAGCCGCAAGCAACATCGCCGCCTCGGGCGAGCTATGCCACTGAGGGATTTTGGCTGGTACCAGTACGACGATCCGTCCGGTGTCCTGTATGGTGAGTGACTAAGTGCTGGCACCTTTTCTGACTTCGCTGATCATCTATGCAGAGAAGACGCGTCACGAGAGTGACGAGGACAGTGATGAGGACAATGACGAGGACAGTGACGAGGGCAGCGACGAGGGTGACGATGAAGATGGCGACAGAGATGTGTCGATGAATAATACCAGCGATGAGGAAGATCGCGAAGAAGACAGTGTCGAGAGTGACAATGAGACGGTAACCGATGGTGCGGTCTCGAAGTTGGACTTTCTCCCAGAGGACTCCGGAAGCTTTGAGGCAGCGAAGTCACTGCCTAAGGACTTCGGTGAGTGTGTCGCACATAGTCTGAGATCATCCATACTAACCGCTGGGTACTGCGTAGATGCATGTTGCACCATTGCCGAGCCGCAGCCTTGATACAAGGTCTATGACTCTGCCTTCTCTCGTCGCACCATCAACATCATGTATCACATCAAGCAACTATCCTGTATTACTCTTCCATTCCCGTTGACGCTGCGTTGTATTCAGTCTGTACAGCAATATCTGTATAGTATATTTGTGCCAATTCCATTACATTCAACTTGTGTCGTGATCGTAGTTTTGCCGACGTGAAGCTGAGAATTGCAAGCGATCATGATGGGCTCCTACGTGCAGACGTGTGCATAGTAGCACTTACGAGCTCGTGTTGCTCTTCGTGCTGCGTCCGACGTATCCATCTTCGACGCGCCTTCCAAGTGTGTCGAACCTGGTAACTCTCATTAATTGGCTGGGGCCGCTGGGCGATCCGAGTCGCCACAGCGCGGTCACATGCCTGGGGCCACGGTTTATTAGATTCACTGCATGCGGTCCATTACCGTCCTACCTGCTCACCGTGTTCAGGCGTTCTATTACACAGCGTAGAAGGCCGCAGCCCACACATCCTGGTTGATTTGTATTGCGAAGGAAACCAGCGGTAATAATCAGCACCTTCGTCGCCACGAGTCAATACAAGCCTGAGCCGTGTTCTCCGAGACACTCAAGCCTTCACGTATTTCGTACTCAGCTGAGTACTTGTTTCTACTAAATCTATCCTGCCCTTCTAACCTCACATCCAGCCTGGCAATATGACTTGGGTCCTTGGTTGGCCTCTGTACTACTACGACGCGATCGACATCGCCAAAACGCACAACCTCGTCAAGGATCCGAATGCTGACGACGTAGCCTACGCCGAAGCCGCACAGGAATGGATCGCGGACAGAGCTGGCCTGATTCCGGTGTTCTCTTGCTGGGTCGACGATCTGCCGCAGCTCGTCTATGCTGCATACGTCGACTACGGTGATAGTCCTAATCCCCCAGCCGAACTCAGCCTCGAGGATAAAATGACTGGCAAGCAGTACCGCCGTCTGAAGCGGGCAATGCCTCTCAAGGACTTCGGTTGGTACCAACATAACGACCCATCTGGCGTTCTATACGGTGACTTCAGTCTATGACTTCTCATGCCTGTCATGACTGATCTGGGATGGGAGAGTACGACAGTGATGAGTATAATGGCGAAGACGGTGATGAAGATATCGACACGGCCAGCGAAGGAACTGCTCGGAGCGACAACGAAGCGGTAACTAACGGTGTTGTCTTGCAATCAGACATGCTCTCAGAGGACTCCAGCTCTTCTGAGACAGCTCAATCACTGCTGACGGAGTTCGGTGAGCTCGTCGCATACATATGATGTGATCCCTTTTAACCAATCGATGTTGCGCAGATGCGCATTGCGCCGTTGCTGAGCCGCAGTCTTGACGCACGGCAGTTCATCCCGCCTCCTGTGATTTTACAGTGTACTATCCGAACTGTATCGTTCCCTGTCTACCTAGCACCGTGCTTGCTTGCATGTATGTCTCGATCTCATTGCGTTGATACCTCGCGGTCTTGAAGGCAAGAATTGGAGGTTAACTCCGTGGACTACTGTACAGATCGACACGAGTGTGTTCATGCAGCGGATTGCGTACTAGTACATATATACATACGATGGCCCGCCCCCGGGGGATGCATATGCAGGCGAAGCCTTGGGCGCGAATGGGGGGACAAATCTCACGCACTATTACATACCCCCGCACCTGCTGTATTTGTCTCGCATGGCCCTCTGACGTGCCCATCCACGTCCTGAGTTCTTGGAATGTATGTATGCTCCCATTCGCCGGACCCTGGTGGGCGACTACGTCGCGATCACGTGTCTGAAGCCACAGTCACGGCTGCCCATCATGATCAGTTTTGGAACTTACCAACTTCAACGGAATTGCAACTGTGTCGTCTTCTACTTCCATAAGTAACACTGCTTGACTTTGATGCTTTGGTATTGTAATCATGACTTGGGTCTTTGGCTGGCCTCTCTATAATGACGACGCGCTCAAAATCGCGAAGAGGCGCAATCTTGTCAAGTCGGACCCGAACGCGGGAGATGATCAGCGCATCCAAGCAACCCGGCTGTGGGTCGCGGACCAGATCGGTATTGTTCCTGTGCTCTCCTGCTGGGTTGACGACTTCCCGGAAATTGTTTACGCTGCATATGTTGACTATGGCGACAACCGCTATCCTCCGCCTGATCTCATCCGCGAGAACATGACGATGTCCGGCAAGAACTATCGTCGCCTCAAGAAGGTGATGCCACTCAAGGATCTTGGCTGGTATCAGTACAATGACCCGTCCTGCGAGCTATACAGTAAGCTGCATGTGCCCTGATATCTCTTCGACGCAATTGATGTTGGATGAAGAGGAGATGGGTGATGAAGAGGGCGACGACAGTGACGAGGGCAGCGCGACGGATATCGATGGAGATGCAGGCGATGGAGAAGACGATGATGATGATGCGCCGACGACCATTGTCGACGACGACAAAGACGCGGCTGGGAAGCGACACTGAGACAGTCACCGACGGTGAAGCCTCGAAGTTGGACTCGCGCTCGGAGGACTCCGGCCCCTCTGAGGCAAACCCTTCCGACGGATTTTGGTGAGTGTATGATCATGCATGATTGAGACTGCCTCTTGACCACTTACTATTGTGCAGATACGTGTCGCACCATCGCCGAACCACAGCCTTGACGCGTGCCACATCCTCTTGTCGTTGGTACTGTATGAATACTGTATCATTTGTGTCATTGATCTAGCACCCTGTCCTGTATTTCCCCGCCACTGCCATCAATGCTGCATTATTCCTTGCCTGCTTGTCTGTCTCGTTCCTATCTCCTTTGCCTCATGTCGTGAGGCAAGGACTTCCCACAGGCTGACCGCCGTACTCTAGCTCGACTACCGCCTTTCATCCACGGGTACGACCTCCTCCATGACCATCCCCGTCTGCGGAGAGCGCCTCAGCGCCGCGTCCCCGCCCGTGCGTAACACCTCCCACTCCCTCGCCTCCAAGCGCCCCCGCCTCGACGACAGCCCCCACCTCTCTACACACAGCAACTCCATGCCCGCCCTCCCGCAGTCGCTCAACCTTTCCTCCCTCGCTGCCAGCCCGAGCGGCTCCAGCGGCATGCCGCACTACCCCTACCGCCTCGAGGTCGACATGAGCTCCGGCTACCCCGTCCAGACGGGCATCACGCCCCTCCATTCCGCGCCCGGCCTCCCGCCCACACAGAGCGCGAGTCACCCTCGCTCCAGTACGCCAGCTCCGGCCTCAATCTCGGCTTGAACGGCGTGGGCGGCGGGCTCGGCTCGCAGAGCGCCCCCGCGGGCTTCCTCTTGCAACTGGGCTCCCAGGGTTCCAGCGCGTTCGGCATGGACATGGGCGCGGGCCACCATCCGTCGCTGCGCACGGTTGGCTTCCCTGGTGGCCAGCATAGTCAGCACGGTTCGGCGTCGCCGTATACGCCGCAGCAAAAACCAGCGCCAATGTATCAGCAACAGCAGCAGACAGTCATCGGCGACGGCGATGGCGCTGGAGCTGCTGGTCGAAGCGAATGGGAGCGGGGGAGGTGCGGGTGGAGGAGGGCAGGGCGGGATGCCTTTGTTTGATTGGCCGGTGCATGCAGGCGGTCAGCAGAACCGGCCAGAGAACGGTGCGTGGTACCTGGTCGCCGATCAGCGTCGCACTCATCATTCTGGTCGTCCCCAGTACCAGCCAGTACCTAGGGGGCTCGCACTCAGCTACGGACAACGGCAACTGGTTCGACTTCCTCTCCGGCACGTCCTCCTCGTCCGGCGGCCAGTCCAGCCAGCTCAGCGAGACACATCGACGGAAGATTCAATGGGCCACTCGAAGGCGGATGGCAGGCGGTTTGGCAGATCGTCTGCACTGCATATGGCTAAATGGACGTGCGCGCACTCCCACACTACCCTTCTTTCTCCTCGGAGCCTCGATATGGCGACGATGATACCAGCTGGTGGGATACACGACTGCGCGGCGTTATCCACGTTTGTGCGGCGGGACCCTTGCAAGGCTCGGTGTCTGTCCTGTGCAGTCCGAATCTACACGATGTCGTCGGATTATTCACTTCCGAGTCCGTTCGAGTTGCGGGCAAGGGGACAGTGCTCCGGTCTCTTACCGGTCACTCAATCAGACGCTCTGTCTCTCCTCCCGCGAACGAGCGGAGGTCTCCTCTCGCCGTCAGCTTCCCGGCAGGCCATTGCATCGTCACGAACGGGAATAGACCTGCTTTATTTTTGTCTGGTGTTATTTCTAAATCGGACATCTGATGCGTCAACTCGGAAGAACCGGAAGGCAGCGTTTCGTAGGATCAAGCTGGTTCGGCCTTGAATGCGACGCGCTTGAAAATCGAAGGTGCCACTGCGACTTGGCGCGGCTGCCCGTGGTGTTTGTTATCGACGTTGAGGCACTCCGACGATGGGCCCTACCTGGCGACGCCAGATTACATCTTACCCGGGTACAATGTGCGCATGCGCGACATCGGTGAACAGGGCAGGCCTCCCTTCTGCTTCAGTACTCAGTATGGCACACTACTCAGTGGCTACGTCCGTCACGGCTTACTTACATTCTGCAAGTTGAAGTAGGTTTGAAGTAGGTCGATGATTGGTTGGGCGATCAATCGATCATGTCACGATCACATGCCGAAGCCACAGTCTCGGTTGACCGTGTCACCACCGCCACTGCGGCGTTGCGTCGTGACGATGACAATTGTTCCGTGTTCCACCTTTGGTATAAGTATCAGTCTTATAACGCGCGGCTGCCATGACTTGGGTTCTCGGGTGGCCCCTCTATGACGACGATGCGCTCAAGATTGACAAGCAGCACAATCTTGTCAAGGACCCGAATCCGGGAAATGCTCAGCGCATCCAAGCAGCACGGCTGTGGGTCGCGGACCAGATCGGTGTTGTCCCTGTTCTCGCTTGCTTGGTCAACGACGAAATGGAGATCGTGTACGCTATGTATGTCGACTATGGGGACAACCGCTATCCTCCGACCGAGCTGGTCCCCGAGGAGACGACGATGACGAACAAGCAGTATCGCCGCATCAAGAGGGTCATGCCACTCAGGGATTTCGGCTGGTACCAGTACAATGATCCGACCTGTGTAAAGTACAGTGAGTGTGAGCCCTGACATCTCCCCAATGCGACTGATGCCGGTGATGAAGAGGAGATATTTTATGAAGAAATTGACGACAGCGACGAGGACAGCGACGGGCGCGGCGACACGAGTAGCGATGAAGGTGGCGCGGATGGAGAAGACAACAACAAAGATGCGTCAATGAAGTTCGCTCGTGATAATGAAGACGCCGCTGGGAGTGACACTGAAACGGTGACTAATGGTGTAGTCTCGAAGATGGACCTGCTCCCAGACGACTCTGGAACTTCTGAGGCAGCCAAGTCACTGTCGACGAATTTCGGTGAGTGTGTTGAACATCATATAGGATCGTTTCTTAACCAACTGACATCGCGCAGATGCGTGTTGCACCATCGATGAACCGCAGCTTTGACACAACATAGTTCGTCCCGCCTCAGGTCGTCATGATGTTGTCTGCACTCTGTATCATTGATCTTATTTTGTAGCACTCCTCCATCATCATCGACGCTGCACTTTACTTCGCCCGCATGTTTGTCCCAACCCCACTACGTATGCCTAACATGTATACTACCGGTTCAGTCTCATTGGTGACTAAATCTAATCAAGGACACTAGAGGACATAGAAAAGTGAAGCCTTCTGACTCGACGGTGACTGCTGTAAGTATCAACACGAGTAGACATCTTGCTAACCCTAGCGACGGAATGGGCGATCGGGGTTCTCCCGCTGGATGGCGGTGAGCATGTTTGATCGTTCCTTGAAACCTTTTGCGGTGTCCCAATGGTACCAAAGCGACCAGGCCAATCTGCAGACAGCCTGGTATAAGGAGATCAGTTCACCTTCGAAGAGATTGCGGACGTACTCATTTCCAGGGGTGCGACGCGAGTCTTCCCTCTCTTCGTCATCAGTGCTAGTGGTCTTCTCTGTCGCTTCGTCCCTGGACGTATTAGCAGACGTGGAGGCGGCTTCCGAACCCACATCACTATTCGCAGCATCTGGGTCCTCGGCATAGGCTCCACCACTCGCCGCCGCCGCCCCTTCGTCGGCTCTGCAGTCAAGTATCTCATTAGTTTGTCCCCGATGAATACAAAACACCACATACTCTTCCGGGAACACGAGCAACGGCGGTAATTCCAGGGATGTCAGATTAGGCCCTAACGATGCCTGACTGACCCCTTTGCCTTTGCCCTTGTTCTTAGGGCCAGATTGGCTCTTGCCAGCGGGCTTCGGCTCCGGCTCCGGCTTCGAGCTCACCTGGCCTACTCCTGCGGCGTTTCCCTTCCCTTTCGGCTGCTGATTGACACTAGGGCTTGTCCATTAGATCACGCATAATTGTTGTCGCATTTATAGCTTACCGAGAAGTTACTTCCTCTTCCGAAGTGCTTAGCTGATACGCCCCTGCATCCCGAAATTGTTTGTACTTCTGACTAGGTTACATGAGCATGGTGACGAAGTAGCAAAGAACTTAAGACACGGCTTACACTTCACGACGGTTCCGCTTAGGGCGCGCATTTCTGCTCGCAGAAATCAGCGTAGTTCTGAACAAAGAGCACTATGGATGGCGCTCACGATGATGGGCCTGCTACAGCACGCGGGACGGCAGGCATTGTCCCGGTAGGTCTGTTAATCCCTGTCAAACGATTGGCTGCAACGTGAGACGAGGGCCGCATACCTTGTAGCTTCTCCGGAATTGTTGTTAGTGTCTTGATCGGCCGGGTCTTTGTACGTGGGGTCAACGTTGTTGGAAACGTCACTCACATCGTCTCGTACGAAGATCTTCCACGAAAAATAAGGCCCAAAGGCAGCGATACCCACAACGCTATCGACGTCTCTGTGGGAGGAAAAGTAAAGCTGCACTTGGTTCCTGACGCCGTGACGAGCCTCGCTCTGCATATTAAATGTTGCAAGCGCCAGAGCCACCTGGAAGCGATCCCCCGCTGGTATTTTGTCCGGATTGGGATAAGCCTTGATCTCGCATAGCGCGAGGACGAAAGAGTCGGAGAGCATGCAACGGCCCTGGTAGAATTGGCGCAGTTGCTCGTGGTTAGTCACTTGAGCGAGGGAACCTATGTTGTGGTTCCGAGGGACTCCTGTGAGATAGATGAGGACGAAGTCCGGAACTTTCTTCTTGATCACGCTTTTGCCATCGTTCGTGTGTTGGACCTTAGCAATTTCGGACTGTGGCCCCGCAAAGACTCTTCGAGAGTTGACGTCTTCGTAGAATGCTCGTTGCCAGAACGTATACCACGGCCACTCCAGGGTCCTTCCCAGAAAGTTCTCGGAGTCACCGGCGAAGGCTTGCAAGACAGCGAGTGCGCAGCGATACTCTAGTGACATTGCCGAGGAGGAACAGTGGGACGAGGTAGGGATGACTTGGGGAGCACACCTTTATATATGTTTGCGGCATGGTCAACCACCATTCGGTCTCCAGAACCATCGATGCTGCTGATGGCAGCCATAGAATTGCCCATATTGGACATGCCACCTTGGCTCCTTATGGTCGTCATGGCGAAGAACATGGTGGCCCTGCTACAGGCTGCCCGAAGTGGCAATTCTGGGCAATTGGTCCACGCAGTGACCACATCGCCGATCGATTGGCACATCTCAATCAGGTGCCGGGCTATGCCGGGGGCAGGCCGTGTGGCTCCAGTCGCCAATTGCCTTTCTGAGCATAGCGCACAAAGCCACAGACCCGGTTGCCCAAGCCTTGTTCTTCGTCACTTAAACACGCACGCTCAGCTGCGTAATTGCTTACGCTCCCCTAGACCATTCCCTCAAGCTCACGTTACACCTCGCAACATGACTTGGGTCCTTGGTTGGCCTTTGTACTACTACGACGCGATCGAGATCGCCAAAACGCACAACCTCGTCAAGGATCCGAATGCTAACGACGTAGCCTACGCCGAAGCCGCGCAGGAGTGGATCGCGGACAGAGTTGGCCTCATTCCGGTGTTCTCTTGCTGGGTCGACGACCTCCCGCAGCTCGTCTATGCTGCATACGTCGACTACGGTGATAGTCCTAATCCCCCAGCCGAACTCAACCTCGAGGAGAAGATGACTGACAAGCAATACCGCCGTCTGAAGGGGGCAATGCCTCTCAAGGACTTCGGTTGGTACCAACATAATGACCCATCTGGCGTTCTATACGGTAAATCCACTCTATGAGTTCTCACGTCTCTGTCATGACTGACCTGGGACGGAAGAGGAGACTGTGTACGACAGCGATGGGGATAGTGGCGAGGACAGTGATGGAGACAGTGACGCGGGCAGCGAAGGCACTGCTCGGAGCGACAACGAGACGGTGACTGACGGTGTAGTCTTGAAATCGGACATGTTCTCAGAGGACTCCAGCTCTTCCGAGACAGCCCAATCACTACTGACGGAGTTCGGTGAGTTCGTCGCATACATATGATGTGATCCTTTCTAACCAAGTGATGCTGCGCAGATGCGCATTGCACCGTCGTTGATTCGCAGCCTTGACACACGGCAATTCATCCCGCCTCCTGTGGTTGTACTATCCGAATTGTATCGTTGATCTAGCACCGTGTTCTGCAACAACTCTCCGTCGCCATCGATGTTACATTGTATTTTGCCTGCATGTATGTCTCAGTTTCATTACGTGTAATACCTGTCGTGACTTCGCGGTCGTGAAGGCAAGAACTGGAGGTGATCTTTGTGGACTACTGTACAGCCCGACACGAGCGTACTATTAGTGTCTCTGCCCCTTGGTCTTGTCGTTATGGCATCTACCCTTTACTCTTACTTCTTGACTACCATCAACGCGGAATGATATCCCATGTGTACAAATACCGCAACCGGGACGGTCGCGCTCACGTGAATTGTAACTCAGGCGGATTCCCGCTATCGGCTGGTTCGGCAGGGCCAGGGACCTCAGACACCACAATCTAAAAGGAGCAGAAAGTCGGTAATTTGGAAACTACGCCCCTACGGAAATAGCCGCCGTACGGAGTGTGCCCCTGCCCGATATGGAAAGTGGTGACACGGCGAGTCACCGCGTAGAGTCCTGCGTGCAGGTCGCTCCTGTCCATGTGTAGAATATGTTTTGAGACCATTTTAGGCATGCATGATGCATTTAGTGCACAATATAGTTAACAGTTTGTAGTCCAGTAGGCCAATACCGCCTCGGTGCCTGATGTCACAGCGATGACAGTGTGACAAATCACTGTGACACAGACTGTGCCGCCGCCTTCACAGAGTGGTGGTTCGTGTTCAGCTGCCCCCCCTGCACCCTCGATGATGCCCTCTGGTCTGCCGCATCTCTTCTGTCATCGGAGCAACAATGCTCACCTTTGGACAGGCCGCTGCACTCTACACCAAGCCGACCTTTTTTGACTGGACGTGCAACACCTGTAGGCGGCCATTAGAGATCCAAGTGACGAAGAGCGACAAGAAGCAGAACTGTGGGTGATCCTACATATTGGTGAGCCACGAGTCCGTCCATGCTTGAAGTCTCTGACACTTGTATCAATGTACCTCAGTGTAGCGCACCAGCAGATCGCTACAAACCCGAACCGTGCAAGTACTTCCGCTGGGTCACCAGCCGCATTGATCTTCGCTTCAACTGCGCTGGTTCAAGTGACACAGACGTCTCAACAGATCCCATGGCAAGTCACTGATACCTTCCCATGGGCCTGACTAACCTGCAAGATTAATGACAGTCGACTCAGCTCTCGTCCGTGACACAGCCCGGGCCTACACAGCCGACAGCTTTGGCCAATGGACCGCAGTGGTGTTCCTATGTCAACGGCACTAAGCTGTGTGCATCACACCACATCCGCAAGGAGTGCCACCAGTGGATGTGCCATAAGCACTGCTGTGCAAGCAGTGGCTGCGTGGCTGCTGAGCATACTGGCACGACACCAATCAGTACATACGTTGACGCGACCGAAAAGAACACAAAAGCCACACAAAAACCCAACCGTGAGGTCGAGCAGTGGTATGCGAGGCCTCTGCGTCTATGAGATGTACGGGGGACTGTACAGTGGTCTAGGTAAGAAGGAGGAGGACGGACAAGACTCCGAACGACGTGGGAGAGCTTCGAAGATGTCGAAGACTGTTCGAAGACAAGGGCTAAGCCTCGAAGGTAGGAGGGCGGGTTTCGACAGACGTGTCGAACAAACGGTGACAAGGAAGGCGAGCGACGGCAGGAGGAGAAGTGTAGAGCCTCTCGGGGCAACTACGAGCTGGCAAACGTACTGGCGAACTGACTGACTGACTTTGAACGTACTGACTGACTGGCGAACTTGCTGACTTCGAACGTACTGGCTGACTGACGAACCTCGCCAGTGCAAGGTGAGATTGAGAGGGTAAGGGGGTCTCTGGGATTTGCGGGGAACAAGTCCCCAGGTATATACAGGGAAACACGGCTATCACCACTACTGACCTCCGACGGCCCCAAACATCCGGCTATGACTTCTAACACGTTGTGGGGCAGGGACGTAGCCCAGCCCCGTAAGCCAACGTATAGCACAAGGGAAGGAACGGCACAAGAACCGGCCGTTCATTCAGAGAGTCACGAACGACTACAAGCCAAGGGTACGCTACGAAACAGTGTTCCCTCCGTCAAACATCTCCGGGACGGTGACGTCGATACCCTCCGGGCCCCGACCGAACTCTCCTCCGCGCTACGAAATAGTGTTCCCTCCGTCAAACATCTCCGGAACGGTGACGTCGATACCCTCCGGGCCTCCGACAGAACTCTCCTCCGGATCTACGTTCCCTCCGGCAGCACCCCCGAAAGCACCATCAGGTTCGGTGATCAGGCGGACGGAACGGCCCAAGTCGTAGATCTCGCGGACTACAAACCCGACGTCGCTACGGATACGACCGGCAGAGGACCGCTGTTCGCTCATCAACGCGCCCATGCGAGCATGAAGGGAGTCATGGTTATCGGAGGCAAGCCGGAGGGAAGATAGGCGAAGGGGTGGGTCTACGAACTGAGGGGGAGACTGGGGGCGAGGCTGTCCGACGGACGGATCGGCATGGACCCTGTGAGGGGACCACACGATGGCAGGATACAGGGCGGTGCCGGTGTCGATGTCGGAGGGAATGCCCTCGAATACGGCGTCAACATACGCGAGCAAAGAGGCCACGGAGGGAACACTGCGGGGTGACGGAAGGGACACGTCGCCATGGGCCGTAGCCAGGGAGAACGAGTCGAAGAGCATGCGCTAGGACAAGAGTCAAGCGGCGGAAGGGACAAGCGGGGGCATGCGTACCAGAAGCCAGCGAACGCCGTGACCCCACACGAGCCAGGTGCCAGGGGAGGACATATCGAGGCGTGGCTCGGCGGCCCGTTCATGTTGAAGCACTTCCAGCAGGAGGAAGTACCGGCGGATATAGACGGTGGCGAGGGGATTGAGGGGCATGGAGGACGACATGGTACAGTGGAAGGGGAGGACGGGAACCGGTGGGGCGAAGGGGAACCGGAGGAGGGCCCGAGAGGACCCGGAAGGAACGGAAGAGTACGGGGGGAGGAGCCAGCGAGGCGGAGGCGTGGGAGATCGAGTCGGAGGGAACATAAGGGAGGGGGCCGGGGACCGGACGGGGGGAGATCCTACCTACCTACCACCTAGGAGTAGAGAGCGAGCTCAACTGCGATTCCCTGCGTTTCTGACTGCGTCCTGCGTTTACTGCGTTGCGAATAGATCACCGCGTTCACCTTCAACGAGCACCGCGTTTCCTTCCGGCTCTCTGCGTTTCATCCGGCTTCAACGAGTTCCTACGCGTTCAGCCCGAGTCCCTGTGTTGTGGGACGATTCCACCACCCTCCTCCGACCGCGCTACAGTGCTGTCTACAAGTATCTGAGCTCGTACGTCCCCTCCGGGACCGAATCGTCACATCCTCTTCCCATCCGCTTGCCAACAGCCCCCACCCGTCGTTTCTACCGACACCATCGATTCCTTCCGGTCTCTTTCCGACCCGGGAGACTCGCAACCTACACAACGTGATAACTGCTCTCGGGCTCGCTAACCAGTGGTCCAAAGGCAGACCAGCTATCACACAACACTGGAAACCAAAACCACTCATCGAGGATGTGAGATGACCTGCAAGGACTCACTGGACATCCTGTAGCATCAGGCGTAGAGGTCATCCTGATACATCAAAGGACTGTGCTTGTAGTCCAGGCCTGATACATAAATGCTGGAGTTTGTAAATGGCCTGCAGATGTATGAATGCCTTACAGACTGATGTATGAGTAGTACATCAACATGCAACTTGAAAGCCCTGATACTGTACAATTCAATACAGTCCGGCGGTCACGCATCACAAGGCCCCTCGCTGTTGAACGAACGATGGCGTCGGGCGGGAACGAGCGAGTGAGAGTGCGCGAGAGGTGGGGTATGACAATAAACGTGTGCGGTTTGTCTCATCCTCGGGACGGGGAGGCAAACGCGCGAGGGTAGTTACATGCGAAAGTCGAACTAATATAGGTATTTCTTATCTAAATAAGGCACGAACCGGGTACAGTCATATCGCGCCGCAGCGCGGCGCGTTGGTGAGCCGGGGATCGGGTATGCGCTCGCCCGGTTGTTCCAACACTCGCCACACCGGTAAAGTTCCCTTGTCACGGGTCACTGAGGGTCCCGCCGGTTGTGACAAAAGCACAAAAATTTGGCCGCCTCCGGCGGCAGCTTTCAGCACTCATTTTAACGATGTTTACAGCCCGTCGACGCTCTGCCGCACCGTCTGAACCGTCCGTGTCACGTGTCACCGTCGCTCGTGCCGCGCCGCCTGGCGGCGGTGCGGCAGTCACAGTCACAACCCGCGCCGGACTGAATTGAATTGTACAGTACATCAGAGCATGCAGCGATGTATTGCTAAATACAGCAACCAGCGCTACCCAAAGGAACAGCTTGGTGAGCCCGTCTGTTGCCCAAGAAGCATCTATATGAGGTATCTTCGGATATACCAAGTTAGGCAATGCCAATCCACTTACTCTGTGTATTGTCGGTAGGCTCGTATCAGGCATTGCAGCAGCATTACAGACAAGTAGAGCTTCATAGTTGTATTTCTGCATGTTACTCAGCACACAAGAGCATGAAAAGGAGCTGTGGGCTGGCTGTTTGCACCGAAACCTGGCTGTGGCAATTGGGTTGGGTAGAATCACCCTATCGAGCTCTCCTAGCTACCATAATGAGCTAGTCTACAGAGTAATGCAAAGTATATTGTACACTATAATAGACTATAGAGTGACGTATGCATCGAGTATGAGCACAGAACATCGCACCGAAGCGAAGCACCCGATACCTAATCAAGTAATGATTGCCATATTCGGTAGTGAGCGGCTAATTTCGTGACAAAAAACATATGCTCAAGCACTCTCGGCTGCATCCTACACCTATACAGAAGTAGTACATATACTATGATGGTCTTATAGGGTGAGATTCTGGAAGAACATCAACAGTTTTGTGTCACCGTGACACTCTCGCAAGCTTCATACACTGTCATTTGTAACCAGAAATGCATAGTCGCAGCCAGATGTTTTCTAGGAAGTTCTGGTGCATGAAAGTATCCAATTATCAAGTATTACAGTGAGCTTGGCAGTATCCATACAGTATATATGGCTCTGTATTGCATGACTCACTCAGAATACGTTTCTGAATGTACATACTCGCATACCGCTGACCGTTATCCAGGCTCTGATTGGCTGGGCGATGTACTACTCGGTTCTAAACATCGCATCACATGCAATTAACGGTTCGATTTGTATATAGATCTGGGCATACACTCCCATATACAACTGCATATTATCCTTGTAGCTCTTTAAACCATGCGGTGAGACCATAGTCTGTAATGGAATTGTTTTGCGAATGGCGGGCACACTCCAGCCACAGCTATTGCCCGATTGGGTAATCAGCATCGGGCCGGGATCTCTGCCCTCCTCTCGGTGTTGTGCTCTTGCCCCTCTAAAACTTCGTGCACAATGCATAAAATATGAGCTAACAATAGCTGTATGATGCATGTAGAAAGTGCAAACAATGAGCCTATTGCCCTTGTCTGACCAGCTATCCTAATATGGAAGAGATCTGAACCCGATACAGTAACGCCTCCGGGCGCTTCCCGTGCCAAAAGCGTACGCAGACTGCCCCCCAGTGCTCTTTCGGAAGCATACAGATGCATGGACCCTTGCTCATGCCCATATATAGCTAAATTACACTTCTATAACAACTAGTGCATACACTGAACCATCAATCATGCCAGTGGAACGCACTCAAGTCAATACTGCCTCAATAAGGGAATAGCTTACATAAGGTGATCTCGCTCGGTCACAGTGCTTACCGGCGCCGGTACTGTGGGGTACTGTCTGCCAGTGTACTAACTGGTGTGTTGTTTGCAGACGGGCTCGGTGCGGGGCGTGTCCACCGTCGAGGTGCACGACGAGTGCGGGTGAGTGCTTTCACTTTCGGTACCCGGCTGTGCTGACCATGGGCGACGCGCAGATGGCCGCATTCGTGCAGCCTGAGGCCGTGGACGTTCAACACGTTCGGCTTGCGGTGGAAACGGCGTGCACGCAGGCGCAGACGGCTACCGGTGATGTTGACGAGTTGCGGCTCGTCCGTCGATGTGCACGAGATGGGTCGTTGTCGTGCGGAGGCTCCGCGCGTCGAGTCGTGGCGGACAGAGTGCGGGACGTCGGACGGCGGGATGCAGTGTACGGGCTCGTGCGGACACTGTAGAATTATTGGTCTGCAGGGCGACTGATGGTTGTCAGCCGAGCATTAGAGTAGTCGTACATACATACGTTCAGACGGCTCTTCCGTGTGTCGCGCATTGCGCAAGACGGGGTGTAAGTACTGCAGGTACTGCCGTCGGGATGAAAGTCAATGAATAACGAAGAGTCTTGAAGGTATCCGGAGTCCATCCACCTGGCTGTGGCGCGGACGCACGGGCCGGGTGGCACGAACAGTCGGAATCCGAAATCTCGAGCGCGACCGTCCCGGCTTCCATATACAAATGTCCCAATGGTATTCTTCTCTCTAGTCTTCTCATGATCGATCAGCACTGCGCACAGGAATGACCAGTTCAGCGTTCGAGACTCGAGCTCATCGCGGTCATGTGATTCATGTCAGGTCACTGAGCCGCAGATCCTAGAACAAGCGATGTCCTGAAATTAATCGGTCCTGATGGATGACACCAAATCCAAGGATAATATACAATATCGTAGATGCCTCACTACACGTCTACCAATCTATATCTTGCTTCAGTTTCGTCCATCCGGGTATCCCATCTACGCAGTCTTCAAGTTACACATATCCACCACACGGTCCTCGCACACGCGGTACGCGTCCACCAGCCCCGCGTACAGCGCGACGTTCGTCACCTTGGGCTCCGCGACGCACTTCATGCGCTCGCCCACGACGTCCGACGCGCGCATCTCCTCGAACGTGCCCTCGCCGCCGTTCTGCGCGCGCCACCACGCGTACCGCGCGAGCTGCGCGCCGCCCTCCGCCGCGCCCTCCTTGCCCGCGACGAACACGCGCATGCCGAACACGTCCGCGGCGAGCTGGCGGATCACCGCGTTGGCGGAGGACCCGCCGCTCAGCACGAGCCGCTGAAGCGGAGCGGCGTCCGGTGGTAGGATCGCAGCGATGCGCGAGCGGATGGACAGGAACTGCGACTCGAGGATCGCCCGGGGGTGTGCGGTGCGCGGCATCTCTACGTCAGTGATCGTGCGCACGTCGGGCGGCGAGACGGAGGGGTTGGTACGGAAGAAGAAGGATCCGTGGACGCTCGGGGGATGATCTCGGGGAGAGGGAAGTAGAAGCCCATGTAGCCAGTGTTGCCAGCCGGCATCTGCTCGACGAGCGCGTTGAACCGTGTCCAGTGCCCGTCGGCGTAGGCGTCCCGGACCTGCTCACGTGCGAGCGCGCCGTTCTTGTAGCAGAGCATAGCGATGTGCGCATCGATCGTGGTAGGGTGGGAAAGGAGGTGCGAGGTCGTGAAGCGCTTGGGCGCGGAGTCGGAGGGAGGGATGGAGAGTAGGAGAGTAGTGGAGGTCCCGAGGGAAAGGATGGCATCTCCGGGAGTGGAGAGTGCGACGACGGTGGCTGGGTTATCACCTGTGAACGGCGCGATGCAGCAGGCTACAAGGAGTAAAGGGATCCGTCAGAACCACGCTTGCACACGGCGCTGAGAACTTACCGGGGTTAAAGCCCCAACGCCCCACCCACCATGGACTGATCGTGCCCAGCACGGTACCACCCGGAGCGGGCTCTGGCCCGATCTTTTCCCGCAGCTCCGGGCCTCCGCACGCGTCCAACAGAGTATCGTCCCACTTACAGGTGAGTACATCCATCAGGTTCATTCCACTTGCGTCTGACACCTCGATGGGAGCGATTGACCCCAAGAAGAGCGAAGGCATGAACGAAGACACCAAGGAAATCCGCGCCGTTGCCTGATACGCTGCGGGGTTCGTGCGACGAAGCTAGGATGTGGGCCCATGGTCAATTCGGAATGCCAGACTCGCGTCGTGTGACTGACCTTGGCAATCTGGGTGCCAGTAAACCGCTCGTAGGCACGGCTTCCGGTCAGGTCCGCGAGCGCCTGCGCCCCGCCGACGGCTGCTTCCAGTTCGCGGCACTCGCGAGTTGTGGAGGAGTCCTGCCAGATGGGCGCGTTGGGGAGCGAGAACGCGCCAGGAGACAACTGCTCCAACGGGCGTTCTGGGTCGAGCGTCGCGAGCATACGCTCGGCGTCATCAGACCAGTACACGGATCCATGTTGCTGGAAAGGCTGTATGAGCATCACGATGAGAGACGATGGGGATCCATCGAACCTGACCGTCGCCAGAGATGCTCAGAATCCGCCCAAAGTTGACGTTCGCGGCCTTCATCCGCTCCATGAGGAGGTCGAAGGCCTCGAGCCACATGCATACGGGAGAGGTGACTTCGCCAGGGCCAGGACCGCGGATGGCACCGTTCGTGGTCGCGTAGTTGGGGAGGTCGCGGTCGAAGTTGACAGATGATTCATGTACGACATCGCTGTCCTCCGTGATCAGTACGGCCTTGAGGCCTTGGGTGGAGAGGTCGAGGCCGAGGAAGAGGGGTGAGGTCTCCATGGTCAGGAAGAGGGCCTCACGCGGGAGGTAGGGGTTTATGTGGGGTGTGGGGTAGTGTTGCGGGGGATGGGGAAGACAAGATCCCGACTGTCGGGTGCGGAGAGGGGCTTTATAGGATGATGCGAGCGCGCCGGGGAGGCTAGCGAGTCGGAAGGCCGGCAGGGGATGGCGAGAGGGAGAGTGGATGGTCCATCGGGAAAATGGGTCGAGCGTTCTGGGCTGAGAGAGCGGGCGAGCGGGCCTGCAGCGGACCCTGGCCGGGACATTATCGGTTTCGCCGCGCGACATACGACGGCTATGCTCCGGACCGACGACGCGTTCCAATCAAACGCGCCCACGTGATCTGGGGAACGCGCCATGCATCATCACCTCCCCACCTCTTCCCCGCACAACCCCAATCGCGGCCCCGAAGATGCACACGTAATTGGCTCTATGAAGTTCGCAGAAGCACTTACGCACGCATCCTCACCCCCGGCTGAAAATGGTATGCTTCACAATCGTCCACTGTCCAGACCCGGGTTCTCGACCGTCCAGGGCGTTGCTTACTGCTTGGGGATGGCCTCGCACTATAAAGCCGCTCAAGACCAGTCACCCTGCAGATCGAGACGCAGCAGGTGCATGGCCAAGAATCGCAGCATTGGACCTTCTGCCCGACGATCAGCGTAAGTCGTCATGAGACTGCAATAGCACCCTACTGTGATTTCATCTCAGCTGTTACGATATTGAAAGCCATGGGGGCCTTACCTTATTGGCCCCACCGCGCATCTACTACTGTAGAGTTTTATCGAACGCCGGACAGGGCAACGGTCGAGCTTTTTGAGAACATCCTCGACTGAGAGAACCTACCGCCAGACTGGTATAGGTTTCAACCAGGTTTGTCAACGAGCACCCAAGGTCGCGTGAGGATACTGCGCACCGTGTAGAATCACCATCATCCAGACACATCAGGGGGAGAGACCACCCGTTCGGTACTCAGTACGTACGCTGCCTTCAACGTGCAGTGTGCCGCGATGCAGCTCCCGCTGTATCGCCTTATGGGCCGTTGGACGCCTGGCCATGGGATTTGACAGATGCCACTGCGGCAGCAGCAATCAGCAAATTGCTGGTTCCTGAACACCCTGTAGCGACAATGAAACCACGGAATTATTGGTGACATACCAATGTGGAGGGGTGAATACTCACCACCTCATGATTGAGAGCGTCGTTTGCTACTAGCAAGAGCACGAATGCGGCCTTTGCAGAATCCGGAGGACTGGAGAGGTCGAGAGTAACAATGTGACAACGCGCTAATGAGCTCGGCGGTGTGGCGGCGGCAGCTTTCTTGCGGAGGCTTGGCTACGGCCATCATCCGGCTTCGAAACGCCCGGTCACAACAGTAAGAAGTGGATTGTCACGCTCGTTTACAACTTGTTACGAATACTGATGGGCTGTACTACTTATGTCGGGCCGGGATCTCGGTCATCGTGAACATCGCTCACTGTTCTCTCAGGAATATCGGGCAAACAGTACACCAGTATGCTACCACAACTTACAACTACCTGCGCAGGTACTTACATACTGTGTGTTTTGCAGAAGAGTTTTGTCTGTGGCACTCGACTGACCGAGTAGCCCAATAACCCGGCCGAAATCCCGGTATGACTGGAAATGTGACGGCCCATCAACGATGGAAGCTGTGCCGTCTCCATGCGAGTTTCAGGCCAATCTCATCAGACGTGTGACACAGCCGCCAGGACTAGGAAAACAATATAAGGACAGAGACGATGGTATTGCGCCTCTAGGACGTTCCGGGAACACCCCTTGGTACTGGTTGCTTTTTTCATTTCAGTTTCTTCTACCACCCCTTTTGCCCCACTTTCTAATTCTTCGTCATGAACGCCTTCTTCGGTCTCCTTATTGCATCGCTGTGCGGTCTTACGAATGCACTCTACATCCCTGTACGAGTCAGTCATGATACTCAGGTCTCCTCCCGTGGAACTGGTGTCCACAACCCTGCCATTCGCTTGGTCGGGTCGTTCCGTCAGCAGGATGCAAACAACGACAGCGTTGTAAACTTCCAGGATACGGTGGTACGCTTTATTATTCTGCCAGTGATCGAATTTCAGCGTCTCACGATCACTAGTATGCTACGAACATGACGATTGGTGGCGAAGGTATGTTTTGATCGACTGTCTCACGTTCCTTCTTACTGAGATTCACGCACCTCGTCTACAGAGCTCCTCATCCAGTTGGACACCGGATCTTCCGATCTGTGGGTCAACCTCGAGGCCGGCGAAATCGAGTTCACGAACACGACGGACCTCCCGGCTGAGGAAGCATACGGCATTGGGCATGTCACCGGCACCATCCAGTTCGCTAATGTTGAGTTGGGTGACAACATTGTGCCCAACCAAGGTACGAGTGCGGGCTACATGTCAGGAAATTGCAAGCTAACTCTTCGCTCACAGCGTTCATGAACATCTCGAACGCGACGGACTTCGGCACGATCTTCAAAGATGACGTGCGCGGTATCCTTGGTCTCGCATTCGATGCGGGTTCTACCGTCGAAGGCACTATTACTCAGGTCTACGGGAGTGACTCGACCCTCGGCCGTTCCTTCCTCTCGAACCTCTTCATGCAGAACGAGACCAAGCCCCTCTTCACCGTCCAGCTCGGTCGTACGGATGACCCACAGTACACCACCGAGGGCGCGTTCACCATTGGCGAATACCTGCCTGAATTCGAGACCGTCTCGGACATGCAGAAGCTCTACCGCTTCCCCAACAATGGCACAGGCGCGGCTCCCCGTTGGTCCACCATCTTGAGCGGCATGACCATCAACGGCAAGCCCTTCCAGTTCAACGCGTCCGGGGTCCCTGATACGCCGGAGGGCTCCGTCGTTGCGGTGCTTGACACGGGTTTCACGTTCCCGCCCATCCCTGGCGCGGCTGTGGAGGCTATTTACGGTGGCATCAATGGTTCGTACTACGACACGAACAGCAGCCTCTGGATCGTCCCCTGCAACAAGGCGGCCGATGTTGAGTTCCAGTTCGGGTACGTGAATAGCTATCAGGACCCTTGTATATGCGGACTCACTGTCTCGTGAAGCGAAATGTCTGTGCCGATCCATCCCTTGGATCTCACGACGATCGTCGAGATCAACAACACCGAGGTCTGCGTGAACACGTTCCGGTAAGTGCAAAATCCTTTCCTGCGCTGTAATCTCTTCTGATGGCATGCACATAGTCCTTCGACCTTCCCCGTGAACAACCAGTTCGATCTCATTCTGGGTGATGCTTTCCTGAAGAACGCCTACGTCTCGTGAGTGCTGCTCAGCGTTGGCCGAAATGTCATGACTGAAGATGCGCCTCTCCAGCTTCAATTACGGCGACATGTCCGCAGATGCTGTCCCGTACATGCAGATTCTGCCCACAACTGACATGGATGCCGCGCAGGAGGAGTTCGAGTCCGTGCGCGGGGCGATGTACGCCCAAGCCGCTGCTTCTGTCGCCGCTTCCTCCGCGTCTGCCTCTGCAGCCTCCGCGTACGCTGCCCTTGTCTCCGGTAGTGCGCCCATCGCGTGCAACGGTGCTGCGCCCACAACCACGCCGCTCTTCGCCTCGGCTTGGTCGAGCTCCGCGCCGTCGGCCGTCATGACCGACTCAGCGCCGGCCAGCACTGCCTCCCCGAATCTAGCTGATTCGAGCTCCGGGGATGCCTCGAACGCGACCGTTTCTTCGAGTGCGGACGGTTCATCTTCCACGAATGCGACTGCCGCCGCCGACCCCGCTGCCGCGACGGACGCGTCGTCAACGGCTTCTGCCGATCCCGCAGCCACGACTGACGCTTCGTCGACGGATTCGTCTGCGCCCACCACCACCGCCTCGGATGCCAGCTCGACGGACGCGAGCGCAAGTACTACCGACGCGTCTGCGGGTGCCACCGCAACCCCCACTGACTCGTCCGCGAGTGCGGCTGCGACCACCACCGACTCGTCTACACCCACCGCCGTCTCGTCGGACGCGGCCGCAACCCCTACCGATGCGACTGCGCCCACTACCGACGCCTCTGCAACTCCTACCGATTCGTCTGCGGATCCGGCTGCTACACAGTCCGACGGCTCGTCGACGGGCGACTCTTCTTCTGGCGCGCTCCCCTTCTCCATCTCTTCGTCGACGGATGACTCATCCTCGGGCGATGGCTCTGGTTCGATCTCAGAGAACCCAACCTTACTGAAGACACCCAAGGGCAGCCAATCGTCCTTCGGCAACAACCTGTATGGCACTGACGATGACCACAACGACTACGAGTACTCGCGGCGGTTCCGCCGCTCGTACCGCGAGCCGACAAAGACGATGCACGACTGCCTCACGCCCCTTGTTGAGGAGTACGGCGTGCTGCTGTTCGCGCTCATCGCGGGCACGTTCATCGTCTCGCTCTCGCTTTGCGTTGTCACCATCGTTCTCGCCGTCCGCAACCACACGCGGTCCCAGGCTCGCAAGCGCGCGGCTTACTTCGTGCTCGAGGCCAACGCGGAGGCTGAGGCGGACCCGGAGGCGGGTGCATACACTGCAACCTATCACTACACTGACGACTACTGAACGACCGACCAAACGACCAACTCTTTTCATGACATGACTTAAACATAAGGGCACTGGGTGTTCTGACGAAGCTTTTTACGCTATAACTTATTGTTAACTTTTGTTGCCCCCCCTCCCTGTCACTACGTGCTTTCTACTTCTCAATGGAACGCTCCCCGCAATGGTCTGTGTGCCTGTGCTGAACCTGAAGATGGCCGCCGTAAGCGTTCAAACGTTCACTATGATGGAAGGCGCGGCCTGCTACCAGGCAAGACATAACATGACCATTAACAATACGTCAAACAACACACGAAAGTCGAAGGAAGTCCAAGAACAGCCTAACACTGCATAGGTCACTCATACGGGGGTCATACGCCTAGGAAGAACTACGTGACAAGGGGTTTCGTCACGCTCACGGGAAACTCGATACGATGAAGCCGAAATACGACCGACGACGACGGAAGCGAGGCGTAGAGCGAGTAAGGTTCAATAAATACTATGATGCTGAGCGAAGGCCCCTACCGGACCTACGCGCGACATTCTGAAGTCGCAAGCGCTGCTTGCGAAGATTGTCCATCATGTCCTTTGCGATGGGTGATAGCTCCGATGAAGAGGCAGGTGAGGGGACATCCGCCAGGTCGTTGCGGTATCGTGCGTCAAGCACCGAACGTGTGCGCGTCGGCGTCGAAGGTCCAGATACACTCGCACCAGGCATAGCCGCGCTCTTCGAACGGGCTAGTGCAGGACTCGGGTTCGGTGTTACGTCGCTGTTCTCTTTGTCGTCATCCCGCGGGGCGCGCGGGGGCTTCTTCCTATGCGCGCTGCGCTGAGCGCGTGAGGCAGCAGACTTCGGAGGTAGAGGCGGAGGTATCTCCTCAACGTCGTTGTACTGATCGTTGACAAGAGAGGTACGCGAGGTGCTGCGTCGGTGCTTGCGCGGCACAACAGCAGTGAACGTGTCAACACTCTTGGAGGACTCCGCCGCGCGGGGCCCGTACGGTCTCCCGGGGCGCTGGCTTTGTCCCGATGCCGTTCGGCCGAGCTGGGTATCCGTGACCGTATTCTCGAGCTGCCGTTGCAGGTCGAGAGGCAGTTCGGTTTGCGATTGGCGAAGGTCACGGCTAAGTGACTGTTTCGAGCGCCGAGGACGAGGACCGCGGGGGATGCGAGAGGGTTGCGCAGTGCTGCTCCTGCGTGTGACATTGCTATGCACCGACGAACCCGTTGTCGCACGCTGCAGTTCGGGGAACTCGAGAAACTCCAGCTTGTGCATGGGTGCTTCTGCAACGCTTGGTGCAGTCGCCGATACGGGCGCCTTTGCGCCGATGATGGCCTGACTGCAGACAGCAGCGGGGGCAGTAGACAATTTCATCACCGTAGCAGTCTTGACCTCGGCGTGCGAGATGTTGGTATGCCAATGTGATTCCTCAAAAGACGGCGTTTGCGGGCTCGAGTCTGATGTGGGCTGAGAGGGTTGACTTGAAGTGGACGCGCTATCGAGCTGCGGCAGGGTGATCGTCGAGAACCCATACGCGGACCCTGTTTGGGAGCGTACTGAGCGACGACGTTCGCTCAAGAAGCCAAAAACGTGGTTTGCTTGCTGCGGTGTCTTGGGGGATGTGACAGGATTGTCGGCGACAGGAATGGGTTGATCTGGGTCCAGAACATCGCTCGTACCGCTGACCTCCACTTCCAGCGATGATATCGCAGGATGGCCATCCAAGAGCTCACTAGAGTTTTCGGCAGATGCGCTGCGGTCATTGTAAGCGGTATCGCAGTGAATGAAAGCGTTGTCGGCGTTGTCAGGAGTGACCAGAGGGAGAGATGATGTAGATGAAACTGCAGACCCTGCTTGCCTAAGAAATATGAGTTGACTTTTCATATGCTACGCAGAAGTGTAGTAAACGTACTGCAGAAAGCGGTCTGCCCAAGAGATGTCTCTCTCGGTAGCTTCGCCGCGCATCTCTGCGTCCCCTAGAAGCTGGCGCAAGGTCGATCCACCACGTTTAGTCTGCTCGCGACCCTCCTGAATGGGCGCTGAGTTCGGTGGGCTGTTCGAGAAAGCGTGCTCATCTAGCCGCCCGTGATTGTCATACATGTTGAGCAGACTGAGAACGGACGGATCTCTGCGCAGCGCGCGCAGGCGATTCTCGTCTCGGGGTGTGTAGGTTACGGCCTTCATGGCAGGCAATGCAGGTGCTGCTTCACCTGCGTTGTCAGTTATATGCTGGTCGTGAGTTTGTTGTGGTGTGCAAGGCTGCTTGCGGTCGTCAATGCGGGGGTTGGCATTAGGGAATTCGGTGCGCGAGTGTTGGGTGCGACTAAGAACTTGCACGGAGTATGTGTTACTGCGCTTAAGACTGCTTGCAAGGGTTTGAAGGGATTGTGCGGGCGACGCTGGGACGGAAAGATGATTTACGGAAGCTAGTGAATGCGTCAGTCATCGGTGAAACAGTCTGTATACTGCACGTACGCGGAGCAAGCGACTGGACAGCATCCGTGCTTGCCCAGCGCGCCGACGCAGAGCGCAGAAGACGGGTGGCATCTGTGTCGGGCACTTGGTCCTCAGAGCGCAAGATGCGACCCTCGGCGTCGGTCACGAGCGGGCCATGCGACTGTTTTCGCTTGTCTTTCTTGCGGCGGCCGCTGAGAGAGAATATTCGCTTGAAGAAGTCCATTTCGCGGGTTGACTTGCTGAGCGGTGTGCGAGGGCGGGTGCTAGGGAGAAGGGGCTGGCGGGCATCAAGGGAACATCAAGGTTCGAGTTTGGTTCAAGTTCATAACGCAGGCGCTGCGCCCGTCGCGTCACGATCACGTGAATGTACGGCATCGGTCACTAAGTCCTTGATCACGTGGACGTGTTCATTTCGCCGCAGGCGCGTCGCGACGCGCCGCTCCAGTCATCGTCTCTCACTCCGATCACTGCATTTCGCGACCTAAATCCACGCTGTTGTTCGTGGCTGGAATCATACATTCTCTACGTTGATTTGCGACCACAAGATTAGCGATTGAAACATGCCTACGTCTGTCAACAGCGAGCATACGGCGAAACTAGAGGCCGCAAGGACATTGCAAACGACACTCGAACAAACCCAATTTCATCTGGTCAACTACCGCGAGCAATTTGACTCTCAGCAGGACTCGCTCGATGGCGATGCCGGACAGCTGTTTCAAGGGAGGACAGGTCTCACAGACCCCGCTATTGTCGGGGTACATCTTGCATCGCAAGTGGTCCGTGCTTGCACTATGGCTGATATACGCGACTTACGCAGCCAACCTATAGGCGTTTTTGCGGAAGCTCAAGATGCAGTACCTTGAGCAAAAGGCGAAAGATCAATACATCAAGACGATCGTGAGCGACGACGCACCGAACATCAACGCCGAAGACAACGAACGACTGGCACTCGCGAATGAACAGAAGAAGGAGGCTCTACGGATAGCTAAGGCTCAGCTAGTAGAGAAAGATAGTGACATTCGTACCCTTGCGCCGCTAGTAGAGCAAGGTGAGTCGTGTTCACATCCTTCTAGCATGCGAACGTACCTACGTTGCCCTCGCAGATTATAATAAAGCCAAGGCACTCACATCAGAGGCCTCCGATCTTGCGCGGAAGATTCTCGACGCGCGGCTACAGCTCACTCGCTTGAGACAAGCACACCCGCATCCGCGTCTCACTGTCACGTCAGCCAACGCGCAGCTCGACGCACAGGTCGAAGAGATGCAGAAGCTCGATGATGAGCTGCAGGGCATCAATGTGAACATTGATGAGGTCAAGGATAATGTCAAGGAAGGGGCACGCGACGTCGAGCGGCTCCGTATAGAGCGAGCGGATGCCGAGAAGCTTGTCCGTGCGGGCGAAGCAGATGTTCAGGACGGACGGGTCCGCGGGCTGTACGACTGGTATGCAGCGTCGCATTCTGTGCATGGAGGGTTCCTGACCGGCACGATAGGTTTACCGCGTCGCTGGCACTACACCGCTCGCTACATTCTCTCGAGTCCTTCCGTTCCGTGTCCGAAAATGAACTACACCTCGCATATTCCATCACGCCGACGTCTGGCCCTGACACGCGCCGACGACCTATCCGCATCGTCCTACTGTTCGTGCCTAATACGAGACAGCTAGCAGATGCACAGATCGAGGGCCTCAAAGAGGATGTGGGCGACATCGTCGGTGCGCATGTACAAGCAAACGACGTCCCTGGACTCCTCGCGGCCGTTCTATCGAGAGCTCGAGCAGGATTCTGACTGAAATTTCGGTACTCGCCAGGGAGGCTCTTGGGTTATACTATATTCCAGTACGTGCATAACAATTTTATGTATCATATATCTCAATGTTCACAGTCACAGGCGCATGAAAACGCTAGGCACGTCTGTGCAACAACGCTTGTAACGAACGCACGACTACTTCACGGAACTTTGCGATACCGGGCATGCATTTTTTGGTCAACCCTATCTTATTCGCGCATGGTTGCGGAACACAACAACACATCTGAGAATAGTACGACACCGTAGGTATGATACAGTATGTACATTATACGACTCGGAGGATCTTCGGGTGTGTGGGCATAGGGTAGTAGAGCACCAATTGATGGTATAGAACGCATCGCGAGAGCCAGTGGTCCGCGGGATGAGGATGGAATGGCGTGGTGATAGAGATTGAATTTTTCGAGCTGTCAAGGACCCGTGGGCAACGCCGTGAACAGAGTGCGCGGGCTACAACAGAAGTAAGCATGGATATCCTCGCGTGGAGATTGATGAGACGTACCAAAGTGAGACGTCAACGTTTTAACGCTTATGCTTCTTCGTCCTCCGCAGTACGACTGAGTCTGTGGTAACGGTATGCGCGTGGGTAGATGGGAGGATCGTCTTGCAGGCGATCGTGTTGTCAGTCTGGTCTGCTTGATAGACACTGGCATGGGAGCATCTGCGAGTCAACAAGTCAACGTCCCGATCTTCCTTCGACGAGTGCATGAAGCTAAATACCTAACGCCGTCCTCCTAGACATTGACACACTTCTCGCATTCGAGACTTCCGTCGCACTGAGCACCTACCTCCACGTGTTGGACATCCCCCCATCCCATCCGACAGACTCATCGTCGTAACCTTCATCGTCTCCGTATTCCACACCGTCATCGCTGTACGCATCGTCCTCTTCATCCCCGTCGGCGCTGCCGGGAGTGTATGGGTCAAACCTGGATGTGTCGCCCAAGTCGTCATCCTCCCGGAGGTCCACACTCAAGTATTTCTCCCCTTCCCAATGGCGAGTAGGACGCGTCCACGTAGCGGAACCACTTCACGTGGCACTGGCACATGAGTGGCATCCAGTCGTCCAGCCTATCCGCGAGCTCGATAGGTGGCGAGCGCGACCGCTCGATCCGCTTGGGAGGATGGGCTCTGTTTCTGTAGTCTATGTAGACACCGAAGACGAGCTCGGTGGACTCGCCAACCCAGCACTCCTTGAGATAGGGCCATCCCGTCTTCTGTGCGATGAATTCGGCGGCTGCACACTCGTGGTCGACGTCATTGGGATCCGACTCAGTGGCAAGATTGAACTCTTTGGAAAGCTTCCTACAGAACGGTTTGTTGAGCAACCCAGCCAAGCACCCAGGTCATTGCGACGAAGTTAGACGACGTGAGGGTATGCAGCAAGACATGGAAAATTACGTAAAGTGGCACCGTCGTGGTGTTACAGCTAAATAAGTATTGCTAGACCCCTCGCCGAAAAGAGTGCACTGCACAGGCGGGTCAGCAGCGGCTTCTGTGGGACGATCGTACGTCCTCCTACCCTGGTACCCAGCTCCTACCTACATATGTAAGTAGCGCATCTTCGCCGTCGTCGAGGGTTTGCGTGGTGATCGATTGATCTCACACGCGCACGAAGTCTTGAGCCTTCATCGACATCGGTACTACGAACTTGAAGGCTGCGTGGTCACTCGGACACCAACAAAATGGAGGAAGACGACTGGATGTAAGTTTCGTTGTCCACATACGCGAGTTACATGGTCTTAACATGAGGAATATAGTACAGCTGCAACGTCCGAGGGCATTCCTCGATGTCCATCGATTCCGCAACTTCCTGTTGAGGTCTGTGGACGAATTATCGACCACGTAGCAACCGGAGTGGATCACAAATACGTGTCCCTGACGAGCGACCCACATCTATCTACTCTCGCGTCCTGCGCGCTCGTATGCCAAGACTGGTACTACCTGACGTGGTACCATCTTCGTCAACGCATCCATCTACGACGTCGGGAGGATGTCCTCTCACTCTTCAAGACGCTTCGTGAAAGACCGCGCCTCCGTGAGGCCGTCCAACAGGTCATCATATCCGGTGCCTTACCTGGGTACCGTCAGCCGATTGGGCACATGGGGACATTTGCCGTCATGCTCGCTGGCAAGGCTCCCAGGTTGTCGAGGATCACCATCACAGATGCTAAATGGATCGCGGGCGCGGTTCGAATGGTGGACGTCGGCTACCTATCCAGGTTCAGCTCCATTAACACTCTGAACATCATCAACGTTACCTTGTCCAGCGTTTCCCTGCTGTCCCGCCTCGTTTCGGCACTCCCGCGGCTGAGAGAGTTATCATGCATCAATGTCGACTGTTTGCAGAAACAGCAGGTCTTTCCCGGCTCTCTTCCGCTGAACTGTGCCAACATGGAGTATCTCGGAGTGCGATGGGTTGCACCAGAACTCGAAGACTTTCTCGTGCAGATCAGCCGGGCTTCTCGCGTGCGTGTTCTCATTCTTGCGGTAGTTGGCGAGTCGGGTCCCCCCGAGTCGGCAGCCAGCCGCAGTCAGACTCTGCTGGATGCAAGTTCCACATCTGCGGATGTGGTTGGGCTCAGGTTCTGGGTCGATCCTACTCCCATGCCTGATGGGACAATTGATGCTACTGTCGGAAAGTTTTATGTCATTATCTCTGAAGCAATTGGCTGATTGATTCGTGCCTATAGAGCGACACTACAACCTTTCACACCACGACCGCCTGTGGAGGTTGGAGATCCACCTATATCACCCCTATGCAGCGTGGCCCTGGATCCCGTACATATTGTCTCGCATCACCTCAAAACACTTCCAGGCCATGTCTGTCATGTTGGTCATTCGGACAGACCACATGGCCGATGACCTGGGCGAAATGCTAACGACGATGGAGCAAGATAGTGTGTTGGGACGATTGGACAGCATACTGCAGGAGGAGCACTTCTCCAGTATTGTCGTGTCACGCGGCATCTGTCTAGGCTTCGACACTCATGATGATACCTGGACCTCTGGCACACTGGAGCCGGGTTCAGCACTCCGAGAGCGGTGGGATGAACTCGCCAGGCAGAAGATGCCACACTCAGAAGGACGAGGTATACTAACGTATGTGATACTATTGACTCAGACTGCGGGGGAAAGCTCAGTGCCCTTCATAGCACCATGCATAATTACCAAGATTTCATAGTCTGGCGTGAGGACATGGAAAGAATCCATCGTGCGCAGGCCACGCAGCCAAATACCGGAGGAGAGGCACAGCGAGAAGGTCAAGATATCGAGAGTCCTAGAGGTGGCACAGATTGACGTCCTTGCTGCCCTGCACCCTCGCAGGTATTGTCCCATGGAGTGCCGTGCCGTGAGTACAGAGTCGTCATCGTTATTACCGCTCTATTAATCCGTCCGGCGATCTCAGCGCGCAGAATGACCATGGCTGGAACACGGGTCGAGACGTCGCTGGCATGGGAACCTAAGATGTTCATGCTCACTTATGATCACATACCGCACCTGCATGACGGTTTCTCGAAGCCAGGAGAATCAGATGGATGTATTGTGCTCCAGTTAGACAATGATAGTTGAACAACAAGCCTCGGGCCGTCGATCGATACAAAATACATCTACAGAGTACGCACTACTACTCCGAGTCGCATTCTGCGTCGAGTGATGCGGGCATGTTGCAAGAAGACGTACAACACATATGTCTCGCAGACCGCAGGCCGCATTCTCTTTGTCGAAGACTGCTTCATCACAAGCAAGGGATGATCGATGATGTATGGCATGGCGTCCTCCAACGGGTGAGTTTTGGTAATGTGCGGTACGAGCATGTGAATTTTGTATGCACGGAGAACGAGGGGAACTACGCGACGAATGTATAGACAAGAGGGCGGTGCGGATGCGAACGCCATACTGACGAGAAACGGGGACCGCACCAACACCTACGGAGGTGCTGCCATGTGAGCTATCCATTCCACCGGGACGAAAAAAAAACATCTTGGACGAGGCCTTCTGTCGTGAAGACCCCGAGATTTGGAATATAGAACACGTCAGGCCTCTAGTGAGGTACCGCATGATAAATACTATTGTTTGTAGTCAGGGCGAGGGCTCACAATTGGAAGAATATGGTGAAGACGCTCATCTCCGGCGCGTCAATAAAGAGACTGCCATTCGCGCTCACGAGTTGGCACCTGCACCTCCGCGTAGTCCTCCGCCACACTCGTGCGGAGCATCGTAACGGGCTGTGTGAGCTCGAATGTGCCGCCGCCCGACAGAGTGATGCTTGAGGCGTTCCACTGCGCGTTCATCGCGACGACGGAGTACGGCACCTGGTCACACGTGCTGTACTGCGCGCAGGACGAGTCGTAGTCGAACGCGAGGACGCGCCATGCGTCGTAGTCGGTGTCAGAGTCGGGCGTGACGGCGCGGCGGATGGAGCCGACGGGAGCCCCCTTTGTGAAGTGCTTCAGCACGGAGTAGCGCTTGGTAGCCTTGATGTCGTAGTTCTGCGAGCCGCTGTGGTCGGGGTCGTAGTAGAGAAGACCTGGTCAAAGGCTAGTCAGCCATGCCAACGAGGAACTGGTATCCTGCAGTGAGTCTTACCGTCGTCCTCCCACTAGACTGGATGCCATCCCAGCACGTAGCGTGCAACCTATTTCGTTAGAGAGCGCAGTCCACCAGTCCCTTGGAATAGACATAACATTTAATAGGTACGGATTCGACCGATGTACGCCCACTTACCAATGCGAGTCTTCTGCATAAGTGAATGACTGTCAAACAATATGCGCCATACGGAGGCCGCTAAGCATTGTAGGATCATACTGCGAGCCGAAAGTGAGTTCGGCGAGAGGATTGTCGGAATCATCTGAGTTCGCCGCATTGTAGCCTGATCCCAGATGACGTCAATTGAACAAATATCCTAGCGTCGTCGTACTCACAGCATATCTCCGTGAACCAGGTTGGCACGCCGCCGCTCAAGTTGCGCCCGTGCGCAAAGACCTCTTGTTGCGTCGCCGCACTTGCAAAATCGTACAGGTGGTGGCAGTTCCCACCTAAAGACTCGCCCACGGTCGTATTGAGCCAAACCGGCTCGTCGTTCGAGTAGTTGGCTGTACAGCCCATTTAGAAGGTCCCACACATCGTTTGGGAAACGAGCCGACTGACTTGTTTCTGAAGATTCATCAGAGATGACCTGCGTAGAGAGGCCGGCTGCCTTCAGCGATGCAGCGAGGGTAGTCACAACCTCCGCGCGCTGTTGAGGGACAACCTGCATACCCTCTTGAGTGCAGCTGCCGAAAGTGTCGTCGGGCTCGCTGTACGCTAACTGTTTCGTACCTTGCCATGCCGGTAAGCCGGCTCCAAAGTACCCTGAAAACAACCCATTAAATGAGTAGCCCCCGCGCACACAAAAACCCGGCTGTGACTTACTGAACTTCACGGTGATAACACAACTTGGGATTGCATCATGCGTTGTCACTCCGCGTTGAAATGCAATGATAGATAGACGTCAGACATAGACATGTCTTCTGCATAGCGGCGAGAGTGACGATACCCGCAATACTTATGACTGAAAAGTTCTAGATGAGAGCTTCCCGATTCTGACTGACTGACTCAGCGGGGGAATGTGCGCGATCTCGGTCACTGGTCTCAGCCGCTGTGACTCCTCTTACTAGCTTCGGTTTTCGAGACTGGTTGAGCATGGTGTGATAACAACGTAGTTGAGTGCATCGAGAATGCCTTCTTCGACAAGAATGTCACGGTAGTCCGCGATCCAGGACGATCACGTGCAGAGATTACTCAGGCCGTAGTCTGTCTCAGTCGAGGTCAGTGCTTCGAGGATCGACACAAGATAACAGAGAATCTTGAACACGAACATGAGCTTGAATCAAGAACAACCGTAGCACGGTAGCAAACAATCCAGAGGTGTCATGTCTGTCATGGTATAAGTAGCAACGATTGCATACCAGGAGTCAACGTTAGTGCGAGCTGACAGGCAACGGACGAGTAGAGCTGGCACCGTGACAGGCGGCATCTCTGCTCGATGATCCTCGGCGGTGTGTATGTTCTGGGTTTTGCGGTATGGGTACTGGAATCTATCTACGGAGGTCCAATCAGCCCGACTTCAAGCTTCACACATGGGTTGAAGATAGCACGACTGACGAGGGAGGATCGACAGCTTGGCTACCGTTGTCATTAATCCTGGGCGGCACGATTGAGATTCGCAAAGAATACACAACGATCTTCACTGCCCACGCACGGCGTACCGGGATGTATTACGTCGGGCTACCGTTGTGATATCGCACATCTGGTGGGTGCCCGACTACCTGATATGAAATGTTATTAGAAAGCGACGCCTATACAACGTAATCAGGAAGCCAAATCACGTACCTCAACGCTACAGCTCTCTTCCCGTGGAGATGCACAAACTAGTCTTGATAACAGATATGCACATAACGGTAACACAAGGTCGAAGTGCGACAACGCTTATTCCGATTCGTTTCGTACAGCACTCACACGCTCATCTACGGTTACAACAGGTCTGCGAGTCCGACGCGAACGACCCGAGATTGGAACGCCGTAAGGGACAGATCATCCCGGAGCAGCTTATCCTTTTCCCAGTCGGGCATGCCCGCGAGAGCGATGAGACAGGTTTTGTTGACAATTCCCGCGCCGATGAACTTGTGCGTGAGGTCTTCTAGATCTGGGTTCAGCGACTGGAGGAAGGCACGGATGACCCCGTCGTGTGGCTTGCTCGGTGCTGTACCGGCGGAGGCGGTAGTTTGGTGGCGGGTCATAGCCGGGGCCTTCCCAGAACGGGCGGTCTGGATGGCATGGACCGTTCTTACCTGGAAGAGAATGCGATGAGTGCTCATTCACACGAGCGGCGGCGGACTCTCACCGATACAGACGGACCCACTGAAGGTGTGTCACGATATGTAGACTCAGAGTCAGACGCCGTACTAGAGCTCGACGACTCAGCAGGCGATAGGACCTGTCGGTGGTGATTCAGATTCAATGAACGAACATGGATTTCATCCCCTTGACTTACCCTTCTCGATTGGTAATGATATGGGGCCGAACCGCGGCATTCCTCGGCTCCTGCGAAGCCGCCCACTCTTGCGGATGGTACCGGCGTCTCCATCTTCATTGGGTCCCCCTTGTTGATCCTGATTGGCATTCTTCATCGCTTGTTTGTGCTTCCACCGCATCCTCTTGAGCCAACGACGGGTGTATCCATCAATAGGCCAGGCGTCTTCGTATTCGGTCTTGATGAATGGAAACTGGCTTACGACCTGCGCCCGGGACAAAAGCTGTGTGAGGCACCTGTCAAAGTCGAAGCCATACTGGTCACCTCGTTAGAGAATGCGGTCCACCGCTCGGGGTCTTGATCTTGAAAGAGTTGCAACACATCTAGATGTTCCGACACAAGCGTCCGCACGCCGCTCTTTGTGATTGAAAGGCCAAGTCAGTTCAAGGTGACTTGATCTCACAAAAGCAACGCACTGTAAACCGAGTGAACTTTGGGTCCGTGCGACCGAGTCCCATCGCCTGAGAAAATGAACCCAGTTTCATTATGTTCTGAGGACGTGGCCAAAACTTTCTCCGTGGACCTGCGGGTTGCTTCACAGTGAGAACGGATAATCACGACGTCGCGGAACATACCATGCGTCGCCGAAATGGTTTCTGAGGCAACACTCATCTACTCGCAGTGGTATGCTGGCTGAGTGAAGTGGAGGGATATCGTTCAACGATGTCCAGGAAGCCCGATTATATCAGTATCTCGGGATATTAGGCTACATCTGCACGCGTACGTGATAACGACAAGATCGACGGAGTCTCCAGATGGATATGACCTGCGTGCAGGATCCCGCGAAGCGGAGGAAGCTTCCTGACCGCCCACGAGCAAGGACACGCGTCAATATCAATTCATCGACGAGATTGTACGCCGTCGAGTCCTGACCTCCGCCTTATCACGCGACCGTGGCAGTGGTACGGCAGGGGAGTCTAGCCCTGTCACTCGCGATATCAAAAACCGTAGAACGTCGCGTGGAAATGGGATGCACTGTGAAATGTGCGGACGAGTAATTAGTACGACATTAAGACCCAATCTACAGCGTCATTTGTGTTGCCAAAAGCCCGTTCTGCACGAACGCCCTGGGATTCCCGTCAGCCTCGGCATACTTGGACATGAACAGCTCGTCGTTTGGCACTACACCACACCAAGATCAATCACAAGAGCCAGAGTCAAGAGGACATAACGCACCAGATCGCAGCTCATCGTTGAGGCGCACTTCGCCCGTGTGCAGCGCCTTGTCCTGCATCCAGACCTCAAAAAGCGACGCGGATTCGCTGACGCTCATGCGCGGCGACACAGGAAAGTTCTTCAGGCCCCGCGCGAACTCCGTAGTCTCCGGCGAGCGCTTCGTGTAAGGCCCTGCAGGACGTGGCGGCGGCAGACCAAGGGCTTCGCACAGCTCGAATGGCATCTTGAACGCAGTATGCTGGGTGCCTGCTGCTCCCATGACCGCACCATGTGGCTGAGTAGAGCAAAGCATGAGGCGTTAGCAGCCTGTAGGAAAGTAAATGGAACGTACGAAAGCCTTCTTGCCGCTCGCGTATTCAAGGATCATTCGCGGGATCGCCAGGTGCTGCGCCATAATTTGTCGGTAGTGCGCGTCACGGTACAGACTGTAGCCGTACATAGCCTGCATATCGTCTACGGCGAGCAGCACAGGATATCTATCGAGAAATAAGCCGACACCCAGAAATGATAGACGGATAATTACGTTGACTGGTGCGACAGCTCATCCATCAGAACAGCTAGAACCACAGGCGCATTGACCGGGTCCTGTACGCCTGCTTTTACAAGCTCGCTAAGAGGGGAGCCAGCGGGCACAGGAGCGTTTTCCAGCGAGACATGCTCCCGAGTCTTTGGCGTTTCGATGAGCCGCTCGTTGACACTAAGGAACCTGCGGAGCAGCTGGTCGGAATACGCTGGCTGAGAATATGTCCGCGTTCGCGCGTCATAGGCCTAGTCCCTAGACGAGTCAACGAGGTGCAATCCTGAGAAGCATTAGAGGGGTGTCTGCTCATAGAGAGAGATCATACCTCGCGGGATGTACATCACGATCCAGTCACTATGTGCTGCATTTTCTACTGTCTGCAGTAGCAGATAGCCCTTGCCACAACCAGTCGGTCCGGCTACGAGGCAGCGTTAGTGGTTTTCGCAGCGAAGAGGTATCAAGACTCGCTCATGATCAGTCTAGTGTCCCGACTTGACTTGTCGCTAGCACCGTCCAGAATGTTCAGTGCACTGATGGTGACGTCCCGGACGACAGAGCACGGCCTTGAAAGTATCCGGAACTAGTCTTGTGCGTCAGACAGAGTAGTTGATGATGAAACAGGGGCTTACGTCGCGAAGTGGGCTGTCCGGAACACCGAACGCACGCATAGCTTCATTCTGCGAAGCCGGGAACCGGTGAGATACTGCACGTATGCGGGGATGCGCTCCGTGACGAGGTTGCCCCCACAGCTTTGATTGTTGCTAGTCATCGGCTACATGCTAAGTGTCAGTCGCGCCAGAGACTTGGGATACAAAGCACACTCACGGCACTGTTCACGAATAGCGTGAACACGGGCACACCTTGCAGAGCAGCTTCCTTGAGGTAGTAAGTACCTGCTGTACACGCCATCGCTGAACAGCACAAACCAGTAAGTTCACAATGGCATACGGTGGGATGCCAGTCTGACTTCCTAACGTATGGAGTCTCCGGTGCCCTATCCCATGTAGTGATACCGACTCCACCGCCTCCAAGGTTGTATCGATAATCGGTGAGGCCGAGACCTGCATAGCACGAAATCCAGATATTTCGGTCCCATGGAAACGGAGGTAGACATACCACTATTCTGGTTCAAGAGCAGGTTGGAGACGTTCTGGCGAACATCATCCGGAAAGAGCGCGAGGTCAAGCGTCCACCACGCTCCCGACGCGCCAACGCCATGGATAGTCTGCCGCGTCGTGGACGTAATCTGAACCCTGCGAACCCCTAGGAACAGTAGCGGCACAAGGGTGAGTAGTCGGACGGCCATCTGGACAAGGTGTTGCGGTCCGACGTCCTTCACTTGAGCGTCCGCCTATATATGCGCCTCAGACTTTCTGGAAGCCTTCTGCGGCAATGAGTTTCACGATTCCATGATGGAGGGCGTGACCGCGTGACGGGTTTCATCAAGTGACTGTAAGTGACGCAGACCAGTTTTCGCCGCCAGTGTGAGATCACGGAGAATGAGCGCAATGGAACAGTGGTCCTCAAGTGTCCAAGGGCCTACTCATCAAGACGGTGTCAAGAACTCTGCACAAGCGACAAAGTTTCCAATCTATTGGCTTTTGCTGAGGCATGAGCTCTTGAGATCTTGAGCTTGAAGGATTGACGTTCTGGTGCGAGCTTCGGTCTGACGACAAGAAGGGACCAAGGCGGGCCGGCGGCTTTCTGTGCCTTCAGGATTCCGTGATGCGGTCTCATGGCCAGATCTTGCCATGAACAGACGATCTATACGTAGCTGACTTCCACGTTGCTGCCAGATCATGAAAGGCCGTTGCAATGGATGTACTAGTCATTGAACGCGCTTCTCAGCATAATGCGGACTCACGAATCAAGATGGACATACCGGAATCATGTTCAAATTACTACTCCCAGCAAGCTTGCTCCGCGATGTTCTCAGCTTGGGAGACGCGGTGGCAACGGCCCATCAGAGACCGTAGAGTACGAAGAGTAATGCACAGGTCTTAAGCATCGGTTGCGCAAATGTGCACACCAGCAGTGTCGCGGGCAAGTATGCAAGTACAACGTGAAGGCCGACGCTCATATGCCTCCTCAGTGCATCCTGCGCTCATCGCACCGTGTCCCACGCCATCGAGGTTCGATCGACGACCGGCCCGCCCGGGAGGACCACCCCGGAGAGTTCGGGCATGCCATACTGGGACCAGACTCTGTGTCGGAGTCTCCGATTGTTGCCTCCGAGTCGTATCCCTGTCGTATCCTCAACCTTCATCTTCTGTACATGAGCATTTGCGTGGTCTGCAACGACTGCAGCTTCGTGTCTTCGCTTCCGCGCAAAAAGCGACCCAGGCCGACTCACTGGTACGGCGTCCAGACTCCGCGGATCTGCCAACACTGCCACTGGACGAAAATTGCGATATTTTCATGTGAAAGATTGTAAACAAGAGGCCAAACAATTTTTGTGTATTTCATCTGAGAATGATCTTCAAAATGATTGAAAATATCTTTGCTCTCCTTCTTAGTGACAGATTGGAAAAGGATTGATGAGAGCTTTGAAATCATTTGATTGCTGTCATACATGTGTCTTTCTGCCTCAATGATTCAATAAGTATATGAGACATACTAGCAATCAATTTGACTCTAATGATTACAGAAAGATACAAAACCAGAACTTGAAGTCCTGATTGTCAATCCTTGCTTGAACTTTCTGTTGAGAATGATAGTGATTTGGTTTTGAATCTTATGGCCTTGAAGTATTGAAGAAAGATGGTAAACAATGATCATAGAACAGGATTTCAAATCTTATGAACAGATTTTGTGGCCAATGATAAGAAGGATATTATAAATCCAGTCTCTATCAGTGTACATCTTGCTACAGTGCATATTGTGTCATGTTCTGCATATGTTTACTAGGTTTTATCATGAATGATTTAAAAAAGATTGCAGACATTTTTCTCTATCTTTTGGCAAGAAGGATCACTTTATTATGCTAGATGGCCAGGCATCATGGTTGTATGTTACATCTGTGATCCAGCCGTCATTCATTCAGAGATCATTAGCTTTGAAAGATACATAATGGATTGTCACACCCTGTTATGAATCTTACAGCTGTAACATGTACTCGAAAGAGACGTAACTGGCTGTCACACCCTGTTATGAATCCTTTTGCCATCATGTTCCATGAAGGATGTCAAAATGATTGTCACACCCTGTTATGAATCTTTTTGTGATCACTTTCCTCAAAAGATACATAAATGATTGTGACAGACTGTGAATTTGCAAGGGGTTTAATTCAGTCACAAATAGAGCCATCATAGCAGCAATCATGTACAGCTGTGGACACTGTGCCACTGTGGTGGTCCCTGCCAAACAGAGGCTATGAATGGTCTGTGCCACATGCATTCCATATATGTCATTCTCTTTTGTTCAATCAGGGTCAGCTTTTACCCCCATTCACAATGTACACAGAAGTGCAGAGTACAACACAACTTACTTCCATGTGTAGTGTGTGGTGCAGGAATGTATTGTACATGCTACAATACACACTGAGATGTACATTGTGAGTGGCACAGCACATTGATGTACTTCAATGAATGTGATGCACATCTGGATATACATTGTACATAGTCAAATAGAGCATGGCCTGCTTGGTCAAGGCCAATGTATGTGGGAATGTATCATACATGCTACGATGTACACTGGGATGTACATTGTGAGTGGCACAGCACATTGATATAGTTCAGCCAATGCAATGTACATGTGGATGCACATTATGCATAGTCACCAGAGCATGGCCTGTTTTATCAAGGCCAATGTATGCAAGATTGTACTGTACATGTAATGATGTACATTGGGATGTACAATGCAAGTGGCTGAGCATGTTAATGTACCTCAACAAATGCCATGTGCATCTGTATATACATTGTGCATTGCCAATAGACCATAGCCTGCTTGGTCAAGATCAATATATGCAGGAATATACTGTACTTGATGCAATGTACACTGGGATGTACATTGTGAGTGGCACAGCACATTATTGTACCTCAACAAATGCCATGTGCATCTGTATGTACATTGTGCATTGCCAATAGACCATAGCCTGCTTGGTCAAGGTTAATATATGCAGGAATGTACCATACATGCTATGATGTACACTGAGATGTACATCATGAGTGGCACAGCACATTAATGTACCTCAACAAATGCCATGTGCATCTGTATGTACATTGTGCATTGCCAATAGACCATAGCCTGCTTGGTCAAGGTTAATATATGCAGGAATATACTGTACTTGATACAATGTACACTGGGATGTACATTGTGAGTGGCACAGCACATTAATGTACCTCAACAAATGCCATGTGCATCTGTATGTACATTGTGCATTGCCAATAGACCATAGCCTGCTTGGTCAAGGTTAATATATGCAGGAATATACTGTACTTGATACAATGTACACTGGGATGTACATTGTGAGTGGCACAGCACATTAATGTACCTCAATAAATACAATGCACATCTGGATGTACACTATGCATAGTCAATAGAGCATGGCCTGCCTGGTCAAGATTGATGTATGCAGCAATGTACTGTACATGCTATGATGTACACTGGGATGTACATAGTGAGTGGCACAGCACATTCATGTACTTTAATGAATATAATGCACATCTGAATGTACATTTTGCATTGTCAACAGAGCATGGCCTGCTTGGTTAATGTTGTTGTATGTGGCAATGTACTGTATGTGCTACATTGTACATTGAGATGTACACTGCAAGTAGCAGAGCACATTAATGTACTTCAACCAATGCAACATACATCTCAAATGTGCTGTGCCACTCATGATGTACATCTCAGTGTACATCATAGCATGTATGGTACATTCCTGCATATATTAACCTTGACCAAGCAGGCTATGGTCTATTGGCAATGCACAATGTACATACAGATGCACATGGCATTTGTTGAGGTACATTAATGTGCTGTGCCACCACTCATGATGTACATCTCAGTGTACATCATAGCATGTATGGTACATTCCTGCATATATTAACCTTGACCAAGCAGGCTATGGTCTATTGGCAATGCACAATGTACATACAGATGCACATGGCATTTGTTGAGGTACAATAATGTGCTGTGCCACTCACAATGTACATCCCAGTGTACATTGTATCAAGTACAGTATATTCCTGCATATATTAACCTTGACCAAGCAGGCTATGGTCTATTGGCAATGCACAATGTACATACAGATGCACATGGCATTTGTTGAGGTACATTAATGTGCTGTGCCACTCACAATGTACATCCCAGTGTACATTGTATCAAGTACAGTATATTCCTGCATATATTAACCTTGACCAAGCAGGCTATGGTCTATTGGCAATGCACAATGTACATACAGATGCACATGGCATTTGTTGAGGTACATTAATGTGCTGTGCCACTCATGATGTACATCTCAGTGTACATCATAGCATGTATGGTACATTCCTGCATATATTAACCTTGACCAAGCAGGCTATGGTCTATTGGCAATGCACAATGTACATACAGATGCACATGGCATTTGTTGAGGTACAATAATGTGCTGTGCCACTCACAATGTACATCCCAGTGTACATTGCATCAAGTACAGTATATTCCTGCATATATTGATCTTGACCAAGCAGGCTATGGTCTATTGGCAATGCACAATGTATATACAGATGCACATGGCATTTGTTGAGGTACATTAACATGCTCAGCCACTTGCATTGTACATCCCAATGTACATCATTACATGTACAGTACAATCTTGCATACATTGGCCTTGATAAAACAGGCCATGCTCTGGTGACTATGCATAATGTGCATCCACATGTACATTGCATTGGCTGAACTATATCAATGTGCTGTGCCACTCACAATGTACATCCCAGTGTACATCGTAGCATGTATGATACATTCCCACATACATTGGCCTTGACCAAGCAGGCCATGCTCTATTTGACTATGTACAATGTATATCCAGATGTGCATCACATTCATTGAAGTACATCAATGTGCTGTGCCACTCACAATGTACATCTCAGTGTGTATTGTAGCATGTACAATACATTCCTGCACCACACACTACACATGGAAGTAAGTTGTGTTGTACTCTGCACTTCTGTGTACATTGTGAATGGGGGTAAAAGCTGACCCTGATTGAACAAAAGAGAATGACATATATGGAATGCATGTGGCACAGACCATTCATAGCCTCTGTTTGGCAGGGACCACCACAGTGGCACAGTGTCCACAGCTGTACATGATTGCTGCTATGATGGCTCTATTTGTGACTGAATTAAACCCCTTGCAAATTCACAGTCTGTCACAATCATTTATGTATCTTTTGAGGAAAGTGATCACAAAAAGATTCATAACAGGGTGTGACAATCATTTTGACATCCTTCATGGAACATGATGGCAAAAGGATTCATAACAGGGTGTGACAGCCAGTTACGTCTCTTTCGAGTACATGTTACAGCTGTAAGATTCATAACAGGGTGTGACAATCCATTATGTATCTTTCAAAGCTAATGATCTCTGAATGAATGACGGCTGGATCACAGATGTAACATACAACCATGATGCCTGGCCATCTAGCATAATAAAGTGATCCTTCTTGCCAAAAGATAGAGAAAAATGTCTGCAATCTTTTTTAAATCATTCATGATAAAACCTAGTAAACATATGCAGAACATGACACAATATGCACTGTAGCAAGATGTACACTGATAGAGACTGGATTTATAATATCCTTCTTATCATTGGCCACAAAATCTGTTCATAAGATTTGAAATCCTGTTCTATGATCATTGTTTACCATCTTTCTTCAATACTTCAAGGCCATAAGATTCAAAACCAAATCACTATCATTCTCAACAGAAAGTTCAAGCAAGGATTGACAATCAGGACTTCAAGTTCTGGTTTTGTATCTTTCTGTAATCATTAGAGTCAAATTGATTGCTAGTATGTCTCATATACTTATTGAATCATTGAGGCAGAAAGACACATGTATGACAGCAATCAAATGATTTCAAAGCTCTCATCAATCCTTTTCCAATCTGTCACTAAGAAGGAGAGCAAAGATATTTTCAATCATTTTGAAGATCATTCTCAGATGAAATACACAAAAATTGTTTGGCCTCTTGTTTACAATCTTTCACATGAAAATATCGCAATTTTCGTCCAGTGTGCCACACGCCGTTATGGCTCCCATATGGCCTGATCCTGACGCGGGCAATAGTATCGCGGGAGTGTGTTGTTGACTGACATTACTTATCGTCAGTACAGGTTCTGCGCCGCAGCGAGGTTATCGCGCTGCGACTTACTTGCACAGTGCGCCAGGCTTGATCGCTTCACCGTATCTGCGTCAGTCACTTCAATTCTCCGAACGGCCAGTGCTCAGGCCTCTCTCCGCTGTCCAGAACAATGTGCTGGTGGAGAAGACTTGCCCCCATCTTACTTTCAGTGAGACTGTGGGCCTTGATTAGTGCTTCGCAAGTGCCGCTCACACCTTCGGTCGATACGTCACCCCGAGCATGGCACTCCCGCCCATGGAACGAACGTCTAAGCGAAGACGCGACGGGCAACCTCGTATTCCAGTCTCTGGCATCTCTTCTGCAAATGATGCCGAACTCCAAGTACCCTATTGGTACGATTCCTGCTCCAACTCCTTGTTACGTCCAGTCACTAATCTCGGACTCAGGCCACTCCATTGCGCGTGCGATCATCCCGAAGGGCACTGTGCTTCACCACGGGAGATTTTTACGCGGCTGCCCGTCGATGGACTGGATCGCGTTCGACCTCGAGCACTCCATGATGTTTGCCTTTGGCACGAACGGCACCTTGCTGACGTACATCGCAACTCGCGATCTGCAGCTCGTCTACTTTGACGGATGCAGCGGCAACAAGTACGGCGGTGTGGGCGACACCCAAGACATCTTGATCTGGGGTGAGCCGGGCCGGACAGGGGACCCAGGAAGCCCGTGGAGGCACGAGATAGACCGTATAGTCGACGGATGTGCTTGGGCAAGGCAATACGGAATTGACGGTTTCCTGCGGATGGAATTCGACTTGTACGTGCTTCAGCTACTCTAGATGCCTCGCGCTGACTTTCCTTGCTACATGTCCCAGCGAGGTCATGTACTGCGATTTCTCGCAGGGCCTGGAGCTTGTCTCTACCATGTCGAGTGTGAACTCGTTAGCTGATTTGGATCCTTCTTCGCCTTTCCCGACTCCCTCAGACGCGTCACGATCAGAAGACGATCTTTCTGCACCGCCATGGCAAGATCGGCTCCCTCGTGGCCAGTGCACTCCAGAAGCGACGATCCACGGGCTTACCCACAATCAGCTCGACAAGGAGAACGGTCTGCTCAGAGATCAGTTGGTCGATGATCCACGTTCGTACCCCAAGGGATGGAAAGGGGCGCTGCCCGACCTAGACATCGAAGGCTTTAACGCGGGGACATGGCACAACCAGTTCCCAGGAGAAGTACGCGTCCGCGTTGATCCCGCGAGTATGTTCTCCTTCTACGACCCAGCCCTGACGTCGCTCGTCGAGGCGCGTCGCACAATGGCGCGGGACGAGTACCGCCCGGGCAACATCTCGCAGGCGGACATCGCCCACGTGCGCGCGGACATCGCCGAAGTCATGACACGCAACTCGTCGGCGACGAGCGGGGTGGACTGGGAGGCCCTTGCACGGGTCATCCAGGACCGCTTTTCAGGCCGACTCCCGTACGTGCGGCACCTTCTGCACCAGCCGGTGACGAACGTCACCGAACGGCTGGCGAGGGTCCGCAGGCAGCTCGTCGTCTCGCTCATCCCGTACATGCACCGCGAAGACATCGGGGAGCCGGCATGGTTCCCGAGGATCGCGCGCGACTGCGCGGCGCGCTTCACGGGGCACTTGCCGCGGGCAGAGTTCACGAAGCAGGAGCGCGTTCTGCATCACGCCGTGGAGGAGGTGCTGCACGAGATCTGTCGAGTCTACACGGAGGCTTGGGTAGATGCCTTCGACGCGGAAGAGAAGTCCGCCGACGTCGTCCGAGGATACCTGGAGAAGTGGAGGGGTGAATTCGACTCGCTTGTAGACTGGCTTGACTGGCCGGTATGGATCAAATGCGAGCCCGCTTGTGGCGTCGACGTGAGTGCTTCCTGTGTTGGATACAGATCTATGAGGTTGACATGATTGTCGTAGGAGCTCTGTTGGGTGCCGCAAGGCGCGCCGTGGGTTCCTGATGGCGACTACGAACCGCACTGTATTCCGATAGACTTCGACGGGTTTCCGCCTCCACTTTAGAGAAGGATGAAACGTAGTCAAGGATTATCCATATCAGGTGTGCGGTCTCATGCGATTCTGGTCAGAAGTGATGTTGACCATCAGTCTGTAGTATATGCTATTCTACATATGACTTACTAATACACTAGTTTTGTGCGGCCTGCGACTGGTGAGCCTTACACGATCGGGCAGTATATCAAGCAGAGGTATCCATAACAAGTGTGGTAGCCGTGTTTCTGCGCAGCTTAGAGGTAAATGGACGTCGGGCCGGAGGCTGAATCTCAAGGTGTGAGTTTGAATCGAGATCAGGTCGAGTGAACGGTGCTGAAGTCATCATAGTACGAGGATTCCTGTTCGAAAAAGAGCAGCAATTAGCGGAGTCAACGCCTGTATGCGATGGATAATGAACATACGGAGCAACGACGACGACAAATCTTCCGTGATGTCTGCTGAGCCAAACTGAACGTCGCTGGGTGAGCGCGTTATTCGCATCCACGCGACAAACTGTGCCCCGAGGTCACGTCGCCATCGTCGTCGGCACTTGCAGGCGCAACATCGCAGTGATCAGGCTCGCATGCTTCGACCTCCTCATCGCCACAAACAGTGACCGAGTCGCCTTCGTCTTCGGAGTGCGCCGCATGGTCTCCAACGTACACTTCGCTCTCGTACCCTTCGTCGCTCGAGACGTCCCCATCCGTACCATCCATATACCCCACTTCCGCATACTCCATAGCATCCTGGCTGTACTCCACGCCGGTCCCGACGGGCTCCTCGCCTTCCTCGGTGTAATATATACCCTCCTCCGTATGATACGCGCCATCTTCGTCACAGTCCTCGCATTCAAACACCTCTTGGTCGTCTCCGGCGAGTTCACCATCGGTGTCAGCATCAGGTTCGATACCTTCATCGTCGTACTCCCCGCGCGCGGCGTCGTCTTCAGTATCATCGTCTTCATCGACGGGATCGGGCTGTGGGAGCATGCGCAAGGCGTCCTTGTACGAGCTGGAGTTGCCGAGCGAACTGCAGGAGATATTCCTTGTCCACAACCCATCCAAGGGCCCAGGGCGATAGAGACATTTTTCAACGCGAACGAAAAGACAGGGTCGGGTACGGGATACGATGTCACGATGAACGATGAGATCGAGGCGAGTCGGCGTAATTAGTGTATTAATTGGATCCGGGGGAGTGATTCTCAGCCACAGACGCGTTTGTGGCTTTCTGTGGCTACATCCGAAGTTATCGGAACGTTGCACGCCGGTCAGACTCGGGTGTGCATTACTGCAAGGTGCTAGGTCATTGATATAGAAGCGTCATCTGAAGTGTTGACTGTGGTTACTAAAGAAGCCCAGAAATCCTAAGTCGCAACAGCTGTGGAATGATGCACGTAGACTGGGATCGATTTATGACGCTAATACATACATACTTATAACAGCGTTGATATTACACAAGACTACGAGATTGATCCCGGGGTTGCGACGTATAACAGCATTCGAGCAATTTGAAGAGCATAGCTATGGGAGAAAGCGATGAAACAACAGGCGTCAGTGGGAGGATTCCAGGTATGTATGCGGAAAGGTGACACAGGACAGCCGTTTCTCTGTTGAGCGACAAACGGCCGTGCGCGTGAGCATTGACACACTAACGTAGTGAATGTGAACGTACCGAATAGGTATTGCGACGCATCTTTTGCAGCGCCCGCGGGGCTCACTTCAGAACGGAGCTCTTCGCCGCCATATGAGGCCACGCCGTCAACCCCTTCGGAATGGACGTCGGCCACGCTCGAGGTGGCATCGCGGTCGTCGGTATTGCCGACAGTAGCAACAGCGTTGCCACCATCATTATCGGTGCGTGCGTCGGCGTCTTCGTCACCACGAACAGTGTCAGAGTCGTCGTCTTCGAAGTCCACCGCGCCTTGCTCATCGTACACGACAACTTCACCATCGCCGCCCAACATGGCCCCCTCGTCGTGGTCTGTATGGCCCATCACCCCCTCCTCAAGGTACTCCGTATCGCCCTCGAGGTACTCTTCTCCTTCCTCGAGATATTCCTCCCCTTCAGCGTAATCCACCACTTGCGATAGTTCCTGATCGTCTTCATAGAACTCCAGGTCTTCTTCGGCACCATCACCATCCTCCTCATTGTACTCCCCGTACTCGGCTTCGTACTCCTCCGCGCTAGCTTCTTCCTCGTGTTCGGGCTGTGGCAGCGTGTGCAGGACGTCGACCCAGATCTCATCCTCATCCTCATCGTCGTCGTCCGGATAGCACCACGGCGTATGCGATCCGCCGACACACCGGTACCACTGGGCCTTGCCTTTGAGCGGCATCAGCTCGTTAAGCTTGTCGGCCCACCTCCTCGACAACATCTGCGAGCGCGGAATCCACCTAGGAGGGTACGACCTGCGCTTGTCATCGACATAGATGGCAAAGACGAGCTCGGTGTCCCAGTCGTTATCACCAACCAGGCACCGCATGATGTATGGCCACCAAAGGCGACCCACGATGTAGTCGACTCCCGCGTACTCGACTTCTATTTCATTGCCAGCTTTTGGCCCGCGCACGAGGTTCAGATGCCTGGAGAGCCGGATGACGGCTTCCTTGTCGACAAGCCACCCGAGAGCCCAAGGTTTCTTCCGTGACATCTCGGTTCAGGTTTGAGACACTGAGTATGGTAGAGGTCAGTGAGGTGTCAGTGGGAATGCAAGGTCAGAAAGTATACGCACATCTGAGCAATAAGTTGATAGTATATAGACACGCGTAGCAGCCACAGACGCGTTTGTGGCTTCGGGCACGGGACCTGGGCCCTGTTCGCCTTCGATTCTACGCCGGAAATTCTAAGCCGCCATAGCTGCGGATATGCACGTAAACTAGGATCGGTGTATGCTGCTGATACATACAACAGTGTGGATATTATACAAGACTGCGAGATTGATTCCAGGGGTTGCGACGTAGTACGTAGTAAAAGATCACAGCGGCGTTTGAGCGAGCATAACCATGGGAGAAAGTAATGAAGCAGCATGCTGAGGGTGGGTAATCCCAGGTATTGATACGGAAAAAGGACAGGGCGACGGTTCCTGTTAAGTAATAAACGGCGGTCAGCATCGACGCACTCGCGTAGGATTGAACACGAACGTACTGGATGATCACAGTGCATCTTCTGCCGCGCCCGCGAGGCCCACTTCAGAACGGAACTCAACGCTGCCAGATGAAGGCGCCTCCTCGACCCTTCCGCGATGGACGTTCGCCTCGCTCGAGATAGCGTGGCGGTCATCGTTAGCACCGACGTATCCAACCGCGTCATCACCACCGTCACCAGCGCACACATCGGCACCTTCGTCGCCGCGAACAGTGTCAGAGTCGTCGTCTTCGAAGTCCACCGCGCCTCGTTCATCGGCGTATACAGCAGTTTCACCGTCGCCGCCCACCATAGCCCCCGGGCCATCGTCGTAGTCTGTACTGTCTTGATAGCCCGTCATGCCCTGCTCTCCTTCCTCGAGATACTCTTCTCCATCCTCAGCGTAGTCCACGACTTCGTTTGATTCTTGGTCGTCTTCATAGCTCTCCACAAGGTCTTCCTCGGCACCAACATCATACTCAACTTCCTCCTCATGGTACTCCCCGTACTCGACCTCGTATTCCTCCACGACAACATCTACGGCAGCTTCTTCCTCCGGTTCGGGCTGTGGCAACGTGTGCAGAACATCGACCCAGACTTCATTCTCGTCGTCGTCGTCATCCGGATAGCGCCACGGTGTGTGTGAGCCATCGACACAACGATACCATTGAGCCCTGCCTTTGAGCGGCATCAGCTCGTTCAGCTTGTCGGCCCACTTCCTCGACAACATCTGCGAGCGCGGAATCCACCTAGGAGGGTACGACCTGCGCTTGTTGTCGACATAGATGGCGAAAACAAGCTCGGGATTCTCGTTGTCATCAACCAGGCACTCCATCATGTATGGCCACCAAAGGCGGCTCACGATGTATTTGACTCCCGCGTCCTCGACCGCAAGTCCATCGTCAGCTTTTGGCCCGCGTACGAGGTTCAGACACCTGGAGAGTTCAACGACGGCTTCTGTGTCGACAAGCCACCCGAGAGCCCAAGGTTTCCGCATCATCTGAATTCGGAAGCAGTACACCAGGGACGGTGAGGACCAGTACGCGGGAATGCCAGAAGAGGATATGTAGAGTCTCAATTCCGACGCATTCAAATTCGCGATGCATGAACCACGTGCGAACCGGTACGCGTTCAGCCACAGACGCGTCTGTGGCTTACTAAGCTTACGCGCGTCGAGATACTATATGGCCAGTTTGGACAAGTATGCTCACCGCGCACTGTACATATCAGCTGTGAACGTGTGATCGCATACTTGGTTAAAGGGGCCTAGCACAATGTCCGGATGTCAAAATGAGCTTAGGTCACTGAAGTGGGTCTTGAGCCGTGGTAATCATTTTCATTCGACCGGCCACCATCCCTGGCTCCCTAGCTGCCATGTCCCTTCCATGGGACATACCCCTCGGTGAAGACGCGACTGGAAACCTCGTATTTCATTCTCTTGCCTCGCTCATGCAGATGAAGCCCAATTCAAGGTACCCGAGAGGTGCGCAGGACCTCTTTACGTCGGTACTTGCAGTCTAACACCACTGCATCAGGACACTCCATCGTCAGAGCCAGTATCCCGCCTGGGACGCTGCTGTATCATGGTCGAGGAGATAGAGGTTACCCGTACATGGACTGGCTCGCATTTGATCCGGAACACTCCCGCATATTCGCGAGAAGCGAGAACGGCACCCTCTTCACCTTCACCACTACCCACAAACTCAAACTGCTGTACTTCGATGGCTGCAGTGCGAACGAACTCAGCGGCACGACGGATGCGCAGGACATCCTAGTCTGGGGAGAGGTTGATCATGGAAAGCCATGGGACTGGCAGTCTCAGGTCGATCGCATCAACCAGACGTGCGCTTGGGGCAAGCCATTTGGTGTGGACGGGTATATCAGAATGGAGTTCGACTTGTACGTCGGCTGTTGCATGCATTCCACCTCGTGGTCACTCAGCATGGCATCAGTGAAATCATGTACTGCGACTTCTCAGATGGGTTGGAACTTGTGTCCGCAATACCTACAGTCAACGAGGGCGGCCGCCCTCCTCCGCACGGTCCGGACAAGCCAGATGATAGCACGAGCTCTGCACACACCGTCGTGATACCTGGATGGCCCTCTTACGACGGCCAGGCCACCTTTCATGGCCTACACGTCCCCGGTACTGCGCAAGGTCACCATTCTGACCTGCGCCAACCTCGCTTCCCTCCCAACCCGCCAGAGGGTTGGAAAGGTACCTGGCCTGTCATGAACAACTCGATACGGCACGCAGGAAGCTGGCACAACGACTTCCCGGGCGACGTCCGGGTGCACCCCGACCCCTCCACCCTAGCTGCGCGTCGCTCCGTGCGCCGCGACGACTATAGGCCGGGCAACATCTCCGCAGAAGACATGGCCTGCGTGCGTTCTGACGTCGTCGAGATGATACGGCGCGATCCCAGTGAGCGCAGCGGAGTGGACTGGCGTGGACTCGCAAGGGCCATACAGGATAGGTTCTCAGACCGGCTGCCGTACCTGCAATATTTGCTCCACCAGCCCGCGGCGAACGTATCCGAACAGGTCAGGACGGTGCGCAAGCAGTTCATCGTCTCCCTCCTTCCGTATATGCAACGCCCGGGGGTCGGCGAACCGGAGTGGTTCGCTCAGATCGCTCACAGCTGCGCGACAAACTTCGTCACGCACCTGCCTGTTGAGAATTTCACGAAGCAGGAGCGCATCCTACGTCACGCCATCGGTGAGGTTCTGCATGAGATTTGCCGTGTATTGACGCTCGCATGGACCGAGGCGTTCGACGTCGAAGAGAAGGGCTCGGACGTCGCCATCACGTTGGTGGAGAAGTGGAAGACCCAGGTCGACGCGCTGATCGAGTGGCTAGACTGGCCAGTGTGGTTGAAGTGTGATCCGGCATGTGGTGTAGACGTGAGTGCGCTGGGATGAAAACGGATTGTACGCACTGTGCTCACTGAGCTTCATGACAGGAATTCTGCTACGTGCCACAGCGAGGAGGGCCGTTCAACCCAGAGCCTGACAAGGACGTTGATCAGACGCCACAGTGCGTCGCCATAGATAGTTCGTGGACTTGAGGTCATAGCCCTCAAGTGTCTTGCGTGCGTTTTGAGAATGTTGTCGTAGGATCTGTAGGGAGCTGCAGGGTATATACATTTAGTAATTCAGGCATTGGCTGTGCACTGGGCTCGGCGATGATCGCGAGAAGTGAGCATTACGTCGATGGCAGTGTACAAACAGGATAAGTAAAATGCAGCGAGAGGGGGCGAATAAAGTAACGTGAGTCCGCGAGGTAGGGTAATCGGCTAATGAGGCGTCTCATTCGGCTACGGTCGTGAGGGTTTTGGTCCATTCTACAACAGTGGGATGGGCCAAGACCTGACACGGAGGCCATGTGAGTTCTGTACAGTGGCAAAGTGAGAGAAAACGGGCCTGCGCACCTTCCTCGCGTCGAAGTTCTTCACCTCCAGTCCATCTAATGTTGTCGCCCGAGAGAGCGCGACGTATGCCTGGCCTGTAGGCGGCGTCAGCGGGGAAGATAGTGCGACGGAGAACGTAACTTACCCTTCTCGAACACCTTGGCGAGATCGACCTTGACTCGCTCTAGTGTCTGTCCTTGCGACTTGTGTATCGACATCGCCCATGCGAGGATCAACGGCAGCTGCGAGAGCCCAGGACACGTACATCAGTCCCTACCTTCACTACGCCCGAGATGTCTGGCATATCACACGTACCTGCGACCTACTGACTTGTACCTCACCATTCGGCAGCTCAACCTTGAACACCTCCGATGTCACCATATGGCGGCGCATCCCACCGCCAGGTAGCAGGAAGTCCACTACGGGCATGACTTGGCCGCTGCCGAGCTTCGCATCCTTCCCGTTCTTGGAGGGCGGCTTCACCGAGGATACTGGCTTGGAAGTGGTGCCAGACGTTTGCTTGTCGTTGACGTCGAGAAGCGCCTCCGGGTCAGCGGGGTCGGCGAACTTGATGATCTTGCCCATAGAGCCGTTGACCAGTGTCTCGTCCAGGTTCTTGATGAGCATGACCTGGGTGCACGCGTCAATCCGTGCTGACAAGTAGTCGTACAATGTGCTCGTCATACCTGGGCGCCGACCTTGAGCGTGAGCGCGCGCGGGACCATGAAGTTGTTCAGCATCTTCTCGCGCTGTTGATCGTCGTGGAGGGTCCCGCCGTCCGTGGAAGTGAATGACCGTACTTCCGTTTCCAGGCTCTGCATGCGCGTTGCGTTCGCGCGATCGACATCTTGACGGAGTGGGAAGCTGAGGCCGTCGCGCGAGCAGTCATTTTCTACGTTTTGGTGTGATATGGAAGCAGCAACGTACAGCTCGGCAGCAGCAACACCATCTTCGTATATAATCTCGCGGTCGAGGCTCCTGAATCTCTCGATCGATTGCTGCGATAATTGCCCATAACGCATCTCATTGAGCATGTCGACGAAATCTGGAGGGCATATAAGCACAGGCACGTTCACAACAGACCTCTCGCAAGCCACGGACCTTGATCACGCTGCCGGAAGACCTTCGTGAGCTTGAAGTTGTTCTTCTTGATTGTGTGGCTCCACATCTCTGCTTCAAATGCGAAGCTGACTTTCCCGCTCTTGTTGACGGGAGGAAGCTGGAAGAAATCTCCAGTTACGATGACCTAGCCTCGAGCGTGAGCGAATCTACGTGGATGTGCTGAAAGTACACTTCAACCCACCTGGATGCCTCCAAATGGCACTGACTTCTTGCGCATCATGCTCCCGATGCGGCAAAGCTTGTCGAAGAGCTCGCCCTCGACCATCGAGACTAAATGGCATCAGTTGCGAAAATGTTATTCCAGCTCAAATCCCGACTCGCGATGCAACGTACCTTCGTCGATGATGAGCACCTCGGTGCGGAGCCAGCGCGCGCTCGCCTTCTTGTTCTTTCTGATTCGTGTGACAAGGGCGTCGACATTGTCTTTCCCCAAACCGATTCCAGCGAAAGAATGGACAGTAACGCCACCAATGTTGCATGCCGCGATACCTGCATAGACCATGTTACGACTGACTGAGAAATCTACGAGAGAGGCCTGACCTGTCGAGGCAGTGACTGCTACTGCATCTTGCGTGCGTTTGTACTTGAGTTTGAGAGCAGCGATTATCTCGCGTAGAAGCACGGACTTGCCGGTTCCTGTGTGGAGGGACAGTCAGCGACTAATCTACTGAGGAATATATGCGAAGTGATCCGTATCAGGGTATACCACATCGCATGGTCATCCAGACGAGCAGAAGAATCAGGGTAGAGCATACTGTAGACCAACGCAGTGCTATATACACTAAGGGGGGTTACCGACGCGCATATAGTGGGTAGGGAACACCGAGAACCAGCCACAACTGTATGTGAAACACTCACCTGCACTACCAGTGTAAAACAGACTCTTTCCCTCTTTCGCGAGATTCAATATATGCGTTTGTTCCGCGCTGAGCACGACTTTCCCCGCCTTGCCACCCGCCGTGGAGGTGGTGGCCGCAGTCACTCTGATCGCGCTCGTATTTGTTGGCCGCGTCGAGCCGAACGTTCGAGAAGATGTTTTGGCAATGCTGCTCTTCGGCTCCTCCCAGTTCGTAGGAAGCTGTCTCCGTTTAGCTGGTGGGTTGGCGGAAGAATCATCCGATATGGACGATCGCTTCTGGGAGCCGCCCCCGAGGCGGGCTTGCTGCGAGGTCGCTATGGCCTGCTGCGAGGAGGCTATGTTGTCGTTGAGAGCATCCTGAATGTCCTTCATACGCTGCGACATTCCAGTCATCGTCTGTCGTGGGGGTGTGGGCGTCCAGGGGATCGCGCTGGGGTCAGAGTCGCCGAGGGCAGAGTCTTGACTAGCCGGAGGGATGCTGTTCGCCGAGAAGTCGCGCTTTACCGTGCGCAGACCTGAGATAGGTTGTCGTCCTGTAGCCATGCCGAATCTAAAGCAGTCAGCGCGTCCGAAGAATTCAAAGACGCGTTGATGGAAGTCAAAAGGTCGAGTGACCGCGGCGCTGCAGGCGCTACCGGTTGAATGACGCGATCACGTGCCTTGGTAACCCGCGCGGCGCGACGTATGTATATACTGACTGGTCACTGGGAGGTGGGCAGCAAGACGTTGCTTTGACGTTGATATACCACATAACTTACAGGAGAACTAATTTTGAGTAGAACATCCCATCGCCCAATATTAAACACGTCAACTCAGCCGTCGGTCATTGTAACCCCATCAACTACCGTCACGGTCGCAATCGGTGTCATCGCCATGCCTGCTGCAGCATCCTCATACTGTATCCTCACCGATCTCATCGCTATTCTCACCACTACGCTCCTCGATCCCGTCGTCGTTATCGCTGTCGCCCTTGTCACAGTCCCCATCGTCTTCATCCTCCATCTCTTCGACATTTGTGTCATTCATGTTCAGGTCATTTTCGGGGTCGAGGTCCATCTCCTCCCACCGTCCTCTCCAGGTCAACGTGTCCACGATCCGTCGCAGTAGCGATACATACCAGCCGACGCATGTACTTACCACGACATTCGGCGGCTCTGTCTGTCGGGCATCATTCCCTCGGGCATTATCTTCTGTAGATCCTTGACGAGATCACGCTGCTTGGTGATTTCGATAATGTATAGGCCAGCCATATATCCACGTCGCAGCTTATACACGGGAAGGCATCACTGTAAGTGTATGCTGCTCAGGGGATGACACTAGTATGTCTTGATCAAGAGTCTCGGCCGCCGCGCGACGTCGACGCGCGAGCCCGACTGTTCGTGAGTTAGCGCTTTAGCTCTCAGCGTCTATCAGCAATCTCGTGACCGCGTAAAGCATATTCGGAATTCCTCACCTCTACCTAAAGCCTGTGTTACCCACCGATCCTCAGACTGTACTATATACACACAGATCTTGGGCTCGACCTCGCTCAAGACGATCTGTTCCTGAAAACTCACGCTCAAAACGTGCCTTGCCCATTACTTGTCTTATCGTGCTGCGCTTCGGATCCGATGATCTCCGCTGCTACGGAGAGACTCAAAGAGACATGGTCAAAACACGGTGGGACGATTGAAGATTCCTCCGCAGCTGTGCGCAGCAACACGCTCTAATAGGCCTCTTTCATTCATCGAGTCGGGTTCTAGATAAGTACAACACCCATGCAGGTTCTGCGATCCACAGTGCCCCCGTCTCCTCCCAGCCATGCACTTGGCGATTGCCCTTAGCTTCCGTTTCCTTGCCCTTGGTGCAGTTCTCGGGGCATACGTTCCTGATCAGCTACCTCTGATCACGGAATTCCGGACTGGGAATATTCAGTCACTGCCCTGGAATGTGCGGTTGAGCGAAGATGCCACCGGGAATCTTGTATTCCAATCTCTGGCTTCTCTGATGCAGATGCGACCCAATGCCAGATACCCTTACGGTGCGTCGTTATCCTTGCGATTTACTCAAGTAAGAGCTAAGCCAGCAGCTCGTAGGCCACTCCATCGTCCGCGCACACATTCCACCGGGCACAGTTCTGTACCATGGCCGTGGAAGCGACGCTTTCCCGGAAGCAGACTGGATCGCGTTTGACCCTGAGCACTCCCAAGTCTTCGCGCGCGGAGACAATGGCACGCTCTTTACCTTCGCCACCACCCGCGATTTGAAGCTCGTCTACTTCGACGGATGCAGCGCGGACAAGGCCGCGGGTGTCGACGATACCCAAGACGTGCTCATCTGGGGACACCTCGGGGACCACTCTACGAAGGGGCCTGGCCGCGGTGAACACCAACGCCTGATAGACGCCTGCGATTGGGCTAAGGAATATGATGTTGACGGATTTGTGAGGATGGAAATGGACTTGTACGCCTTCACTCTGCATCGAAGTTCATCTTAACGCTAACCGTGTTCTAGCGAGATCATGTACTGCGACTTCACGCAGGGCCTCGAGCTTGTCTCCGCACTGAACATCATAAACCCCGGAAGAGGAGGACCTGGACCTGGACGGAGGCCTGGCGGAGAACAACCATACGGCGGGCATGGCGGACCTATGCATGGCCTGCTAGGTGGACCCGACGGGCCGATGCATGGCCCACAAGATGGACCCAACGGACCCGGTCGTGGCAGTCCCAGCACCGTTCCCAACGGTTGGAAAGGTGGTTTTCCCGTAGTCCACTCTGCAGTAGCGCACGCAGGCAGCTGGCACGGGCCCTTCCCAGGCGACCTGCGCGTGCGCGTCGAGCCGTCGGCCATGCTGACCTTCTTCGACCCCGCGTTCACGTCGCTCGTCGAAGCGCGGCGCGGGCTGACGCGCCAGCAGTACCGGCTGCAGAACATCTCGAGCGCGGACGTTGCCCGCGCGCGTGAGGACATCTCGGACATGTTCTCGCGCGGACAGTATGAGCGGAGCGGCGTGGACTGGCGGGGCCTCGCGCAGACGGTGCAGGACCGCTTTGCGGAGAGGCTGCCGTTCCTGCGGTACCTGCTGCACCAGCCGACTCAGAACGCGTCGGCGCAGGCAGAGGCGGTCCGCCAGCAGCTGATCATCTCGCTGATCCCGTACATACCGCGTGCGGGCGTAGGCGAGTCTACGTGGTTTGCCGAGACCGCGCATGGCTGCCGGGCGAGCTTCACGTCGCACCTGCCCGTGTCGCGCTTCACAAAGCAGGAGCATGTCCTACGCAACGCGCTGGATGAAGTGCTACACGAGATCTGCCGCGTGCTCACGGGTGCCTGGAGTGGGGCATTTGACATCGAGGAAAAGAGCGCGGGCGTAGCGGCGGAGATGCTGGCGAAGTGGAAGACTGAAGTCGACTCGCTGGTCCAGTGGCTAGACTGGCCGGTGTGGATGGGCTGTGAGCCCGGCTGTGCCATCAACGTCAGTTTCCGAACCTTGCTCGGTCAACTCTCCACGCGCTTACACCTTCTCCTTGCAGGAATTCTGCTACGTGCCTCAGCCGCACTTCGGACGTAGGCCCGACGAGGAAATTGACACTACACCGCGATGCATAGCGTGGGCTCCAGCGAGCCCGTAATACTTGCGTTCGACCTTTGTTTTGTCAGCTCTCCTTTTGCGATGACCTATGCTTTCTTGATCCGAGGCTTGCTTACTGGTTGTACATCAGGTGTGTATCATAGGTGTTCGACTGTATTGGTGCATTGCCTTCCTGGGTGCTGCGCGTGCTTTAGTGTCAATACTTGTTCATCATCGACTCGGAGCGCCAGGTAAACGATCCAACTCCTGTCGAGATGACTTAGGTTCTGGGCTGCGTCATCAACAACCCCATGGCATCTGCTTCTCCAAAGAGGCTGAATCTCGCAGACGAACCGGATTCGAAGGACTTCCACCACGAGTGCGCGGCCACCGGATGGTACATGTGCCAGAGGACGGGGTGGTCCGACCTAATGCAGTGTTGAAGTGGCAGAACCCACGAGCTCGTCTTTGCGATGTATGTCGACCACCGAGCTTACCCCCAAATGGGTCGAGAGGTTTCAGCTGCTGCCGATCGAGCATCACTATGTACCGGTGTAAAGACTGGACGCCACTCGAAGGTAATGCGAAATAGCACCGCTATGACGATGGCACGTACACACCGTGGGACGGAGAGAAATCCGCCGACACAGACATTGACCTTGAAGGCGACTTGGGCGGCGTGTTGGGCAAGAGCATGACGTACGATGCAAACACCGGAGATGACAACGATCAAGGAGCGGACGAAGAGGATTATAAGGATGGGGGATTACGAGGGAGGAGAGTTCAATTATGAAGACGAGGTTGCCGTGTACGCGGACGAGGGGTGAGACGCCGTTGGCTCAGTGCCAGGGAGACGATACTGGGCAAGATTGCACTTGGACTTGCTCTGTACTTTGGCTGCTCGTACGTTCAGCGCTGGTACATGGTGATATGTAGCCACTGTTTTGTTTAATAGAAATGAAGCCGTTGAGAATGACAGTGATAGCTAATCAATTCAGTGTCAAAGAGTCCGACATTCTGCACCCTGAGATGGCAGAATGGGTTAGTAGAGCGGCACTAAAGATGTCGACTCTGTACTTACGGACACGGCACTCCATGTGACGACACCTGCGAGGGTGCAGGGCAGCAAGGACGTCAATCCGTGCCACCTCCAGGACTCCCAATATTTTGTCCGTCACGCTGTGCCTCTCCGGTACTTGGCTGTGTGGCTGGAACACGATGGATTCTTTCCATGTCCTTACGCCAGACTATGAAGTCTTGATGATTGTGCACGGTGCTATGAAGGGCACTGAGCTTTCCGCGGCAGGCTGAGTCAATAGTATTACATACGTCAGTATACCTCGTCCTTCTGAGTGTGGCATCTTCTGCCTGGTGAGTCCATCCCACCGCTCTCGGAGTGCTGAACCCGGCTCCAGTGTGCCAGAGGTCCAGGCATCATCATCTGTATCAATGCCTAGACAGACGCCGCATGACACGACGATACTGGAGAAGTGCTCCTCCTGCAGTATGTTGTCCAATCGTCCCAAAACACTATCCTGCTCCATCTTCGTTAGCATTTCACTCAGATCATCGGCCATGTGGTCTGTCTGAAGCATCAGCATGACAGAAACGGCATGAAAGGTTTTGAGGTGATGCGAGACAATATGTGCGGGATCCAGGGCCACGCTGCAAAGGGGTGGTATAGGTGGATTTCCAACCTCCGCAGGCGGTCATGATGTGAAAGGTTGTAGTGTCGCTCTGTAGGCACGAATCAATCAGCCACTGAGTGCTTCGAGAGATAATGACATAAAACTTTCCGACAGTAGCATCAATTGTCCCATCAGGCATGGGAGAGCTAGGATCGAGCCAGAACCTGCCAGTGAGGCCAACCACATCCGCAGATGTGGAACTTGCATCCAGCAGAGTCTGACTTCGACTAGCTGCTGAGGGGGGACCCGGCTCGCCGGCTACTGCAACATTGAGAATGCGCACTCGAGAAGCCCGGCTGATCTGCACGAGAAGGTCTTCGATTTCTGGTGCAACCCATCGTACTCCGAGATACTCCATGTTGCCACAGTTCAATGGGAGAGAGATGGGGAAGACCTGCTGGTTTCGCGGCAAGCAGTCGACATTGGTGCATGATAACTCTGTCAGCCGCGGCAGTGCTGAAACGAGGCGGGACAGCTGGGAAACGCTGAAGAAGGTGACGTTGAGGATGTTCAGAGTGTTAATGGAACTGAACGTGGATAGATAGTCGATGTCCTCCATTCGAACCGCGCCAGTGATCAATTCAGCATCTGTGATGGCGATGCTCGACAACCTCAGAGCCTTGCCAGCGAGCATGATGGCAAATGTCCCGATGTGCCCAATCGCCTGGCGGTACCCAGGTGAGCCACCGGATATGATGACCTGTTGGATAGCCTCACGGAGGCGCGGTCTTTCACGAAGCGTCTTGGAGAGTGAGAGGACATCCTCCCGACATCGTAGATGGATGCGTTGACGAAGATGGTACCACGTCAGGTAGTACCAGTCTTGGCATACGAGCGCGCAGGACACGAGGGTGGATAGATGTGGTTCGCTCGTCAGGAACGCGTACTTGAGATCCACTCCTGTTGCTATGTGGTCGATAATTCGTTCACAGACCTCTACAGGAAGTCGCGGAATCGATGGATCTTGAGGGATGCCCTCGGACGTTGCAGCTGTACTACTTATATTCATCATGTTTGTACCATGTTACTCGCGTATGGACAACGACGTCGATACTCACATCGAGTTGCCTTCCTCCATTTTGTTGGTGTCCGAGTGACCACGCAGCCTTCAAGTTCGTAGTACCGATAAAGGCTCGAGACTTCCGAGTCGTGCGCGTGTGAGATGTCACCACGCAGACCCTCGACGACGGCGAAGACGCGCTACTGACATATGTAGGTAGGAAGAGGCCCACAGAGGCCGCTGCTGATTATCATTGAGGGCGCTTTGAGGGCGCTGAGAGAGCCTGTATAGCTTGAGGCTCGGTCCGCCTCTCGGCGTCTCCGACAATTGTCTGATGCGCCGATCGAGGCCGATCGCCACAAACGCGTCTGTGGCTGGGGATGCTCCCGTGCGCCTCCAGTTTCGATCCTCTTCCGACCTCAGCAGCGAGTCAGGATTAAATTCGTTTCTCCATCCTCTGTCTTGCATATCAGCGCGCCTGAAAATGACGAAAGCAACCACCTGTGTCAGTACGTGACGGTCTCTGTGCATGAGACCGCATCCCGGAATCCTGAGGGATAGGAAGCCGCCGGCCCGCCTCGGCCCTCTTGTCACCGGCGCCAGACCGACGCTCGCACCAGAACGTCGATCCTTCATCTCAAGATCCCATGTCCCAGCGAAAGCCAACAGACGGTGAACCTTATCGCTTGGAAAGAGTCCTTGCATGACACTGTCTTGATGAGTAGGCCACTGGACGCTTGAGGACCACTGCTCCATTGCGCACATCCCCCTTGCTTTCAGATTGGCGGGAAGACTGTAATTACCTGTGTCGCTCGCTGAGAACCTGTCATGCGGTACCGGTCACGCCCTCCATCATGGAAATTGGACTCGTGGAACCATGCCCGATAAGGCTTCCAGAAAGCCTGAGGCACATATATAGGCGGACACTCGATTCGTGACGGACGTCGGCCGCAGCCGCACCTTGTCCAGATGGCCGTCCGACTAGTACTCACCCTTGTACCGCTACTACTCCTAGGTGTTCGTGGGGTTCAGATCACGTCCACGACACGGCAGACTATCCATGGCGTGGCGCGTCGGGAGCGTGGTGGACGCTTGACCTCGCGCTCTATCCGGATGATGTTCGCCAAAACGTCTCCAACCTGCTCTTGAACCAGACTAGTGGTATGTCTAACTCCGTCTATGGGACCGTGATGATCTTGAATGTCGTGCTGTGTAGGGCTCGGCCTCACCGACTATCGATACAACCTTGGAGGCGGTGGTGTCGGTGTCACTACATGGGATAGGGCACCGGAGACTCCATACGTTAGGTAGTTAACCCGGCATCCCACCGTATGCCATTGGAACTTACTGATATATGCTATACAGCGATGGCGTCTACAACTGGTCCGCAGATGCAGCAGGTACTTACTACCTCAAGGAAGCTGCTCTGCAAGGTGTGCCCGTGCTGACGCTCTTCGTGAACAGTGCTGTGAGTGTACTTTATTCCCGAAGTGTCTTCCGCGACTGACGCTTAGCACGTAGCCCATCACGATGACCAGCAATAATCAAAGCTGTGGGGGCGACCTCGTCACAGATCGCATCCCCGCATACGTGCAGTATCTCACCGACGTGGTTAGTCACTGGAAAAGCGAGGGTGTCGAGTTCACGCACGTCTCACCAATGAAGCACGTACTCACTCGCTGCTTATCATCAAGTCGTTCACTGATTCTCAGCGCCCGATAGCGAGCCCGACGATACTTTCGGCAGCTGCAATCAAGAGGGTATGCAGGTTGTCCCGCAACAGCGCGCGGAGGTGGTTACTACCCTCGCTGCATCGCTGAAGGCGGCCGGCCTCTCTACGCAGGTCATTTCTGATGAGTCTTCCGACACAAGTCAGTCGACTCGTTCATAAACGACGTGAGGACCTTCTTAATGGGCTGTACAGCCAACTACTCGAACGACGAGCCGGTTTGGCTCAATGCGACCGTCGGCGAGTCTTAGGTGGGAACTGCCACCACCTGTACGATTTTGCAAGTGCGGCGACCCAACAAGAGGTCTTTGAGTACGGGCGCAACTTGAGCGGCGGCGTGCCAACCTGGTTCACGGAGATATGCTGTGAGTACGACGATATCAGGATATTCGGTCAATTGACGTCATATGGGATCAGGCTACAATGCGGCGAACTCCAACGATTCCGACAATCCTCTCGCCACCCTCACTTATAGCTCGCAGTATGATCCTACGATGCTCAGCGGCCTCCGTATGGCGCATATTGTTGGCATCATTCACTTATGCGAGGACTCGCATTGGTAAGTGAGCCTATTTCGATCGCATCCATCCAAAGCTCATGTCTATTCTAAGGGACTGGTGGACTGCGCTCTCTAACGAGATAGGTTGCACGCTCAGCAGCAACGCTACGTGCTGGGACGGCATTCAATCTAGTGGTGGGACGACGGTAAGATCGCGCAGATACCAGTTTCCATTGATGACTAAATACCTTTTCTCTAGGTCTTCTCTACTACGATCCCGACTACAGCAGCTCGCAGAACTACGACATCAAGGTCACCAAGCGCTTCTCCGTGCTGAAGCACTTCACGAAGGGGGCTCCCGTCGGCTCTATCCGTCGCGCCGTCACGCCGACTCTGACACCTCCGACGACGCATGGCGTGTCCTCGCGTTCGACTACGACTCTTCTGCGCGCAGTACAGCACGTGTGACCAGGGCCGTACTCCATCGTCGCGCTGAACGCTCAGTGGAACACCTCAAGCATTACTCTGTCGGGCGGCGGCACGTTCGAGCTCACACAGCCCGTCGCGATGTACCGCACGAGTGTGACGGAGGACTACGCGGAGGTGCAGGTGCCGACTTTGAGCGCGAATGGGAGCCTCGTCGTTGACGCGCCGGAGATGAGCATCTTCACCCTATTCTTCCAATGACCGGCTCTCTATCCTTCTTTCAGATCTGAGTGTTTGGTCAATGGCTGTCTTGACGCCTCTTGCTTTGACTTGTACTCTCGAGAGCATTGTGTAGTACCTGGTGATTATATGCAAGGGTGTTGACCGCGACGTGATTATATGAAGGGCAGTCCAGAAAGGAAGGTATTTCCCACGTCTACATAATACTCCGCATCTGCAGACTCGGAGCGATCCTACTTACCGCCCTCACTCACATCGCCCCACGTTCGTATTCCTCCTGCTTGTCGGCACAATATCCTGACAACCCCTTCTCTAGATCCTGTCCGCGTTCTCGCCCCACCAAGCTGGCTGCGATGCGCTCCCGGACTACTACGCGATCCTCTCCGTCTCCCCGACAGCTTCCGCCGCCGAGATAAAGCAAGCGTACCACAAAGCCTTGCTTCTGTACCACCCGGACAAGCATCACACCCACCAGAACGGAGATCACCGCAGTAGCGTCAACGTCGACGTCACGGTCGCTCTGTTGCAACGGGCGCACCAGGTCCTCGCCTCTCCCGCGGACAGAGCGGTCTACGACGCTTCTCGCGCTGAGGCGGGTACCAAGAAGGGTCCGCGCCCGGCGCAGGTCGTCTCGCTGGAGGACTTCAACGACGACGAGGATAGCGCGGGGCAGCCGACGTGGACGTACGCTTGCCGCTGCGGCGGGAGATACGTCGTCACGGAGAGGGAGCTGGAGGAGGGTCAGCACCTTGTTGGCTGTGTTAGTTGTTCGGAGGTCGTCTGGGTAGGCTACGAGGTAGCGGAGGAGGATATAGATGCTGGCAAGTGATCATGACTATGCAACGCTGTGCAGTTTTGTCGCAGTTGAGGCCTGATGTCGACTGATGTCACTGAACCGCGTCAACGCCGGGAAGCAAGATGCTCAGATGACTACGACAAGTGCAGTTTCAGCTAGCAGAAGATATCATTGCACGAACAGATGATCTATTGACAAGAGAACAATACAGTATCATTAAGGTAGATCGTGAGCTATACACCGTCGTAATGTTCCAACATTCTGAGCACCGTCACAAGAAACCAGGGCTACAGGTCGTCCAAGATCATACAGTCATCATCATCCGACATCAGTCTAGCATTCAGTCCCACTGCAAGTCGCGACACCGTCAGATCGAGAGACGCACGGGTTCGAGGAGACGAAGCTTACCTGTACGACCATGTTAGTCGCCCACGGGACGAGCTCCTGCCCGGGCGACAGGTACACGTATGTGCTCGTCTTGTACACGTCCGCCTTGAACCGCTGGAGGACACCCGACTGTCCTGGCGCACGGCGGATCGTCTTGTACTCGAAGACGGCGCGCACGACGGAGGCGATGATCTGCAGGGAAAGCGGTCAGCGTCATAGCGTCGACCGGTGACCAGAATCATGCAGACCTTGTTGAGAAGTCAGCGCCCAGGCACCGAGCTGGGCCGTCCGAAGCGAGGTAGCGGTCGGAAGGACGGTTGGGGTTGACGACTGGGGTCGGGGAAGGCTTGCGCCTGAGGAAGTCTGTAGACGCGCCATCTCTTACGCACGCTTCAGCCACTACATCAGGTTCGCGCTTGCGATGTCGAGGAAGACGGACTCTTCGGCGTCAGCGTTTGCTGGCCAAGCGCGGTAGCCTGCAAGGCCTGTGGTAAGCACCACGGAAGGGGGGTCGAGTCCTGCGAACGACGCAACGATCATTCACTCCCGCATACCGTACAAGGCAGGGTACGTACGGAGCGCCTCCAGACGTAGCCACAGAGGAGCTGAGCGTCCTTCTTGCCGGGGTAGGCTTGTTCACAAGATCCTGCACGTCCCGCGGCTTGTTCTCGTCAATGTAGAAGTTGACGACGTTGACGACGGCCTGCGAGAGCTCGACGGAGCACGCGACCAGCACCGCCAACACGGAGTGCGCGAGCTCGTCCGGAGAGTATCCAAGGCCCCAGAGCTTCTCGAGGATCTCCTCCTTGTGGCCCTTCGCCCTGCCGACGAACATGCTCGTGATCGTGTCGAACACCGCGATGATACTCGACTGTCATGGATCCGTCAGGTTGGTGCTCAACAGATGGCACTGCGCGTCGACGTACCCTCTGCCCGCCACGCAGGTACAGCTTGATCTTGTGGAGCAGCTTGTCGATGTCGGCCTTGACTTTCTGCTGGAGGCGCAACAGCTTCGCAGGAGGAACATCAGGAAGAGGAAGCTGTCGGCGATATTCAGGATCAATGACGTAGCAATTAAACAGAGTTGCGACCCACGAGTACACATCGGCCAGGATGTCGAAGAGCTCCTGCGGGGTATAGTCGCCCTCCGCATCGGGGCGCTCCTTAAGCTTAATACCGGCCTATCGGGGATTTGTCAGTCCAGACACGGCGGGCCGCCGTCAAAGCGCACTTACGAAGGAGCTAGCCCACTGAAGTGGGATGTACTTGAGCACATCGCGGACGATGTCGAGGCTGCGCGTCTTCACGCCCACCATAGAGTACGACTCGCGCGCCATAAGCGCTTTCGTCTTAGCGTGGAAGAACGCCAGGATCTGGTCTTCGTGGCCACTGAGCACGCCCGCAATGGCGCGCTGTTCCCTCGCAGCCCGGCTCGGGCTGTCCGACGCGATGAAGAAGCTATAAATACCCATTCAGCGCCCCGAGGTGTATTCGTAAATGGCCGCTAGACTCACCCTTGGCCGCTGATGACCTTCGCCGCGCGGTCGGCATACCTGACGCTGAAGCGGTCGCTGTGCAGGGCCTGGGCGACGTCCCGGTAGGTGGAAACCTCCGGCGTGCGCAGGATGACGGTCGGCTTGCTGAGATCGTACTGGTCGGCCTCGCCCAGCTTCGTCAGGACCTTCTCCATCGCCTCGGGCGTCATGAGCGGGAACCAGGTGAACGTGCTGTTCGGGGAGAACTGCTGCGGGAGGTGGCGGAGGAAGAGGCGGCCGAGGGCGCTGCCGCAGCCCGGCGCGGTCGTGTCGCGCTGGCAGTCGGCGAAGCCCCAGCAGGTGAGGTTGAACGGCGTGTAGTCCGCGGTGAAGTAGCGGTCGCCGCGAGTGAGCGCGATGGCATCGCTGAGGATGGCGCGGCTGATCGTGTACCCTGCGCGACGGTAGTCAGCATGAGCCACGGGGCACGTCGCGTGAGACTCACCGGGGCAGAGGCCAGCGCCCTCCATGACCGGCTTCGCAGCCTCGGCCTGGAGGCCGACATAGAGCTCGAGGCGTTCGATGTCGCCATAGAGCTTCTCAGCTGCGGCGGCCACCTCCTTGTCTGGGTTCCATTCGAGGAAGCTCGAGTACCCTGCGGACCGGTTCGTCAACCACACTCCCACAGTCAATGAAAAGGGCACGCACGCTTCAAGCCCAAGAACTGCCGGAAGTCGTTGAGCGAGCAGCAGCCCCACTGCCGCCCGGACTCGATGCCCATGATCTCGTGCAGCCGCATGACGTGCGGGGTGCCCCGCGCCTTGAACGCGCCCGCGGGTTCGCAGTGCTGTCCGTGCGTCAGTGGGATTCGAAGTTCGCGCGCGGACACGAGGACGTACTGCTGCTGCAGAATCCAGCCAAATCCGCGTCCTGAACGTCCCTCGCCTGCGCTGCAGCCTGGCACAGAACACCTGTCAATCGATGATGCAGGAAGCGCGGGACGCGACTCACTGGCCGAACGTCCATTGAGTGGGTGAGTCTCCTCTTTTGCCAGCTCCCTCGCCTTCTTCCGGAAATCATCAATCGTACTGAGTCGAAGGATGGCCAGGGAAGATCTGCTTTGACAGCTGGTCGGTCCACTGTTCATCGGGCTGCGACGTCGTTGCATGCCACCGGTAGAGGCAGTTGAACTGTGCCGCGTGTTAGATGTCGGCACTAAACTGGACTACTACCGGAATGGAACGCACCTCCACACTGCAGACGTTCCCTCGTCCACGCTCGAACAGACTGTGGTCTGAGTTCCGGATGTCCTGCGGGGACTTAGCACATGCGCATCTGGGCCTGGGCACAAACCTACCTCGAACGGGTTCAAGCTCCAGCTGCTCCCGTCTCGCACAAGACCGAGAATCGAGCAGAAGTAGTCGGAGAACACAACCGTGGCGAACCAGCCGCAGTTGATAAGGCGCGCCGTCTGGAAGAGATCCTCCTCCTGCTTGAGCAGCTTCATCGTGCGCTGGGGATCGTCCTTGGGAATCAGGTCCGGGTCAGTCCACTGTTTGCGCTCGTTGAGCTGCAGCAGCATCCTGGCAATGTACTACCCGCGCAGGTCAGCAATTAGACTGGGCGGCATTCGGCACGGAGTGGCGCTCACGTTATGGTTCCGGTTGAAGAGAACGAGCAGCACTGATACCGCCGGTGGGAGCAGCAGAAGTCGATCCTCGGCAAACGTGTCGGGGTGGAGAAGACCGCGGCCGTCGCGTACCCGGATCTTGTCCTGCATTTTCTGGTCGTTTCCATACAGCGGCGCGAGGTCGACATACGAGGACGTCTCGTTGATGTTGGGGTGCTCATGGGACGTGCGGAAGATACTGCAGAGTGCAGTCAGCTCTGCCGGCACCAGCCAGGCCAAATACAGCAAGCCCACCTGTGGATGACCAAGGCGGCGAAGGAGAACATCAAGCTGGACAGGCCGGCAGGGTGCTTGACAAACTAGCACGGCTATGGTCAGATTGCGAGCTGGGGAGACAGGATACTGGGAACTCACGGCTTCTCGCCGAAGAAGGGTGTCGAAAATTAGCCCCGCATCGGGAAGCTCGTTCCGGGGAAGTGGGTGGGCCGGCTGCGCGCTTCGTGCGTACGGCTTGCCCGCCTGACCAAGGCTAGGGTCCTGCAGGTTGTTACCCCGAGCCGTCCGCAGAACGATAGGAATACTCAGAACCGATGTAGGTTTCGGGTGGATGCGGGAGGTCGTCATATACTGAGAGGCGACGTCAGAACAGGCGGCTTAGAAGAAACACGAGGTATACTGACGCAGCTCAACGACTGAATCAGACAACTTGGCACCGAGCGGGGTCCCAGAATGCTGGGACAGGAAGATGAGGAGGTGCTCGAGCTGACGGCACAAGGTAGTATGAGCAGCAGTCAGTAGACACAAGGATGCCTGACATGCGTACCATGAACTTCCTGTCGTCAATACCATTGGGGTGCTTCAAGACGTCGACGAGTGCCTCCTGTGATGTTGTATTAGATCGATTCTGCTAGACAGAAGGACGCGCTACATACCACGCTCCCGATGTCCCACTTGATGTCACCGGGGGCGTTCTGGATCTATAGGTCACGGTGCGGGTGAGCACAACGAACAACACGGGGTGAACAGGTAGTTACCTCCGCACGGAAGCTGCGAAGGAGCTTCTCAGCATCAGCGTTCGCGTGTCGTACGGAATCAGACACGCCCTCCTCCTGTGGATGTCAATGAGTACGACTTGGACTGCACAAGAGCAAGGGTACCACCACCGAGGACACAACGGTAGACAGTCTGCTTCTCGTGCTCATGGTGTGCAAGTGTATGTCGCGTCTCGCAGGAGCGGAGGTAAATGGCGAGGAGGCCTGACGAGGGCCCGGTCTTATACGGAGGGATCTGTGCCGCGCTCATCTGGGGCCTTTGTTAGATCTGGCATCTCGGAGGATGGGAGCGGGGAAGCGGTCGCGGTTGTGTCATGGCACCTGCCTGCACCGGAATCCCTGGAACAAGGATGCGGTGCGTCTCTCTCTGCGATCAGCATCAGCGCTCCGCGGCCTGACGCCCTGAAAAGTTGGGAGTGCATCCGCCAGAAACGATGCTTGGGCCGCGACGCTCGCCTCGCTGCCAGAGGTCTCGACGTGTGCGCCTCTGGATCAGTAACCGGCCGCCAGCACCAAGCCAGCACACCAGGCAAGGCAGCCTAGGGACGTGGGGAATCTCCTTGAGAACAACAATCCGCCCGTCAACGGTAGTCAGCTTCCCAGCGATAACTACGTCTGTTCTAGGACAATTACCTGGCATACCTCGTAACTGTGTCCGTTGGAAAGCGTGGTGCTTGACGTTGAACGTTGAGTCGCGGCTCTTTGGCATGTCTCGGCGAGCAGTTGGTCGAATGGGCACAGCCACACCCTACCGGCTGATTGCCAACAAAACGTCCCTCAAAGCTCATGGCACATCACAGCCGCAGCCAGCGCTGCAGTGACGAAACATTGACCATCCACACCAAATCTATCGAACCCCACGCTTCTCGAGTTGCGAAGCCGCCACCGTGGACACTGGACAACGTTAGGGATGTGGTTATCGACGCCGAAACGAGTGCGCTCAGCCGGGGTGCGCTCGGCCCTCGGGCAGCGTACTTGGAAGCCCCTCCAGATGATGCCGCTTCGCCCCCCATCGAGCAAGGGAAGCTCACTGAATTCGAATTCGGCCGCAGACCAGCCCAGTCGATCGCACTCCCCACCCGCTTTGGTCCCATCTCCGGCGCGCCTGACCTCCAGCCCGTCGAGTGTACCGAGGAGGCTGCTTATCTCAATGGCAAGGTTATGATAGCGGTCGATATCAAGCATCGAAGGTGCCTCGCGAGCAGTTGCGTGCCGTGCGTGTGCGTCGGTGTTAGAACGAGGAGGTCACCGTGCCACCTTCGTGTCCGCGGCAGAAGGCGGACGTTTCGCTGCTTAGCACGCGCCTAGCCGTAGAAGGAAATAATACCGAGCTATGTGGCCGAGCGCGAGCGCGCGCTGAACACCTCGAGCTGTGCACGATCAGAGGACACTGGACTTGACTAGACTGGGAGCCGGTACTCGGACGAATGATGCAATAACAAAAATTGTAGTGGTCGGCGTCAGGCGATGCTGCGAAGTCTGAGTCACATCGGCATTGCCGTCCTTCGAAGTTCCTTCCCCCGAACTGGGCGGATACTCAGCTGAAGGCGTCTTCGCGTATGTAGAAAGATTACAGCAGTGGGTATCGCCTCCCCCGCCAGGAATGAGCTTGATCACTGTCCAGTGAGCTCGTGAAGCAGCTTTGCTTGAGCAATGAGCACGACTGAATCAATGAGCACCCGATGATATCTGCTAACGTGCAGCACGTGATCAGGTGCCTTCTACGTCCTCCTCGTTCCTGTCAGTGCAGTAGCCTGTACGGTGTACATTGACTCTATCGCGCTTGCCCCCCTCCTCTTGCGCATCGTTTGTGTACATCTTGACGTGACTTCTTCATGGATTCCTCAGAACTCTTCCATGTCAAGCAGCAATTCCTCCTCGGTGAGTAGGACGTGGAGCTAGCGAGCAAGCACTGACCACGTCCCAGGCGCGTACAAGTCGCTCGTCGACCTGACGCTGCCCACCCCAACTCGCCCGACTACACGCCGACGCTCGTGTACAAGGCGCGGGCCTACATCGCTCTGGACGACCCCAAGCCTGTGCAGGCCCTCGTCCCCGCAGACGCGGAGGAGGTCTCCCTGAAAGCCGTATCCGCCTTGGCACGCTACGTCGGCGCTACGAGCCCGGAGGACAAGGAGGGCTCACTCGAGGAGCTGCGGGACCTGTGTGTCGAGATCGAGGGCGAGGACGTGGACGCGACGCCCAAGGAGAAGGGCACGGTGCGCGTGCTCGCGGGCACCGCCTTCGCGCTCGCGAACGAGGTCGAGGAGGCTCTAGAGACCCTCGGCGTGGGCACGAACACGGACAACCTCGAAGCGTGAGCCATCCATCCATCGACCCATGCTGTGCGGCGTGATCTCACAGGCGGCCCCCCAGCGTCGCGCTCACGGTGCAAATATACCTCTCGATCAACCGGCCCGACCTCGCGCGGAAGGAGTTCGAGCGCGCGAAGAGGTGGGCGGGGGACGACATGCTCGTGCAGCTCGTCGAGGCGTTCATCGGCATGGTCACCGGCAAGGACGGCTACCAGGACTGCAACTCGTTCTACGACGAGCAGCTCGGCAACCCGTCGCTCACGTCCCCGCACCTCCTCACCGCGCGCGGCATAACGCGGCTGCTGAGGGGCGAGGTTGCGGGTGCGAAATCCGACCTTGAGGAGGCGGTGTCGCAGCACGGCGGTAAGCCTGATGCAGAGACACTCGGCGCGATGACCGTCGCTGCTGGTTTGAGTCAGTCAAAATCGACCGAGACAGAACAACTGTGGGCGTGAGTTCATCATTCAGTGGTCGTGCCATCCTGCCGCTCACTCGTTCTTGCGTTCGTTGCCTAGTCAACTCATCACCGAGTACCCGAGCCATCCCATGGTGCTTGACCTTGCGCGGAAGTCGGAGCAGTTCGACGAGCTGTGCATGAAATTCCCTGTGCCGCCCATTGCGACGGCTGCATGATGTCGAATTCTGTATGGTCAGAATTCCTATTCATCCCGTTGTATCGATGCTGCGGGTGACGTCTTCGTGCTTCCATTGCATCCTGAGAACCTGCAGCTGCCATGCGTCCGCATTCGCTCTCCCCCTTCATATGTCTCTGTTCAGAAGGCCCGACAGTAGCGCGAGAACGGGCGGCATGAAATACAGTCAAGCTTTCAACGTGTCAAATGTCAAGATACATTGGGAAGCAATGGCGGCAACCTGCGTGCGGTCCAGTCGGTAAGTACTGTCAGGGAAGGTAAATCTTCGATCGCCGTGTGACTGCACGGCGGCCATGGGACCAACCGACCGCCTGTGGCACCCACCCATCATAGCCCCCGAGGGTGCTCCAGGACGACCACGATCCTCTGGCCTTTGAAGTAACCCAGTGGATGCTCTACCTCCCCGACTGTAATATGCAGCCTTCCTCCACACTCGGACGGCTTGTCGCCTGTCTGCATGTCGGTGGCGGTAGGCACGGGCTTAGTCTTGCTGGCTTTTGAGAGCCAGTTCGCTAGCGTGCTTTGCGTGCGCTTCACAGGCTTTGCTGATGGTGTCGGCGGTTGCGTGGCTGGGGGAGTGTTGAGCGTGAACTTGAACATCTGCGACGCCTGTGTTGGTGGAGTGGCCGTCGGTATTGAGAATGGACTCGGAGCCGAGAGTGAGGGTGCTGGAGGGGGTGGAGGTAAACGGGCCTTGCGCTCGCGACTGCAGTCGCACTGGTATGTCTCCGTCCAGCAGCCCACTCTGTGCTGCCGCGCGCTCTCCGTCATCTCGCTATAAGACAAGAGCCGTAACCTAGTGAGCCACTGGACCGAGTGGTGTCAGAGAGTGCACCCACCTATGCGGCAAACTTCCGAGTCTTCGGAGATCCTTCGACACGAGCTCGACGCGTTTCCACAGCGTGGTTTTGGGGTCGGCCACGATGGCATAGGTTCCGCGGAAGTTCACGTATTGCGGACGCGTCGCAGATTGTTTGGACCCGCCGTAGAAATTTTGGAGTGCCGCTGCGAGCGCGTCCCAAAGGTCGTCACATAACTGGTAGTCTTCGCACGCGTCGCTGTCGGAGATGGTTGGGTCGGTGCGAGAGCGATTGAGGTGTTCCGGCGCGTGATCGTCGGTGGCTTTGCGCTTTCCGAGGACGCTGCTGCTCTCTCGTTCTCCGGCGGTCGCGTGCTCGTAGACGGGCTCGGCCGTTTGGCTCGAGAGTGAAGTGGACGCTGATGAAAACATTGACTTTGGAGGCCCGCTTCCTCCCCTCTCGCTCGTGTGGAAGAGATGAGCTTCCCGAAGTCGACACGCCAGACCGGGTTCTGGCCGATGGCAGTAGGACGCGACGTGCCGTCCATCGGTGTAGGATTAGACAACGGCTGTAGAGGCGCATGCAGCATGTTAGAGTTGTAGTGTGGTTGGCACCGGGTTGAAAGTGAGCAGCCAAGGCAAGGCGGGATTGGACGAGCAAGCACGTCGCGTCAAACGGGATAAATGTACGCTCGACGCGGTGTGACAGACGCGTCAGGTCACGTTCCGGCGTGACCGGCTACTTGGAGCGCTTGCGCGACGCGCATCGCACTCCGCTCGTCTCGCCTTGACCTTCCTATCCATGAACTGAGGCACAGATGATAGTGCACGCGAATCCAGGAGGGACCACAAACAGGCTGCATGGTGAGCGGGAGACGCGACACAAATTTCCACTGGCATGAAATGCAGGTACGTGCCTTTGGCTTACGTCCGTCTTCCGCTACTTATGATATAAGTAGGTCGCATCGGCGTTGCGAGCGACCATGCGAGTGTGTGACGCTCTATCGGGCTTCATATTCAACACCCTGCTCATAGCATGTAGATTATTCGTAGAGGCTGACTACCGCAATCAATCGTGGTACGTTCCACAAACAAGAGTATCTCGTACTCATCCTTCATCGTCCCAGATGTACAAAAGGTACCCAGCGTACGAAGGAGCAACCACTTGATCGCAGTTCCTTGACGGCAGTATGAAGAGCGTTGGCTGAGTAGAGGTAATCTGGACTCTGGGTGTTAGCGCTCCCTGCTGTGGCTAATAACGCCTTGTAGAAGACATCCACGACGAAGGGCCCGTCCTCGTCGACAATCGACCTGTGCGCAGACTGTTATCATGTATTGCCAAGTCACACAGTAGCAAACTCACCACAACGTCGCTACGGCCC